>NW_028263212.1:1509090-1810909 GCF_982192425.1 Myodes glareolus
GGAAAGAGAAGCAGTCTGTTCCAACACTTCAATTCACTGTGCGAAGTGAAAGGAGTGTTGCTTCAGTTTCTAAATGCTGTCCTTTCAGAGAAAATCACTTTCCCTTGAAAGTTCCTTAAGCTACTTGCAAGCATTAGGAAGAAACTCACATGCGTTTCTCTGAAAGAGAAGCAGACTGTTCTAACACTTCAATTCACTGTGCGAAGTGAATGGAGTGTTGCTTCACTTTCTAAATGCTGTCCTTTCAGAGAAAATCATTTTCCTTTGAAAGTGCCTTAAGCTACTTTCTAACATTCACAGGAAACACACATGCGTTTCTCTGAAAGAGAAGCACTCTGTTCCAACACTTCAATTCACTGTGTGAAGTGAATGGAGTGTTGCCTCACTTTCTAAATGCTGTCCTTTCAGAGAAAATCACTTTCCTTTGAAAGTGCCTTAAGCTACTTACAAGCATTCACCAGAAACTCACATGCGTTTCTCTGAAAGAGAAGCAGTCTGTTCCAACACTTCAATTCAATGTGCGAAGTGAATGGAGTGTTGCTTCACTTTCTAAATGCTGTCCTTTCAAAGAAAATCACTTTCTTTGAAAGTGCCTTAAGCTACTTACAAGCATTCAACAGAAACTCACATGCATTTCTCTGAAAGAGAAGCAGTCTGTTCCAACACTTCAATTCACTGTGCGAAGTGAATGGAGTGTTGCTTCACTTTCTAAATTATGTCCTTTCAGAGAAAATCACTTTCCTTTGAAAGTGCCTTAAGCAACTTGCAAGCATTCACAAGAAAGACTAATGCGTTGATATGAAAGAGAAGCACTCTGTTCCAACACTTCAATTCACTGCAAGAAGGGAATGGAGTGTTGCTTCACTTTCTAAATGCTGTCCTTTCAGAGAAAATCACTTTCCTTTGAAAGTGCCTTAAGCTACTTACAAGCATTCACCAGAAACTCACATGCGTTTCTCTGAAAGAGAAGCAGTCGGTTCCAACACTTCAATTCACTGTGCGAAGTGAATGGAGTGTTGCTTCACTTTCTAAATGCTGTCCTTTCAGAGAAAATCACTTTCCTTTGAAAGTGCCTTAAGCTACTTGCAAGCATTAGGAAGAAACTCACATGCGTTTCTCTGAAAGAGAAGCAGTCTGTTCCAACACTTCAATTCACTGTGTGAAGTGAATAGAGTGTTTCCTCACTTTCTAAATGCTGTCCTTTCAGAGAAAATCACTTTCCTTTGAAAGTGCCTTAAGCTACTTACAAGCATTCACCAGAAACTCACATGCGTTTCTCTGAAAGAGAAGCAATCTGTTCCAACACTTCAATTCACGGTGCGAAGTGAATGGAGTGTTGCTTCACTTTCTAAATGCTGTCCTTTCAGAGAAAATCACTTTCCTTTGAAAGTGCCTTAAGCTACTTGCAAGCATTAGGAAGAAACTCACATGCGTTTCTCTGAAAGAGAAGCAGTCTGTTCCAACACTTCAATTCACTGTGCGAAGTGAATGGAGTGTTGCCTCACTTTCTAAATGCTGTCCTTTCAGAGAAAATCACTTTCCATTGAAAGTGCCTTAAACTACTTTCAAGCATTCCCAAAAAACTCACATGCGTTTCTCTGAAAGAGAAGCAGACTGTTCCAACACTTCAATTCACTGTGCGAAGTGAATGGAGTGTTGCTTCACTTTCTAAATGCTGTCCTTTCAGAGAAAATCCCTTTCCTTTGAATGTGCCTTAAGCTACTTACAAGCATTCAACAGAAACTCACATGCATTTCTCTGAAAGAGAAGCAATCTGTTCCAACACTTCAATTCTCTGTGCGAAGTGAATGGAGTGTTGCTTCACTTTCTAAATGCTGTCCTTTCAGAGAAAATCACTTTCCTTTGAAAGTGCCTTAAGCAACTTGCAAGCATTCACAAGAAACCCTAATGCGTTTCAATGAAAGAGAAGTACTCTGTTCCAACACTTTAATTCACTGCACGAAGGGAATGGAGTGTTGCTTCACTTTCTAAATGCTGTCCTTTCTGAGAAAATCACTTTCCTTTGCAAGTGCCTTAAGCTACTTAAAAGTATTCACCAGAAACTCACATGCGTTTCTCTGAAAGAGAAGCAGTCTGTTCCAACACTTCAATTCACTGTGCGACGTGAATGGAGTGTTGCTTCACTTTCTAAATGCTGTCCAATTTGAGAAAATCACTTTCCTTTGAAAGTGCCTTAAGCTACTTGCAAGCATTAGGAAGAAACTCACATGCGTTTCTGTGAAAGAGAAGCATCTGTTCCAACACTTCATTTCACTGTGCGAAGTGAATGGAGTGTTGCTTCACTTTCTAAATTCTGTCCTTTCAGAGAAAATCACTTTCCTTTGAAAGTGCCTTAAACTCCTTTCAAGCATTCACAAAAAACTCACATGCGTTTCTCTGAAAGAGAAGCAGTCTGTTCCAACACTTCAATTCACTGTGCGAAGTGAATGGAGTGTTGATTCAGTTTCTAAATGCTGTCCTTTCAGAGAAAATCACTTTCCATTGAAAGTGCCTTAAGCAACTTGCAAGAATTCACAAGAAACTCACATGCGTTTCTCTGAAAGAGAAGCAGTCTGTTCCAACACTTCAATTCACTGTGCGAAGTGAATGGAGTGTTGCTTCACTTTCTAAATGCTGTCCTTTCAGAGAAAATCACTTTCCTTTGAAAGAGCCTTAAGCTACTTACAAGCATTCAACAGAAACTCACATGCATTTCTCTGAAAGAGAAGCAATCTGTTCCAACACTTCAATTAACTGTGCAAAGTGAATGGAGTGTTGCTTCACTTTCTAAATGCTGTCCTTTCAGAGAAAATCACTTTCCTTTGAAAGTGCATTAAGCTACTTACAAGCATTCACCAGAAACTCACATGCGTTTTTCTGAAAGAGAAGCAGTCTGTTCCAACACTTCAATTCACTGTGCGAAGTGAATGGAGTGTTGCTTCACTTTCTAAATGCTGTCCTTTCAGAGAAAATCACTTTCCTTTGAAAGTGCCTTAAGCTACTTGCAAGCATTAGGAAGAAACTCACATGCGTTTCTCTGAAAGAGAAGCAGTCTGTTCCAACACTTCAATTCACTGTGTGAAGTGAATAGAGTGTTGCCTCACTTTCTGAATGCTGTCCTTTCAGAGAAAATCACTTTCCTTTGAAAGTGCCTTAAACTACTTACAAGCATTTAACAGAAACTAACATGCGTTTCTCTGAAAGAGAAGCAGTCTGTTCCAACACTTCAATTCACTGTGCGAAGTGAATGGAGTGTTGCTTCACTTTCTAAATGCTGTTCTTTAAGAGAAAATCACTTTCCTTTGAAAGTGCCTTAAGCTACTTGCAAGCATTAGGAAGAAACTCACATGCGTTTCTCTGAAAGAGAAGCAGTCCGTTCCAACACTTCAATTCACTGTGCGAAGTGAATGGAGTGTTGCTTCACTTTCTAAATGCTGTCCTTTCAGAGAAAATCACTTTCCTTTGAAAGTGCCTTAAGCTACTTGCAAGCATTAGGAAGAAACTCACATGCGTTTCTCTGAAAGAGAAGCAGTCTGTTCCAACACTTCAATTCACTGTGCGAAGTGAATGGAGTGTTGCTTCACTTTCTAAATGCTGTCCTTTCAGAGAAAATCACTTTCCTTTGATAGTGCCTTAAGCTACTTGCAAGCATTAGGAAGAAACTCACATGCATTTCTCTGAAAGAGAAGCAGTCTGTTCCAACACTTCAATTCACTGTGCGAAGTGAATGGAGTGTTGCTTCACTTTCTAAATGCTGTCCTTTCAGAGAAAATCACTTTCCTTTGAAAGTGCCTTAAGCTACTTGCAAGCATTAGGAAGAAACTCACATGCGTTTCTCTGAAAGAGAAGCAGTCCGTTCCAACACTTCAATTCACTGTGCGAAGTGAATGGAGTGTTGCTTCACTTTCTAAATGCTGTCCTTTCAGAGAAAATCACTTTCCTTTGAAAGTGCCTTAAGCTACTTGCAAGCATTAGGAAGAAACTCACATGCGTTTCTCTGAAAGAGAAGCAGTCTGTTCCAACACTTCAATTCACTGTGCGAAGTGAATGGAGTGTTGCTTCAGTTTCTAAATGCTGTCCTTTCAGAGAAAATCACTTTCCTTTGAAAGTGCCTTAAGCAACTTGCAAGCATTCACAAGAAACCCTAATGCGTTTCAATGAAAGAGAAGCACTCTGTTCCAACACTTCAATTCACTGCACGAAGGGAATGGAGTGTTGCTTCACTTTCTAAATGCTGTCCTTTCTGAGAAAATCACTTTCCTTTGCAAGTGCCTTAAGTACTTAAAAGTATTCACCAGAAACTCACATGCGTTTCTCTGAAAGAGAAGCAGTCTGTTCCAACACTTCAATTCACTGTGCGACGTGAATGGAGTGTTGCTTCACTTTCTAAATGCTGTCCTTTCAGAGAAAATCACTTTCCTTTGAAAGTGCCTTAAGCAACTTGCAAGCATTCACAAGAAACCCTAATGCGTTTCAATGAAAGAGAAGCACTCTGTTCCAACACTTCAATTCACTGCACGAAGGGAATGGAGCGTTGCTTCACTTTCTAAATGCTGTCCTTTCTGAGAAAATCACTTTCCTTTGCAAGTGCCTTAAGCTACTTAAAAGTATTCACCAGAAACTCACATGAGTTTCTCTGAAAGAGAAGCAGTCTGTTCCAACACTTCAATTCACTGTGCGACGTGAATGGAGTGTTGCTTCACTTTCTAAATGCTGTCCTTTCTGAGAAAATCACTTTCCTTTGCAAGTGCCTTAAACTACTTAAAAGTATTCACCAGAAACTCACATGCGTTTCTCAGAAAGAGAAGCAGTCTGTTCCAACACTTCAATTCACTGTGCGACGTGAATGGAGTGTTGATTCACTTTCTAAATGCTGTCCAATCAGAGAAAATCACTTTCCTTTGAAAGTGCCTTAAGCTACTTGCAAGCATTAGGAAGAAACTCACATGCGTTTCTCTGAAAGAGAAGCAGTCCGTTCCAACACTTCAATTCACTGTGCGAAGTGAATGGAGTGTTGCTTCACTTTCTAAATGCTGTCCTTTCAGAGAAAATCAGTTTCCTTTGAAAGTGCCTTAAGCTACTTGCAAGCATTAGGAAGAAACTCACATGCGTTTCTCTGAAAGAGAAGCAGTCCGTTCCAACACTTCAATTCACTGTGCGACGTGAATGGAGTGTTGCTTCACTTTC
This sequence comes from Myodes glareolus, assembly GCF_982192425.1. Taxonomy (NCBI): domain Eukaryota; kingdom Metazoa; phylum Chordata; class Mammalia; order Rodentia; family Cricetidae; genus Myodes; species Myodes glareolus. The sequence goes on from NW_028263212.1 coordinate 1,514,278, forward strand.
TAAATGCTGTCCTTTCAGAGAAAATCACTTTTCTTTGAAAGTGCCTTGAGCTACTTGCAAGCATTAGGAAGAAACTCACATGCGTTTCTCTGAAAGAGAAGCAGTCTGTTCCAACACTTCAATTCACTGTGCGAAGTGAATGGAGTGTTGCCTCACTTTCTAAATGCTGTCCTTTCAGAGAAAATCACTTTCCATTGAAAGTGCCTTAAACTACTTTCAAGCATTCACAAAAAACTCACATGCGTTTCTCTGAAAGAGAAGCAGACTGTTCCAACACTTCAATTCACTGTGCAAAGTGAATGGAGTGTTGCTTCACTTTCTAAATGCTGTCCTTTCAGAGAAAATCCCTTTCCTTTGAATGTGCCTTAAGCTACTTACAAGCATTCAACAGAAAGTCACATGCATTTCTCTGAAAGAGAAGCAATCTGTTCCAACACTTCAATTCTCTGTGCGAAGTGAATGGAGTGTTGCTTCACTTTCTAAATGCTGTCCTTTCAGAGAAAATCACTTTCCTTTGAAAGTGCCTTAAGCAACTTGCAAGCATTCACAGGAAACCCTAATGCGTTTCAATGTAAGAGAAGCACTCTGTTCCAACACTTCAATTCACTGCACGAAGGGAATGGAGTGTTGCTTCACTTTCTAAATGCTGTCCTTTCAGAGAAAATCACTTTCCTTTGCAAGTGCCTTAAGCTACTTAAAATTATTCACCAGAAACTCACATGCGTTTCTCTGAAAGAGAAGCAGTCTGTTCCAACACTTCAATTCACTGTGCGACGTGAATGGAGTGTTGCTTCACTTTCTAAATGCTGTCCAATCAGAGAAAATCACTTTCCTTTGAAAGTGCCTTAAGCTACTTGCAAGCATTAGGAAGAAACTCACATGCGTTTCTCTGAAAGAGAAGCAGTCTGTTCCAACACTTCAATTCACTGTGCGAAGTGAATGGAGTGTTGCCTCACTTTCTAAATTCTGTCCTTTCAGAGAAAATCACTTTCCTTTGAAAGTGCCTTAAACTACTTTCAAGCATTCACAAAAAACTCACATGCGTTTCTCTGAAAGAGAAGCAGTCTGTTCCAACACTTCAATTCACAGTGCGAATTGAATGGAGTGTTGCTTCAGTTTCTAAATGCTGTCCTTTCAGAGAAAATCACTTTCCATTGAAAGTGCCTTTAGCAACTTGCAAGAATTCACAAGAAAATCACATGCGTTTCTCTGAAAGAGAAGCAGTCTGTTCCAACACTTCAATTCACTGTGCGAAGTGAATGGAGTGTTGCTTCACTTTCTAAATGCTGTCCTTTCAGAGAAAATCACTTTCCTTTGAAAGAGCCTTAAGCTACTTACAAGCATTCAACAGAAACTCACATGCATTTCTCTGAAAGAGAAGCAGTCTGTTCCAACTCTTCAATTCACTGTACGAAGTGAATGGAGTGTTGCTTCACTTTCTAAATGCTGTCCTTTCAGAGAAAATCACTTTCCTTTGAAAGTGCCTTAAGCTACTTACAAGCATTTAACAGAAACTCACATGCGTTTCTCTGAAAGAGAAGCAGTCTGTTCCAACACTTCAATTAACTGTGCAAAGTGAATGGAGTGTTGCTTCACTTTCTAAATGCTGTTCTTTCAGAGAAAATCAGTTTCCTTTGAAAGTGCCTTAAGCTACTTGCAAGCATTAGGAAGAAACTCACATGCATTTCTCTGAAAGAGAAGCAGTCCGTTCCAACACTTCAATTCACTGTGCGAAGTGAATGGAGTGTTGCCTCACTTTCTAAATGCTGTCCTTTCAGAGAAAATCACTTTCCATTGAAAGTGCCTTAAACTACTTTCAAGCATTCACAAAAAACTCACATGCGTTTCTCTGAAAGAGAAGCAGACTGTTCCAACACTTCAATTCACTGTGCAAAGTGAATGGAGTGATGCTTCACTTTCTAAATGCTGTCCTTTCAGAGAAAATCCCTTTCCTTTGAATGTGCCTTAAGCTACTTACAAGCATTCAACAGAAAGTCACATGCATTTCTCTGAAAGAGAAGCAATCTGTTCCAACACTTCAATTCACTGTGCGACGTGAATGGAGTGTTGCTTCACTTTCTAAATGCTGTCCAATCAGAGAAAATCACTTTCCTTTGAAAGTGCCTTAAGCTACTTGCAAGCATTAGGAAGAAACTCACATGCGTTTCTCTGAAAGAGAAGCAGTCTGTTCCAACACTTCAATTCACTGTGCGAAGTGAATGGAGTGTTGCTTCACTTTCTAAATTCTGTCCTTTCAGAGAAAATCACTTTCCTTTGAAAGTGCCTTAAACTACTTTCAAGCATTCACAAAAAACTCACATGCGTTTCTCTGAAAGAGAAGCAGACTGTTCCAACACTTCAATTCACTGTGCGAAGTGAATGGAGTGTTGCTTCACTTTCTAAATGCTGTTCTTTCAGAGAAAATCACTTTCCTTTCAAAGTGCCTTAAGCAACTTGCAAGAATTCACAAGAAACTCACATGCGTTTTTCTGAAAGAGAAGCAGTCTGTTCCAACACTTCAATTCACTGTGTGAAGTGAATGGAGTGTTGCTTCACTTTCTAAATGCTGTCCTTTCAGAGAAAATCACTTTCCTTTGAATGTGCCTTAAGCTACTTACAAGCATTCACCAGAAACTCACATGCGTTTCTCTGAAAGAGAAGCAGTCTGTTTCAATACTTCAATTCACTCTGCGAAGTGAATGGAGTGTTGCTTCACTTTCTAAATGCTGTCCTTTCAGAGAAAATCACTTTCTTTTGAAAGTGCCTTAAGCTACTTGCAAGCATTAGGAAGAAACTCACATGCGTTTCTCTGAAAGAGAAGCAGTCTGTTCCAACACTTCAATTCACTGTGCGAAGTGAATGGAGTGTTGCTTCACTTTCTAAATTCTGTCCTTTCAGAGAAATTCACTTTCCTTTGAAAGTGCCTTAAACTACTTTCAAGCATTCACAAAAAACTCACATGCGTTTCTCTGAAAGAGAAGCAGTCTGTTCCAACACTTCAATTCACTGTGCGAAGTGAATGGAGTGTTGCTTCACTTTCTAAATGCTGTTCTTTCAGAGAAAATCAGTTTCCTTTGAAAGTGCCTTAAGCTACTTGCAAGCATTAGGAAGAAACTCACATGCGTTTCTCTGAAAGAGAAGCAGTCCGTTCCAACACTTCAATTCACTGTGCGAAGTGAATGGAGTGTTGCTTCACTTTCTAAATGCTGTCCTTTCAGAGAAAATCACTTTCCTTTGAAAGTGCCTTGAGCTACTTGCAAGCATTAGGAAGAAACTCACATGCGTTTCTCTGAAAGAGAAGCAGTCTGTTCCAACACTTCAATTCACTGTGCGAAGTGAATGGAGTGTTGCCTCACTTTCTAAATGCTGTCCTTTCAGAGAAAATCACTTTCCATTGAAAGTGCCTTAAACTACTTTCAAGCATTCACAAAAAACTCACATGCGTTTCTCTGAAAGAGAAGCAGACTGTTCCAACACTTCAATTCACTGTGCAAAGTGAATGGAGTGATGCTTCACTTTCTAAATGCTGTCCTTTCAGAGAAAATCCCTTTCCTTTGAATGTGCCTTAAGCTACTTACAAGCATTCAACAGAAAGTCACATGCATTTCTCTGAAAGAGAAGCAATCTGTTCCAACACTTCAATTCTCTGTGCGAAGTGAATGGAGTGTTGCTTCACTTTCTAAATGCTGTCCTTTCAGAGAAAATCACTTTCCTTTGAAAGTGCCTTAAGCAACTTGCAAGCATTCACAGGAAACCCTAATGCGTTTCAATGAAAGAGAAGCACTCTGTTCCAACACTTCAATTCACTGCACGAAGGGAATGGGGTGTTGCTTCACTTTCTAAATGCTGTCCTTTCAGAGAAAATCACTTTCCTTTGCAAGTGCCTTAAGCTACTTAAAATTATTCACCAGAAACTCACATGCGTTTCTCTGAAAGAGAAGCAGTCTGTTCCAACACTTCAATTCACTGTGCGACGTGAATGGAGTGTTGCTTCACTTTCTAAATGCTGTCCAATCAGAGAAAATCACTTTCCTTTGAAAGTGCCTTAAGCTACTTGCAAGCATTAGGAAGAAACTCACATGCGTTTCTCTGAAAGAGAAGCAGTCTGTTCCAACACTTCAATTCACTGTGCGAAGTGAATGGAGTGTTGCTTCACTTTCTAAATTCTGTCCTTTCAGAGAAAATCACTTTCCTTGAAAGTGCCTTAAACTACTTTCAAGCATTCACAAAAAACTCACATGCGTTTCTCTGAAAGAGAAGCAGACTGTTCCAACACTTCAATTCACTGTGCGAAGTGAATGGAGTGTTGCTTCACTTTCTAAATGCTGTTCTTTCAGAGAAAATCACTTTCCTTTCAAAGTGCCTTAAGCAACTTGCAAGAATTCACAAGAAACTCACATGCGTTTTTTGAAAGAGAAGCAGTCTGTTCCAACACTTCAATTCACTGTGTGAAGTGAATGGAGTGTTGCTTCACTTTCTAAATGCTGTCCTTTCAGAGAAAATCACTTTCCTTTGAATGTGCCTTAAGCTACTTACAAGCATTCACCAGAAACTCACATGCGTTTCTCTGAAAGAGAAGCAGTCTGTTTCAATACTTCAATTCACTCTGCGAAGTGAATGGAGTGTTGCTTCACTTTCTAAATGCTGTCCTTTCAGAGAAAATCACTTTCTTTTGAAAGTGCCTTAAGCTACTTGCAAGCATTAGGAAGAAACTCACATGCGTTTCTCTGAAAGAGAAGCAGACTGTTCCAACACTTCAATTCACTGTGCGAATTGAATGGAGTGTTGCTTCACTTTCTAAATGCTGTCCTTTCAGAGAAAATCACTTTCCTTTGAAAGTGCCATAAGCTACTTACAAGCATTAGGAAGAAACTCACATGCGTTTCTCTGAAAGAGAAGCAGTCTGTTCCAACACTTCAATTCACTGTGTGAAGTGAATGGAGTGTTGCATCACTTTCAAAATTCTGTCCTTTCAGAGAAAATCACTTTCCTTTGAAAGTGCCTTAAACTACTTTCAAGCATTCACAAAAAACTCACATGCGTTTCTCTGAAAGAGAAGCAGTCTGTTCCAACACTTCAATTCACTGTGCGAAGTGAATGGAGTGTTGCTTCACTTTCTAAATGCTGTCCTTTCAGAGAAAATCACTTTCCTTTGAAAGTGCCTTAAGCAACTTGCAAGCATTCACAGGAAACCCTAATGCGTTTCAATGAAAGAGAAGCACTCTGTTCCAACACTTCAATTCACTGCACGAAGGGAATGGAGTGTTGCTTCACTTTCTAAATGCTGTCCTTTCAGAGAAAATCACTTTCCATTGCAAGTGCCTTAAGCTACTTAAAATTATTCACCAGAAACTCACATGCGTTTCTCTGAAAGAGAAGCAGTCTGTTCCAACACTTCAATTCACTGTGCGACGTGAATGGAGTGTTGCTTCACTTTCTAAATGCTGTCCAATCAGAGAAAATCACTTTCCTTTGAAAGTGCCTTAAGCTACTTGCAAGCATTAGGAAGAAACTCACATGCGTTTCTCTGAAAGAGAAGCAGTCTGTTCCAACACTTCAATTCACTGTGCGAAGTGAATGGAGTGTTGCTTCACTTTCTAAATTCTGTCCTTTCAGAGAAAATCACTTTCCTTTGAAAGTGCCTTAAACTACTTTCAAGCATTCACAAAAAACTCACATGCGTTTCTCTGAAAGAGAAGCAGACTGTTCCAACACTTCAATTCACTGTGCGAAGTGAATGGAGTGTTGCTTCACTTTCTAAATGCTGTTCTTTCAGAGAAAATCACTTTCCTTTCAAAGTGCCTTAAGCAACTTGCAAGAATTCACAAGAAACTCACATGCGTTTTTCTGAAAGAGAAGCAGTCTGTTCCAACACTTCAATTCACTGTGTGAAGTGAATGGAGTGTTGCTTCACTTTCTAAATGCTGTCCTTTCAGAGAAAATCACTTTCCTTTGAATGTGCCTTAAGCTACTTACAAGCATTCACCAGAAACTCACATGCGTTTCTCTGAAAGAGAAGCAGTCTGTTTCAATACTTCAATTCACTCTGCGAAGTGAATGGAGTGTTGCTTCACTTTCTAAATGCTGTCCTTTCAGAGAAAATCACTTTCTTTTGAAAGTGCCTTAAGCTACTTGCAAGCATTAGGAAGAAACTCACATGCGTTTCTCTGAAAGAGAAGCAGACTGTTCCAACACTTCAATTCACTGTGCGAATTGAATGGAGTGTTGCTTCACTTTCTAAATGCTGTCCTTTCAGAGAAAATCACTTTCCTTTGAAAGTGCCATAAGCTACTTACAAGCATTAGGAAGAAACTCACATGCGTTTCTCTGAAAGAGAAGCAGTCTGTTCCAACACTTCAATTCACTGTGTGAAGTGAATGGAGTGTTGCATCACTTTCAAAATTCTGTCCTTTCAGAGAAAATCACTTTCCTTTGAAAGTGCCTTAAACTACTTTCAAGCATTCACAAAAAACTCACATGCGTTTCTCTGAAAGAGAAGCAGTCTGTTCCAACACTTCAATTCACTGTGCGAAGTGAATGGAGTGTTGCTTCACTTTCTAAATGCTGTCCTTTCAGAGAAAATCACTTTCCTTTGAAAGTGCCTTAAGCTACTTGCAAGCATTAGGAAGAAACTCACATGCGTTTCTCTGAAAGAGAAGCAGACTGTTCCAACACTTCAATTCACTGTGCGAAGTGAATGGAGTGTTGCTTCACTTTCTAAATGCTGTCCTTTCAGAGAAAATCACTTTCCTTTGAAAGTGCCTTAAGCTACTTGCAAGCATTAGGAAGAAACTCTCATGCGTTTCTCTGAAAGAGAAGCAGTCTGTTCCAACACTTCAATTCAATGTGCGAAGTGAATGGAGTGTTGCTTCACTTTCTAAATGCTGTCCTTTCAGAGAAAATCACTTTCCTTTGAAAGTGCCTTAAGCTACTAACAAGCATTCAACAGAAACTCACATGCATTTCTCTGAAAGAAAAGCAGTCTGTTCCAACACTTCAATTCACTGTGCGAAGTGAATGGAGTGTTGCTTCACTTTCTAAATGCTGTCCTTTCAGAGAAAATCACTTTCCTTTGAAAGTGCCTTAAGCACCTTGCAAGCATTCACAAGAAACACTAATGCGTTTATATGAAAGAGAAGCACTCTGTTCCAACACTTTAATTCACTGCACGAAGGGAATGGAGTGTTGCTTCACTTTCTAAATGCTGTCCTTTCAGAGAAAATCACTTTCCTTTGAAAGTGCCTTAAGCTACTTACAAGCATTCACCAGAAACTCACATGCGTTTCTCTGAAAGAGAAGCAGTCGGTTCCAACACTTCAATTCACTGTGCGAAGTGAATGGAGTGTTGCTTCACTTTCTAAATTCTGTCCTTTCAGAGAAAATCACTTTCCTTTGAAAGTGCCTTAAGCAACTTGCAAGAATTCACAAGAAACTCACATGCGTATCTCTGAAAGAGAAGCAGTCTGTTCCAACACTTCAATTCACTGTGTGAAGTGAATGGAGTGTTGCCTCACTTTCTAAATGCTGTCCTTTCAGAGAAAATCACTTTCCTTTGAAAGTGCCTTAAACTCCTTTCAAGCATTCACAAAAAACTCACATGCGTTTCTCTGAAAGAGAAGCAGTCTGTTCCAACACTTCAATTCACTGTGCGAAGTGAATGGAGTGTTGCTTCAGTTTCTAAATGCTGTCCTTTCAGAGAAAATCACTTTCCATTGAAAGTGCCTTAAGCAACTTGCAAGAATTCACAAGAAACTCACATGCGTTTCTCTGAAAGAGAAGCAGTCTGTTCCAACACTTCAATTCACTGTGCGAAGTGAATGGAGTGTTACTTCACTTTCTAAATGCTGTCCTTTCAGAGAAAATCACTTTCCTTTGAAAGAGCCTTAAGCTACTTACAAGCATTCAACAGAAACTCACATGCATTTCTCTGAAAGAGAAGCAGTCTGTTCTAACACTTCAATTCACTGTACAAAGTGAATGGAGTGTTGCTTCACTTTCTAAATGCTGTCCTTTCAGAGAAAATCACTTTCCTTTGAAAGTGCCTTAAGCTACTTGCAAGCATTAGGAAGAAACTCACATGCGTTTCTCTGAAAGAGAAGCAGTCCATTCCAACACTTCAATTCACTGTGCGAAGTGAATGGAGTGTTGCTTCACTTTCTAAATGCTGTCCTTTCAGAGAAAATCACTTTCCTTTGATAGTGCCTTAAGCTACTTGCAAGCATTAGGAAGAAACTCACATGCGTTTCTCTGAAAGAGAAGCAGTCTGTTCCAAAACTTCAATTCACTGTGTGAAGTGAATAGAGTGTTGCCTCACTTTCTAAATGCTGTCCTTTCAGAGAAAATCACTTTCCTTTGAAAGTGCCTTAAACTACTTACAAGCATTTAACAGAAACTCACATGCGTTTCTCTGAAAGAGAAGCAGTCTGTTCCAACACTTCAATTCACTCTGCGAAGTGAATGGAGTGTTGCTTCACTTTCTAAATGCTGTTCTTTCAGAGAAAATCACTTTCCTTTGAAAGTGCCTTAAGCTACTTGCAAGCATTAGGAAGAAACTCACATGCGTTTCTCTGAAAGAGAAGCAGTCCGTTCCAACACTTCAATTCACTGTGCGAAGTGAATGGAGTGTTGCTTCACTTTCTAAATGCTGTCCTTTCAGAGAAAATCACTTTCCTTTGAAAGTGCCTTAAGCTACTTGCAAGCATTAGGAAGAAACTCACATGCGTTTCTCTGAAAGAGAAGCAGTCTGTTCCAACACTTCAATTCACAGTGCGAAGTGAATGGAGTGTTGCTTCAGTTTCTAAATGCTGTCCTTTCAGAGAAAATCACTTTCCTTTGAAAGTGCCTTAAGCAACTTGCAAGCATTCACAAGAAACCCTAATGCGTTTCAATGAAAGAGAAGCACTCTGTTCCAACACTTCAATTCACTGCACGAAGGGAATGGAGTGTTGCTTCACTTTCTAAATGCTGTCCTTTCTGAGAAAATCACTTTCCTTTGCAAGTGCCTTAAGCTACTTAAAAGTATTCACCAGAAACTCACATGCGTTTCTCTGAAAGAGAAGCAGTCTGTTCCAACACTTCAATTCACTGTGCGAAGTGAATGGAGTGTTGCTTCACTTTCTAAATGCTGTCCTTTCAGAGAAAATCACTTTCCTTTGAAAGTGCCTTAAGCAACTTGCAAGCATTCACAAGAAACCCTAATGCGTTTCAATGAAAGAGAAGCACTCTGTTCCAACACTTCAATTCACTGCACGAAGGGAATGGAGTGTTGCTTCACTTTCTAAATGCTGTCCTTTCTGAGAAAATCACTTTCCTTTGCAAGTGCCTTAAGCTACTTAAAAGTATTCACCAGAAACTCACATGCGTTTCTCTGAAAGAGAAGCAGTCTGTTCCAACACTTCAATTCACTGTGCGACGTGAATGGAGTGTTGCTTCACTTTCTAAATGCTGTCCTTTCTGAGAAAATCACTTTCCTTTGCAAGTGCCTTAAGCTACTTAAAAGAATTCACCAGAAAATCACATGCGTTTCTCTGAAAGAGAAGCAGTCTGTTCCAACACTTCAATTCACTGTGCGACGTGAATGGAGTGTTGATTCACTTTCTAAATGCTGTCCAATCAGAGAAAACCACTTTCCTTTGAAAGTGCCTTAAGCTACTTGCAAGCATTAGGAAGAAACTCACATGCGTTTCTCTGAAAGAGAAGCAGTCCGTTCCAACACTTCAATTCACTGTGCGAAGTGAATGGAGTGTTGCTTCACTTTCTAAATGCTGTCCTTTCAGAGAAAATCACTTTCCTTTGAAAGTGCCTTAAGCTACTTGCAAGCATTAGGAAGAAACTCACATGCGTTTCTCTGTAAGAGAAGCAGTCTGTTCCAACACTTCAATTCACTGTGCGAAGTGAATGGAGTGTTGCCTCACTTTCTAAATGCTGTCCTTTCAGAGAAAATCACTTTCCATTGAAAGTGCCTTAAACTACTTTCAAGCATTCACAAAAAACTCACATGCGTTTCTCTGAAAGAGAAGCAGTCTGTTCCAACACTTCAATACACAGTGCAAAGTGAATGGAGTGTTGCCTCACTTTCTAAATGCTGTCCTTTCAGAGAAAATCACTTTCCATTGAAAGTGCCTTAAACTACTTTTAAGCATTCACAAAAAACTCACATGCGTTTCTCTGAAAGAGAAGCAGACTGTTCCAACACTTCAATTCACTGTGCGAAGTGAATGGAGTGTTGCTTCACTTTCTAAATGCTGTCCTTTCAGAGAAAATCCCTTTCCTTTGAATGTGCCTTAAGCTACTTACAAGCATTCAACAGAAGCTCAAATGCATTTCTCTGAAAGAGAAGCAATCTGTTCCAACATTTCAATTCTCTGTGCGAAGTGAATGGAGTGTTGCTTCACTTTCTAAATGCTGTCCTTTCAGAGAAAATCACTTTCCTTTGAAAGTGCCTTAAGCAACTTGCAAGCATTCACAAGAAATCCTAATGCGTTTCTATGAAAGAGAAGCACTCTGTTCCAACACTTCAATTCACTCCACGAAGGGAATGGAGTGCTGCTTCACTTTCTAAATGCTGTCCTTTCAGAGAAAATCACTTTCCTTTGCAAGTGCCTTAAGCTACTTAAAAGCATTCACCAGAAACTCACATGCGTTTCTCTAAAAGAGAAGCAGTCTGTTCCAACACTTCAATTCACTGTGCGAAGTGAATGGAGTGTTGCTTCACTTTCTAAATGCTGTCCTTTCAGAGAAAATCACTTTCCTTTTAAAGTGCCTTAAGCTACTTAAAAGCATTCACCAGAAACTCACATGCGTTTCTCTAAAAGAGAAGCAGTCTGTTCCAACACTTCAATTCACTGTGCGAAGTGAATGGAGTGTTGCTTCACTTTCTAAATGCTGTCCTTTCAGAGAAAATCACTTTCCTTTGATAGTGCCTTAAGCTACTTGCAAGCATTAGGAAGAAACTCACATGCGTTTCTCTGAAAGAGAAGCAATCTGTTCCAACACTTCAATTCACTGTGTGAAGTGAATAGAGTGTTGCCTCACTTTCTAAATGCTGTCCTTTCAGAGAAAATCACTTTCCTTTGAAAGTGCCTTAAGCTACTTACAAGTATTTAACAGAAACTCACATGCGTTTCTCTGAAAGAGAAGCAGTCTGTTCCAACACTTCAATTCACTGTGCGAAGTGAATGGAGTGTTGCTTCACTTTCTAAATGCTGTTCTTTCAGAGAAAATCAGTTTCCTTTGAAAGTGCCTTAAGCTACTTGCAAGCATTAGGAAGAAACTCACATGCGTTTCTCTGAAAGAGAAGCAGTCCGTTCCAACACTTCAATTCACTGTGCGAAGTGAATGGAGTGTTGCTTCACTTTCTAAATGCTGTCCTTTCAGAGAAAATCACTTTCCTTTGAAAGTGCCTTAAGCTACTTGCAAGCATTAGGAAGAAACTCACATGCGTTTCTCTGAAAGAGAAGCAGTCTGTTCCAACACTTCAATTCACTGTGTGAAGTGAATGGAGTGTTGCCTCACTTTCTAAATGCTGTCCTTTCAGAGAAAATCACTTTCCATTGAAAGTGCCTTAAACTACTTTCAAGCATTCACAAAAAACTCACATGCGTTTCTCTGAAAGAGAAGCAGACTGTTCCAACACTTCAATTCACTGTGCGAAGTGAATGGAGTGTTGCTTCACTTTCTAAATGCTTTCCTTTCAGAGAAAATCCCTTTCCTTTGAATGTGCCTTAAGCTACTTACAAGCATTCAACAGAAAGTCACATGCATTTCTCTGAAAGAGAAGCAATCTGTTCCAACACTTCAATTCTCTGTGCGAAGTGAATGGAGTGTTGCTTCAGTTTCTAAATGCTGTCCTTTCAGAGAAAATCACTTTCCTTTGAAAGTGCCTTAAGCTACTTGCAAGCATTCACAAGAAACCCTAATGCGTTTCAATGAAAGAGAAGCACTCTGTTCCAACACTTCAATTCACTGCACGAAGGAAATGGAGTGTTGCTTCACTTTCTAAATGCTGTCCTTTCAGAGAAAATCACTTTCCTTTGCAAGTGCCTTAAGCTACTTAAAATTATTCACCAGAAACTCACATGCGTTTCTCTGAAAGAGAAGCAGTCTGTTCCAACACTTCAATTCACTGTGCGACGTGAATGGAGTGTTGCTTCACTTTCTAAATGCTGTCCAATCAGAGAAAATCACTTTCCTTTGAAAGTGCCTTAAGCTACTTGCAAGCATTAGGAAGAAACTCACATGAGTTTCTCTGAAAGAGAAGCAGTCTGTTCCAACACTTCAATTCACTGTGCGAAGTGAATGGAGTGTTGCTTCACTTTCTAAATTCTGTCCTTTCAGAGAAAATCACTTTCCTTTGAAAGTGCCTTAAACTACTTTCAAGCATTCACAAAAAACTCACATGCGTTTCTCTGAAAGAGAAGCAGTCTGTTGCAACACTTCAATTCACAGTGCGAAGTGAATGGAGTGTTGCTTCAGTTTCTAAATGCTGTCCTTTCAGAGAAAATCACTTTCCTTTGAAAGTGCCTTAAGCTACTTACAAGCATTCAACAGAAACTCACATGCACTTCTCTGAAAGAGAAGCAGTCTGTTCTGACACTTCAATTCACTGTACAAAGTGAATGGAGTGTTGCTTCACTTTCTAAATGCTGTCCTTTCAGAGAAAATCACTTTCCTTTGAAAGCGCCTTAAGCAACTTGCAAGCATTCACAAGAAACACTAATGCGTTTCTATGAAAGAGAAGCACTCTGTTCCAACACTTCAATTCACTGCACGAAGGGAATGGAGTGTTGTTTCACTTTCTAAATGCTGTCCTTTCAGAGAAAATCACTTTCCATTGAAAGTGCCTTAAGCAACTTGCAAGAATTCACAAGAAAATCACATGCGTTTCTCTGAAAGAGAAGCAGTCCGTTCCAACACTTCAATTCACTGTGCGAAGTGAATGGAGTGTTGCTTCACTTTCTAAATGCTGTCCTTTCAGAGAAAATCACTTTCCTTTGAAAGTGCCTTAAGCTACTTACAAGCATTAGGAAGAAACTCACATGCGTTTCTCTGAAAGAGAAGCAGTCTGTTCCAACACTTCAATTCACTGTGCGAAGTGAATGGAGTGTTGCATCACTTTCTAAATTCTGTCCTTTCAGAGAAAATCACTTTCCTTTGAAAGTGCCTTAAACTACTTTCAAGCATTCACAAAAAACTCACATGCGTTTCTCTTAAAGAGAAGCAGTCTGTTCCAACACTTCAATTCACTGTGCGAAGTGAATGGAGTGTTGCTTCACTTTCTAAATGCTGTCCTTTCAGAGAAAATCACTTTCCTTTGAAAGTGCCTTAAGAAACTTGCAAGCATTCACAAGAAACACTAATGCGTTTATATGAAAGAGAAGCACTCTGTTCCAACACTTTAATTCACTGCACGAAGGGAATGGAGTGTTGCTTCACTTTGTAAATGCTGTCCTTTAAGAGAAAATCACTTTCCTTTGAAAGTGCCTTAAGCTACTTACAAGCATTCACCAGAAACTCACATGCGTTTCTCTGAAAGAGAAGCAGTCGGTTCCAACACTTCAATTCACTGTCCGAAGTGAATGGAGTGTTGCTTCACTTTCTAAATGCTGTCCTTTCAGAGAAAAACACTTTCCTTTGAAAGTGCCTTAAGCTACTTGCAAGAATTCACAAGAAACTCACATGAGTTTTTCTGAAAGAGAAGCAGTCTGTTCCAACACTTCAATTCACTGTGTGAAGTGAATGGAGTGTTGCTTCACTTTCTAAATGCTGTCCTTTCAGAGAAAATCACTTTCCTTTGAATGTGCCTTAAGCTACTTACAAGCATTCACCAGAAACTCACATGCGTTTCTCTGAAAGAGAAGCAGTCTGTTTCAATACTTCAATTCAATCTGCGAAGTGAATGGAGTGTTGTTTCACTTTCTAAATGCTGTCCTTTCAGAGAAAATCACTTTCTTTTGAAAGTGCCTTAAGCTACTTACAAGCATTCAACAGAAACTCACATGCATTTCTCTGAAAGAGAAGCAGTCTGTTCCAACACTTCAATTCACTGTGTGAAGTGAATGGAGTGTTGCTTCACTTTCTAAATGCTGTCATTTCAGAGAAAATCACTTTCCTTTGAAAGTGCCTTAAGCTACTAGCAAGCATTAGGAAGAAACTCACATGCGTTTCTCTGAAAGAGAAGCAGACTGTTCCAACACTTCAATTCACTGTGCGAATTGAATGGAGTGTTGCTTCACTTTCTAAATGCTGTCCTTTCAGAGAAAATCACTTTCCTTTGAAAGTGCCTTAAGCTACTTACAAGCATTAGGAAGATACTCAAATGCGTTTCTCTGAAAGAGAAGCAGTCTGTTCCAACACTTCAATTCACTGTGCGAAGTGAATGGAGTGTTGCATCACTTTCTAAATTCTGTCCTTTCATAGAAAATCACTTTCCTTTGAAAGTGCCTTAAACTACTTTCAAGCATTCACAAAAAACTCACATGCGTGTCTCTGAAAGAGAAGCAGTCTGTTCCAACACTTCAATTCACTGTGCGAAGTGAATGAAGTGTTGCTTCACTTTCTAAATGCTGTCCTTTCAGAGAAAATCACTTTCCTTTGAAAGTGCCTTAAGCTACTTGCAAGCATTTAACAGAAACTCAAATGCGTTTCTCTGAAAGAGAAGCAGTCTGTTCCAACACTTCAATTCACTGTGCGAAGTGAATGGAGTGTTGCTTCACTTTCTGAATGCTGTCCAATCAGAGAAAATCACTTTCCTTTGAAAGTGCCTTAAGCTACTTGCAAGCATTAGGAAGAAACTCACATGCGTTTCTGTGAAAGAGAAGCATCTGTTCCAACACTTCAATTCACTGTGCGAAGTGAATGGAGTGTTGCTTCACTTTCTAAATTCTGTCCTTTCAGAGAAAATCACTTTCCTTTGAAAGTGCCTTAAACTACTTTCAAGCATTCACAAAAAACTCACATGCGTTTCTCTTAAAGAGAAGCAGTCTGTTCCAACACTTCAATTCACTGTGCGAAGTGAATGGAGTGTTGCTTCACTTTCTAAATGCTGTCCTTTCAGAGAAAATCACTTTCCTTTGAAAGTGCCTTAAGAAACTTGCAAGCATTCACAAGAAACACTAATGCGTTTATATGAAAGAGAAGCACTCTGTTCCAACACTTTAATTCACTGCACGAAGGGAATGGAGTGTTGCTTCACTTTGTAAATGCTGTCCTTTAAGAGAAAATCACTTTCCTTTGAAAGTGCCTTAAGCTACTTACAAGCATTCACCAGAAACTCACATGCGTTTCTCTGAAAGAGAAGCAGTCGGTTCCAACACTTCAATTCACTGTCCGAAGTGAATGGAGTGTTGCTTCACTTTCTAAATGCTGTCCTTTCAGAGAAAATCACTTTCCTTTGAAAGTGCCTTAATCTACTTGCAAGAATTCACAAGAAACTCACATGAGTTTTTCTGAAAGAGAAGCAGTCTGTTCCAACACTTCAATTCACTGTGTGAAGTGAATGGAGTGTTGCTTCACTTTCTAAATGCTGTCCTTTCAGAGAAAATCACTTTCCTTTGAATGTGCCTTAAGCTACTTACAAGCATTCACCAGAAACTCACATGCGTTTCTCTGAAAGAGAAGCAGTCTGTTTCAATACTTCAATTCACTCTGCGAAGTGAATGGAGTGTTGCTTCACTTTCTAAATGCTGTCCTTTCAGAGAAAATCACTTTCTTTTGAAAGTGCCTTAAGCTACTTACAAGCATTCAACAGAAACTCACATGCATTTCTCTGAAAGAGAAGCAGTCTGTTCCAACACTTCAATTCACTGTGCGAAGTGAATGGAGTGTTGCTTCACTTTCTAAATGCTGTCATTTCAGAGAAAATCACTTTCCTTTGAAAGTGCCTTAAGCTACTAGCAAGCATTAGGAAGAAACTCACATGCGTTTCTCTGAAAGAGAAGCAGACTGTTCCAACACTTCAATTCACTGTGCGAATTGAATGGAGTGTTGCTTCACTTTCTAAATGCTGTCCTTTCAGAGAAAATCACTTTCCTTTGAAAGTGCCTTAAGCTACTTACAAGCATTAGGAAGATACTCAAATGCGTTTCTCTGAAAGAGAAGCAGTCTGTTCCAACACTTCAATTCACTGTGCGAAGTGAATGGAGTGTTGCATCACTTTCTAAATTCTGTCCTTTCATAGAAAATCACTTTCCTTTGAAAGTGCCTTAAACTACTTTCAAGCATTCACAAAAAACTCACATGCGTGTCTCTGAAAGAGAAGCAGTCTGTTCCAACACTTCAATTCACTGTGCGAAGTGAATGAAGTGTTGCTTCACTTTCTAAATGCTGTCCTTTCAGAGAAAATCACTTTCCTTTGAAAGTGCCTTAAGCTACTTGCAAGCAAGAGGAAGAAACTCACATGCGTTTCTCTGAAAGAGAAGCAGACTGTTCCAACACTTCAATTCACTGTGCGAAGTGAATGGAGTGTTGCTTCACTTTCTAAATGCTGTCCTTTCAGAGAAAATCACTTTCCTTTGAAAGTGCCTTGAGCTATTTGCAAGCATTAGGAAGAAACTCTCATGCGTTTCTCTGAAAGAGAAGCAGTCTGTTCCAACACTTCAATTCACTGTGTGAAGTGAATGGAGTGTTGCTTCACTTTCTAAATGCTGTCCTTTCAGAGAAAATCACTTTCCTTTGAAAGTGCCTTAAGCTACTTACAAGCATTCACCAGAAACTCACATGCGTTTCTCTGAAAGAGAAGCAGTCTGTTCCAACACTTCAATTCAATGTGCGAAGTGAATGGAGTGTTGCTTCACTTTCTAAATGCTGTCCTTTCAGAGAAAATCACTTTCCTTTGAAAGTGCCTTAAGCTACTTGCAAGCATTAGGAAGAAACTCACATGCGTTTCTCTGAAAGAGAAGCAGTCTGTTCCAACACTTCAATTCACTGTGTGAAGTGAATAGAGTGTTTCCTCACTTTCTAAATGCTGTCCTTTCAGAGAAAATCACTTTCCTTTGAAAGTGCCTTAAGCTACTTACAAGCATTCACCAGAAACTCACATGCGTTTCTCTGAAAGAGAAGCAATCTGTTCCAACACTTCAATTCACGGTGCGAAGTGAATGGAGTGTTGCTTCACTTTCTAAATGCTGTTCTTTCAGAGAAAATCAGTTTCCTTTGAAAGTGCCTTAAGCTACTTGCAAGCATTAGGAAGAAACTCACATGCGTTTCTCTGAAAGAGAAGCAGTCCGTTCCAACACTTCAATTCACTGTGCGAAGTGAATGGAGTGTTGCTTCACTTTCTAAATGCTGTCCTTTCAGAGAAAATCACTTTCCTTTGAAAGTGCCTTAAGCTACTTGCATGCATTAGGAAGAAACTCACATGCGTTTCTCTGAAAGAGAAGCAGTCTGTTCCAACACTTCAATTCACTGTGCGAAGTGAATGGAGTGTTGCCTCACTTTCTAAATGCTGTCCTTTCAGAGAAAATCACTTTCCATTGAAAGTGCCTTAAACTACTTTCAAGCATTCCCAAAAAACTCACATGCGTTTCTCTGAAAGAGAAGCAGACT
The DNA here is from genome assembly GCF_982192425.1 of Myodes glareolus. Taxonomy (NCBI): domain Eukaryota; kingdom Metazoa; phylum Chordata; class Mammalia; order Rodentia; family Cricetidae; genus Myodes; species Myodes glareolus. The sequence goes on from NW_028263212.1 coordinate 1,531,822, forward strand.
GTTCCAACACTTCAATTCACTGTGCGAAGTGAATGGAGTGTTGCTTCACTTTCTAAATGCTGTCCTTTCAGAGAAAATCCCTTTCCTTTGAATGTGCCTTAAGCTACTTACAAGCATTCAACAGAAACTCACATGCATTTCTCTGAAAGAGAAGCAATCTGTTCCAACACTTCAATTCTCTGTGCGAAGTGAATGGAGTGTTGCTTCACTTTCTAAATGCTGTCCTTTCAGAGAAAATCACTTTCCTTTGAAAGTGCCTTAAGCAACTTGCAAGCATTCACAAGAAACCCTAATGCGTTTCAATGAAAGAGAAGCACTCTGTTCCAACACTTCAATTCACTGCAAGAAGGGAATGGAGTGTTGCTTCACTTTCTAAATGCTGTCCTTTCAGAGAAAATCACTTTCCTTTGCAAGTGCCTTAAGCTACTTAAAAGTATTCACCAGAAACTCACATGCGTTTCTCTGAAATAGAAGCAGTCTGTTCCAACACTTCAATTCACTGTGCGACGTGAATGGAGTGTTGCTTCACTTTCTAAATGCTGTCCAATCAGAGAAAATCACTTTCCTTTGAAAGTGCCTTAAGCTACTTGCAAGCAATAGGAAGAAACTCACATGCGTTTCTGTGAAAGAGAAGCATCTGTTCCAACACTTCAATTCACTGTGCGAAGTGAATGGAGTGTTGCTTCACTTTCTAAATTCTGTCCTTTCAGAGAAAATCACTTTCCTTTGAAAGTGCCTTAAGCAACTTGCAAGAATTCACAAGAAACTCACATGCGTTTCTCTGAAAGAGAAGCAGTCTGTTCCAACACTTCAATTCACTGTGTGAAGTGAATGGAGTGTTGCTTCACTTTCTAAATGCTGTCCAATCAGAGAAAATCACTTTCCTTTGAAAGTGCCTTAAACTACTTTCAAGCATTCACAAAAAACTCACATGCGTTTCTCTGAAAGAGAAGCAGTCTGTTCCAACACTTCAATTCACAGTGCGAAGTGAATGGAGTGTTGCTTCAGTTTCTAAATGCTGTCCTTTCAGAGAAAATCACTTTCCATTGAAAGTGCCTTAAGCAACTTGCAAGAATTCACAAGAAAATCACATGCGTTTCTCTGAAAGAGAAGCAGTCTGTTCCAACACTTCAATTCACTGTGCGAAGTGAATGGAGTGTTGCTTCACTTTCTAAATGCTGTCCTTTCAGAGAAAATCACTTTCCTTTGAAAGTGCCTTAAGCTACTTGCAAGCATTTAACAGAAACTCAAATGCGTTTCTCTGAAAGAGAAGCAGTCTGTTCCAACACTTCAATTCACTGTGCGAAGTGAATGGAGTGTTGCTTCACTTTCTGAATGCTGTCCAATCAGAGAAAATCACTTTCCTTTGAAAGTGCCTTAAGCTACTTGCAAGCATTAGGAAGAAACTCACATGCGTTTCTGTGAAAGAGAAGCATCTGTTCCAACACTTCAATTCACTGTGCGAAGTGAATGGAGTGTTGCTTCACTTTCTAAATTCTGTCCTTTCAGAGAAAATCACTTTCCTTTGAAAGTGCCTTAAACTACTTTCAAGCATTCACAAAAAACTCACATGCGTTTCTCTTAAAGAGAAGCAGTCTGTTCCAACACTTCAATTCACTGTGCGAAGTGAATGGAGTGTTGCTTCACTTTCTAAATGCTGTCCTTTCAGAGAAAATCACTTTCCTTTGAAAGTGCCTTAAGAAACTTGCAAGCATTCACAAGAAACACTAATGCGTTTATATGAAAGAGAAGCACTCTGTTCCAACACTTTAATTCACTGCACGAAGGGAATGGAGTGTTGCTTCACTTTGTAAATGCTGTCCTTTAAGAGAAAATCACTTTCCTTTGAAAGTGCCTTAAGCTACTTACAAGCATTCACCAGAAACTCACATGCGTTTCTCTGAAAGAGAAGCAGTCGGTTCCAACACTTCAATTCACTGTCCGAAGTGAATGGAGTGTTGCTTCACTTTCTAAATGCTGTCCTTTCAGAGAAAATCACTTTCCTTTGAAAGTGCCTTAATCTACTTGCAAGAATTCACAAGAAACTCACATGAGTTTTTCTGAAAGAGAAGCAGTCTGTTCCAACACTTCAATTCACTGTGTGAAGTGAATGGAGTGTTGCTTCACTTTCTAAATGCTGTCCTTTCAGAGAAAATCACTTTCCTATGAATGTGCCTTAAGCTACTTACAAGCATTCACCAGAAACTCACATGCGTTTCTCTGAAAGAGAAGAAGTCTGTTTCAATACTTCAATTCACTCTGCGAAGTGAATGGAGTGTTGCTTCACTTTCTAAATGCTGTCCTTTCAGAGAAAATCACTTTCTTTTGAAAGTGCCTTAAGCTACTTACAAGCATTCAACAGAAACTCACATGCATTTCTCTGAAAGAGAAGCAGTCTGTTCCAACACTTCAATTCACTGTGCGAAGTGAATGGAGTGTTGCTTCACTTTCTAAATGCTGTCATTTCAGAGAAAATCACTTTCCTTTGAAAGTGCCTTAAGCTACTAGCAAGCATTAGGAAGAAACTCACATGCGTTTCTCTGAAAGAGAAGCAGACTGTTCCAACACTTCAATTCACTGTGCGAATTGAATGGAGTGTTGCTTCACTTTCTAAATGCTGTCCTTTCAGAGAAAATCACTTTCCTTTGAAAGTGCCTTAAGCTACTTACAAGCATTAGGAAGATACTCAAATGCGTTTCTCTGAAAGAGAAGCAGTCTGTTCCAACACTTCAATTCACTGTGCGAAGTGAATGGAGTGTTGCATCACTTTCTAAATTCTGTCCTTTCATAGAAAATCACTTTCCTTTGAAAGTGCCTTAAACTACTTTCAAGCATTCACAAAAAACTCACATGCGTGTCTCTGAAAGAGAAGCAGTCTGTTCCAACACTTCAATTCACTGTGCGAAGTGAATGAAGTGTTGCTTCACTTTCTAAATGCTGTCCTTTCAGAGAAAATCACTTTCCTTTGAAAGTGCCTTAAGCTACTTGCAAGCAAGAGGAAGAAACTCACATGCGTTTCTCTGAAAGAGAAGCAGACTGTTCCAACACTTCAATTCACTGTGCGAAGTGAATGGAGTGTTGCTTCACTTTCTAAATGCTGTCCTTTCAGAGAAAATCACTTTCCTTTGAAAGTGCCTTGAGCTATTTGCAAGCATTAGGAAGAAACTCTCATGCGTTTCTCTGAAAGAGAAGCAGTCTGTTCCAACACTTCAATTCACTGTGTGAAGTGAATGGAGTGTTGCTTCACTTTCTAAATGCTGTCCTTTCAGAGAAAATCACTTTCCTTTGAAAGTGCCTTAAGCTACTTACAAGCATTCACCAGAAACTCACATGCGTTTCTCTGAAAGAGAAGCAGTCTGTTCCAACACTTCAATTCAATGTGCAAAGTGAATGGAGTGTTGCTTCACTTTCTAAATGCTGTCCTTTCAGAGAAAATCACTTTCCTTTGAAAGTGCCTTAAGCTACTTGCAAGCATTAGGAAGAAACTCACATGCGTTTCTCTGAAAGAGAAGCAGTCTGTTCCAACACTTCAATTCACTGTGTGAAGTGAATAGAGTGTTTCCTCACTTTCTAAATGCTGTCCTTTCAGAGAAAATCACTTTCCTTTGAAAGTGCCTTAAGCTACTTACAAGCATTCACCAGAAACTCACATGCGTTTCTCTGAAAGAGAAGCAATCTGTTCCAACACTTCAATTCACGGTGCGAAGTGAATGGAGTGTTGCTTCACTTTCTAAATGCTGTTCTTTCAGAGAAAATCAGTTTCCTTTGAAAGTGCCTTAAGCTACTTGCAAGCATTAAGAAGAAACTCACATGCGTTTCTCTGAAAGAGAAGCAGTCCGTTCCAACACTTCAATTCACTGTGCGAAGTGAATGGAGTGTTGCTTCACTTTCTAAATGCTGTCCTTTCAGAGAAAATCACTTTCCTTTGAAAGTGCCTTAAGCTACTTGCATGCATTAGGAAGAAACTCACATGCGTTTCTCTGAAAGAGAAGCAGTCTGTTCCAACACTTCAATTCACTGTGCGAAGTGAATGGAGTGTTGCCTCACTTTCTAAATGCTGTCCTTTCAGAGAAAATCACTTTCCATTGAAAGTGCCTTAAACTACTTTCAAGCATTCCCAAAAAACTCACATGCGTTTCTCTGAAAGAGAAGCAGACTGTTCCAACACTTCAATTCACTGTGCGAAGTGAATGGAGTGTTGCTTCACTTTCTAAATGCTGTCCTTTCAGAGAAAATCCCTTTCCTTTGAATGTGCCTTAAGCTACTTACAAGCATTCAACAGAAACTCACATGCATTTCTCTGAAAGAGAAGCAATCTGTTCCAACACTTCAATTCTCTGTGCGAAGTGAATGGAGTGTTGCTTCACTTTCTAAATGCTGTCCTTTCAGAGAAAATCACTTTCCTTTGAAAGTGCCTTAAGCAACTTGCAAGCATTCACAAGAAACCCTAATGCGTTTCAATGAAAGAGAAGCACTCTGTTCCAACACTTCAATTCACTGCAAGAAGGGAATGGAGTGTTGCTTCACTTTCTAAATGCTGTCCTTTCAGAGAAAATCACTTTCCTTTGCAAGTGCCTTAAGCTACTTAAAAGTATTCACCAGAAACTCACATGCGTTTCTCTGAAATAGAAGCAGTCTGTTCCAACACTTCAATTCACTGTGCGACGTGAATGGAGTGTTGCTTCACTTTCTAAATTCTGTCCTTTCAGAGAAAATCACTTTCCTTTGAAAGTGCCTTAAGCAACTTGCAAGAATTCACAAGAAACTCACATGCGTTTCTCTGAAAGAGAAGCAGTCTGTTCCAACACTTCAATTCACTGTGTGAAGTGAATGGAGTGTTGCTTCACTTTCTAAATGCTGTCCAATCAGAGAAAATCACTTTCCTTTGAAAGTGCCTTAAACTACTTTCAAGCATTCACAAAAAACTCACATGCGTTTCTCTGAAAGAGAAGCAGTCTGTTCCAACACTTCAATTCACAGTGCGACGTGAATGGAGTGTTGCTTCACTTTCTAAATGCTGTCCTTTCAGAGAAAATCACTTTCCATTGAAAGTGCCTTAAGCAACTTGCAAGAATTCACAAGAAAATCACATGCGTTTCTCTGAAAGAGAAGCAGTCCGTTCCAACACTTCAATTCACTGTGCGAAGTGAATGGAGTGTTGCTTCACTTTCTAAATGCTGTCCTTTCAGAGAAAATCACTTTCCTTTGAAAGAGCCTTAAGCTACTTACAAGCATTCAACAGAAACTCAAATGCACTTCTCTGAAAGAGAAGCAGTCTGTTCCAACACTTCAACTCACTGTACAAAGTGAATGGAGTGTTGCTTCACTTTCTAAATGCTGTCCTTTCAGAGAAAATCACTTTCCTTTGAAAGTGCCTTAAGCTACTTACAAGCATTCAACAGAAACTCACATGAATTTCTCTGAAAGAGAAGCAATCTGTTCCAACACTTCAATTAACTGTGCAAAGTGAATGGAGTGTTGCTTCACTTTCTAAATGCTGTCCTTTCAGAGAAAATCACTTTCCTTTGAAAGTGCCTTAAGCTACTTGCAAGCATTAGGAAGAAACTCACATGCGTTTCTCTGAAAGAGAAGCAGTCTGTTCCAACACTTCAATTCACTGTGCGAAGTGAATGGAGTGTTGCTTCACTTTCTAAATGCTGTCCTTTCAGAGAAAATCACTTTCCTTTGATAGTGCCTTAAGCTACTTGCAAGCATTAGGAAGAAACTCACATGCGTTTCTCTGAAAGAGAAGCAGTCTGTTCCAACACTTCAGTTCACTGTGTGAAGTGAATAGAGTGTTGCCTCACTTTCTAAATGCTGTCCTTTCAGAGAAAATCACTTTCCTTTGAAAGTGCCTTAAGCTACTTACAAGCATTTAACAGAAACTCACATGCGTTTCTCTGAAAGAGAAGCAGTCTGTTCCAACAATTATTTCACTGTGCGAAGTGAATGGAGTGTTGCTTCACTTTCTAAATGCTGTTATTTCAGAGAAAATCAGTTTCCTTTGAAAGTGCCTTAAGTTACTTGCAAGCATTAGGAAGAAACTCACATGCGTTTCTCTGAAAGAGAAGCAGTCCGTTCCAATACTTCAATTCACTGTGCGAAGTGAATGGAGTGTTGCTTCACTTTCTAAATGCTGTCCTTTCAGAGAAAATCACTTTCCTTTGAAAGTACCTTGAGCTACTTGCAAGCATTAGGAAGAAACTCACATGCGTTTCTCTGAAAGAGAAGCAGTCTGTTCCAACACTTCAATTCACTGTGCAAAGTGAATGGAGTGTTGCCTCACTTTCTAAATGCTGTCCTTTCAGAGAAAATCACTTTCCATTGAAAGTGCCTTAAACTACTTTCAAGCATTCACAAAAAACTCACATGCGTTTTTCTGAAAAAGAAGCAGACTGTTCCAACACTTCAATTCACTGTGCGAAGTGAATGGAGTGTTGCTTCACTTTCTAAATGCTGTCCTTTCAGAGAAAATCACTTTCCTTTGAAAGTGTCTTAAGCTACTTGCAAGCATTCACAAGAAACCCTAATGCGTTTCAATGAAAGAGAAGCACTCTGTTCCAACACTTCAATTCACTGCACGAAGGAAATGGAGTGTTGCTTCACTTTCTAAATGCTGTCCTTTCAGAGAAAATCACTTTCCTTTGCAAGTGCCTTAAGCTACTTAAAATTATTCACCAGAAACTCACATGCGTTTCTCTGAAAGAGAAGCAGTCTGTTCCAACACTTCAATTCACTGTGCGACGTGAATGGAGTGTTGCTTCACTTTCTAAATGCTGTCCAATCAGAGAAAATCACTTTCCTTTGAAAGTGCCTTAAGCTACTTGCAAGCATTAGGAAGAAACTCACATGAGTTTCTCTGAAAGAGAAGCAGTCTGTTCCAACACTTCAATTCACTGTGCGAAGTGAATGGAGTGTTGCTTCACTTTCTAAATTCTGTCCTTTCAGAGAAAATCACTTTCCTTTGAAAGTGCCTTAAACTACTTTCAAGCATTCACAAAAAACTCACATGCGTTTCTCTGAAAGAGAAGCAGTCTGTTCCAACACTTCAATTCACAGTGCGAAGTGAATGGAGTGTTGCTTCAGTTTCTAAATGCTGTCCTTTCAGAGAAAATCACTTTCCTTTGAAAGTGCCTTAAGCTACTTACAAGCATTCAACAGAAACTCACATGCACTTCTCTGAAAGAGAAGCAGTCTGTTCTAACACTTCAATTCACTGTACAAAGTGAATGGAGTGTTGCTTCACTTTCTAAATGCTGTCCTTTCAGAGAAAATCACTTTCCTTTGAAAGCGCCTTAAGCAACTTGCAAGCATTCACAAGAAACACTAATGCGTTTCTATGAAAGAGAAGCACTCTGTTCCAACACTTCAATTCACAGTGCGAAGTGAATGGAGTGTTGCTTCAGTTTCTAAATGCTGTCCTTTCAGAGAAAATCACTTTCCATTGAAAGTGCCTTAAGCAACTTGCAAGAATTCACAAGAAAATCACATGCGTTTCTCTGAAAGAGAAGCAGTCCGTTCCAACACTTCAATTCACTGTGCGAAGTGAATGGAGTGTTGCTTCACTTTCTAAATGCTGTCCTTTCAGAGAAAATCACTTTCCTTTGAAAGAGCCTTAAGCTACTTACAAGCATTCAACAGAAACTCACATGCACTTCTCTGAAAGAGAAGCAGTCTGTTCCAACACTTCAACTCACTGTACAAAGTGAATGGAGTGTTGCTTCACTTTCTAAATGCTGTCCTTTCAGAGAAAATCACTTTCCTTTGAAAGTGCCTTAAGCTACTTACAAGCATTCAACAGAAACTCACATGAATTTCTCTGAAAGAGAAGCAATCTGTTCCAACACTTCAATTAACTGTGCAAAGTGAATGGAGTGTTGCTTCACTTTCTAAATGCTGTCCTTTCAGAGAAAATCACTTTCCTTTGAAAGTGCCTTAAGCTACTTGCAAGCATTAGGAAGAAACTCACATGCGTTTCTCTGAAAGAGAAGCAGTCTGTTCCAACACTTCAATTCACTGTGCGAAGTGAATGGAGTGTTGCTTCACTTTCTAAATGCTGTCCTTTCAGAGAAAATCACTTTCCTTTGATAGTGCCTTAAGCTACTTGCAAGCATTAGGAAGAAACTCACATGCGTTTCTCTGAAAGAGAAGCAGTCTGTTCCAACACTTCAGTTCACTGTGTGAAGTGAATAGAGTGTTGCCTCACTTTCTAAATGCTGTCCTTTCAGAGAAAATCACTTTCCTTTGAAAGTGCCTTAAGCTACTTACAAGCATTTAACAGAAACTCACATGCGTTTCTCTGAAAGAGAAGCAGTCTGTTCCAACAATTCAATTCACTGTGCGAAGTGAATGGAGTGTTGCTTCACTTTCTAAATGCTGTTATTTCAGAGAAAATCAGTTTCCTTTGAAAGTGCCTTAAGTTACTTGCAAGCATTAGGAAGAAACTCACATGCGTTTCTCTGAAAGAGAAGCAGTCCGTTCCAATACTTCAATTCACGGTGCGAAGTGAATGGAGTGTTGCTTCACTTTCTAAATGCTGTCCTTTCAGAGAAAATCACTTTCCTTTGAAAGTACCTTGAGCTACTTGCAAGCATTAGGAAGAAACTCACATGCGTTTCTCTGAAAGAGAAGCAGTCTGTTCCAACACTTCAATTCACTGTGCAAAGTGAATGGAGTGGTGCCTCACTTTCTAAATGCTGTCCTTTCAGAGAAAATCACTTTCCATTGAAAGTGCCTTAAACTACTTTCAAGCATTCACAAAAAACTCACATGCGTTTTTCTGAAAAAGAAGCAGACTGTTCCAACACTTCAATTCACTGTGCGAAGTGAATGGAGTGTTGCTTCACTTTCTAAATGCTGTCCTTTCAGAGAAAATCACTTTCCTTTGAAAGTGCCTTAAGCTACTTGCAAGCATTCACAAGAAACCCTAATGCGTTTCAATGAAAGAGAAGCACTCTGTTCCAACACTTCAATTCACTGCACGAAGGAAATGGAGTGTTGCTTCACTTTCTAAATGCTGTCCTTTCAGAGAAAATCACTTTCCTTTGCAAGTGCCTTAAGCTACTTAAAATTATTCACCAGAAACTCACATGCGTTTCTCTGAAAGAGAAGCAGTCTGTTCCAACACTTCAATTCACTGTGCGACGTGAATGGAGTGTTGCTTCACTTTCTAAATGCTGTCCAATCAGAGAAAATCACTTTCCTTTGAAAGTGCCTTAAGCTACTTGCAAGCATTAGGAAGAAACTCACATGAGTTTCTCTGAAAGAGAAGCAGTCTGTTCCAACACTTCAATTCACTGTGCGAAGTGAATGGAGTGTTGCTTCACTTTCTAAATTCTGTCCTTTCAGAGAAAATCACTTTCCTTTGAAAGTGCCTTAAACTACTTTCAAGCATTCACAAAAAACTCACATGCGTTTCTCTGAAAGAGAAGCAGTCTGTTCCAACACTTCAATTCACAGTGCGAAGTGAATGGAGTGTTGCTTCAGTTTCTAAATGCTGTCCTTTCAGAGAAAATCACTTTCCTTTGAAAGTGCCTTAAGCTACTTACAAGCATTCAACAGAAACTCACATGCACTTCTCTGAAAGAGAAGCAGTCTGTTCTAACACTTCAATTCACTGTACAAAGTGAATGGAGTGTTGCTTCACTTTCTAAATGCTGTCCTTTCAGAGAAAATCACTTTCCTTTGAAAGCGCCTTAAGCAACTTGCAAGCATTCACAAGAAACACTAATGCGTTTCTATGAAAGAGAAGCACTCTGTTCCAACACTTCAATTCACTGCACGAAGGGAATGGAGTGTTGTTTCACTTTCTAAATGCTGTCCTTTCAGAGAAAATCACTTTCCTTTGAAAGTGCCTTAAGCTACTTACAAGCATTAGGAAGAAACTCACATGCGTTTCTCTGAAAGAGAAGCAGTCTGTTCCAACACTTCAATTCACTGTGCGAAGTGAATGGAGTGTTGCATCACTTTCTAAATTCTGTCCTTTCAGAGAAAATCACTTTCCTTTGAAAGTGCCTTAAACTACTTTCAAGCATTCACAAAAAACTCACATGCGTTTCTCTGAAAGAGAAGCAGTCTGTTCCAACACTTCAATTCACTGTGCGAAGTGAATGGAGTGTTGCTTCACTTTCTAAATGCTGTCCTTTCAGAGAAAATCACTTTCCTTTGAAAGTGCCTTAAGAAACTTGCAAGCATTCACAAGAAACACTAATGCGTTTATATGAAAGAGAAGCACTCTGTTCCAACACTTTAATTCACTGCACGAAGGGAATGGAGTGTTGCTTCACTTTGTAAATGCTGTCCTTTAAGAGAAAATCACTTTCCTTTTAAAGTGCCTTAAGCTACTTACAAGCATTCACCAGAAACTCACATGCGTTTCTCTGAAAGAGAAGCAGTCGGTTCCAACACTTCAATTCACTGTCCGAAGTGAATGGAGTGTTGCTTCACTTTCTAAATGCTGTCCTTTCAGAGAAAATCACTTTCCTTTGAAAGTGCCTTAAGCTACTTGCAAGAATTCACAAGAAACTCACATGAGTTTTTCTGAAAGAGAAGCAGTCTGTTCCAACACTTCAATTCACTGTGTGAAGTGAATGGAGTGTTGCTTCACTTTCTAAATGCTGTCCTTTCAGAGAAAATCACTTTCCTTTGAATGTGCCTTAAGCTATTTACAAGCATTCACCAGAAACTCACATGCGTTTCTCTGAAAGAGAAGCAGTCTGTTTCAATACTTCAATTCACTCTGCGAAGTGAATGGAGTGTTGCTTCACTTTCTAAATGCTGTCCTTTCAGAGAAAATCACTTTCTTTTGAAAGTGCCTTAAGCTACTTACAAGCATTCAACAGAAACTCACATGCATTTCTCTGAAAGAGAAGCAGTCTGTTCCAACACTTCAATTCACTGTGCGAAGTGAATGGAGTGTTGCTTCACTTTCTAAATGCTGTCATTTCAGAGAAAATCACTTTCCTTTGAAAGTGCCTTAAGCTACTAGCAAGCATTAGGAAGAAACTCACATGCGTTTCTCTGAAAGAGAAGCAGACTGTTCCAACACTTCAATTCACTGTGCGAATTGAATGGAGTGTTGCTTCACTTTCTAAATGCTGTCCTTTCAGAGAAAATCACTTTCCTTTGAAAGTGCCTTAAGCTACTTACAAGCATTAGGAAGATACTCAAATGCGTTTCTCTGAAAGAGAAGCAGTCTGTTCCAACACTTCAATTCACTGTGCGAAGTGAATGGAGTGTTGCATCACTTTCTAAATTCTGTCCTTTCATAGAAAATCACTTTCCTTTGAAAGTGCCTTAAACTACTTTCAAGCATTCACAAAAAACTCACATGCGTGTCTCTGAAAGAGAAGCAGTCTGTTCCAACACTTCAATTCACTGTGCGAAGTGAATGAAGTGTTGCTTCACTTTCTAAATGCTGTCCTTTCAGAGAAAATCACTTTCCTTTGAAAGTGCCTTAAGCTACTTGCAAGCAAGAGGAAGAAACTCACATGCGTTTCTCTGAAAGAGAAGCAGACTGTTCCAACACTTCAATTCACTGTGCGAAGTGAATGGAGTGTTGCTTCACTTTCTAAATGCTGTCCTTTCAGAGAAAATCACTTTCCTTTGAAAGTGCCTTGAGCTATTTGCAAGCATTAGGAAGAAACTCTCATGCGTTTCTCTGAAAGAGAAGCAGTCTGTTCCAACACTTCAATTCACTGTGTGAAGTGAATGGAGTGTTGCTTCACTTTCTAAATGCTGTCCTTTCAGAGAAAATCACTTTCCTTTGAAAGTGCCTTAAGCTACTTACAAGCATTCACCAGAAACTCACATGCGTTTCTCTGAAAGAGAAGCAGTCTGTTCCAACACTTCAATTCAATGTGCGAAGTGAATGGAGTGTTGCTTCACTTTCTAAATGCTGTCCTTTCAGAGAAAATCACTTTCCTTTGAAAGTGCCTTAAGCTACTTGCAAGCATTAGGAAGAAACTCACATGCGTTTCTCTGAAAGAGAAGCAGTCTGTTCCAACACTTCAATTCACTGTGTGAAGTGAATAGAGTGTTTCCTCACTTTCTAAATGCTGTCCTTTCAGAGAAAATCACTTTCCTTTGAAAGTGCCTTAAGCTACTTACAAGCATTCACCAGAAACTCACATGCGTTTCTCTGAAAGAGAAGCAATCTGTTCCAACACTTCAATTCACGGTGCGAAGTGAATGGAGTGTTGCTTCACTTTCTAAATGCTGTTCTTTCAGAGAAAATCAGTTTCCTTTGAAAGTGCCTTAAGCTACTTGCAAGCATTAGGAAGAAACTCACATGCATTTCTCTGAAAGAGAAGCAGTCCGTTCCAACACTTCAATTCACTGTTCGAAGTGAATGGAGTGTTGCTTCACTTTCTAAATGCTGTCCTTTCAGAGAAAATCACTTTCCTTTGAAAGTCCCTTAAGCTACTTGCAAGCATTAGGAAGAAACTCACATGCGTTTCTCTGAAAGAGAAGCAGTCTGTTCCAACACTTCAATTCACTGTGCGAAGTGAATGGAGTGTTGCCTCACTTTCTAAATGCTGTCCTTTCAGAGAAAATCACTTTCCATTGAAAGTGCCTTAAACTACTTTCAAGCATTCCCAAAAAACTCACATGCGTTTCTCTGAAAGAGAAGCAGACTGTTCCAACACTTCAATTCACTGTGCGAAGTGAATGGAGTGTTGCTTCACTTTCTAAATGCTGTCCTTTCAGAGAAAATCCCTTTCCTTTGAATGTGCCTTAAGCTACTTACAAGCATTCAACAGAAACTCACATGCATTTCTCTGAAAGAGAAGCAATCTGTTCCAACACTTCAATTCTCTGTGCGAAGTGAATGGAGTGTTGCTTCACTTTCTAAATGCTGTCCTTTCAGAGAAAATCACTTTCCTTTGAAAGTGCCTTAAGCAACTTGCAAGCATTCACAAGAAACCCTAATGCGTTTCAATGAAAGAGAAGCACTCTGTTCCAACACTTCAATACACTGCACGAAGGGAATGGAGTGTTGCTTCACTTTCTAAATGCTGTCCTTTCAGAGAAAATCACTTTCCTTTGCAAGTGCCTTAAGCTACTTAAAAGTATTCACCAGAAACTCACATGCGTTTCTCTGAAAGAGAAGCAGTCTGTTCCAACACTTCAATTCACTGTGCGACGTGAATGGAGTGTTGCTTCACTTTCTAAATGCTGTCCAATCAGAGAAAATCACTTTCCTTTGAAAGTGCCTTAAGCTACTTGCAAGCATTAGGAAGAAACTCACATGCGTTTCTGTGAAAGAGAAGCATCTGTTCCAACACTTCAATTCACTGTGCGAAGTGAATGGAGTGTTGCTTCACTTTCTAAATGCTGTCCTTTCAGAGAAAATCACTTTCCTTTGAAAGTGCCTTAAGCTACTTACAAGCATTCACCAGAAACTCACATGCGCTTCTCTGAAAGAGAAGCTGTCTGTTCCAACACTTCAATTCACTGTGTGAAGTGAATGGAGTGTTGCTTCACTTTCTAAATGCTGTCCAATCAGAGAAAATCACTTTCCTTTGAAAGTGCCTTAAACTACTTTCAAGCATTCACAAAAAACTCACATGCGTTTCTCTGAAAGAGAAGCAGTCTGTTCCAACACTTCAATTCACAGTGCGAAGTGAATGGAGTGTTGCTTCAGTTTCTAAATGCTGTCCTTTCAGAGAAAATCACTTTCCATTGAAAGTGCCTTAAGCAACTTGCAAGAATTCACAAGAAAATCACATGCGTTTCTCTGAAAGAGTAGCAGTCTGTTCCAACACTTCAATTCACTGTGCGAAGTGAATGGAGTGTTGCTTCACTTTCTAAATGCTGTCCTTTCAGAGAAAATCACTTTCCTTTGAAAGAGCCTTAAGCTACTTACAGGCATTCAACAGAAACTCACATGCACTTCTCTGAAAGAGAAGCAGTCTGTTCCAACACTTCAACTCACTGTACAAAGTGAATGGAGTGTTGCTTCACTTTCTAAATGCTGTCCTTTCAGAGAAAATCACTTTCCTTTGAAAGTGCCTTAAGCTACTTACAAGCATTCAACAGAAACTCACATGAATTTCTCTGAAAGAGAAGCAATCTGTTCCAACACTTCAATTAACTGTGCAAAGTGAATGGAGTGTTGCTTCACTTTCTAAATGCTGTCCTTTCAGAGAAAATCACTTTCCTTTGAAAGTGCCTTAAGCTACTTGCAAGCATTAGGAAGAAACTCACATGCGTTTCTCTGAAAGAGAAGCAGTCTGTTCCAACACTTCAATTCACTGTGCGAAGTGAATGGAGTGTTGCTTCACTTTCTAAATGCTGTCCTTTCAGAGAAAATCACTTTCCTTTGATAGTGCCTTAAGCTACTTGCAAGCATTAGGAAGAAACTCACATGCGTTTCTCTGAAAGAGAAGCAGTCTGTTCCAACACTTCAATTCACTGTGCAAAGTGAATGGAGTGTTGCCTCACTTTCTAAATGCTGTCCTTTCAGAGAAAATCACTTTCCATTGAAAGTGCCTTAAACTACTTTCAAGCATTCACAAAAAACTCACATGCGTTTTTCTGAAAAAGAAGCAGACTGTTCCAACACTTCAATTCACTGTGCGAAGTGAATGGAGTGTTGCTTCACTTTCTAAATGCTGTCCTTTCAGAGAAAATCACTTTCCTTTGAAAGTGCCTTAAGCTACTTGCAAGCATTCACAAGAAACCCTAATGCGTTTCAATGAAAGAGAAGCACTCTGTTCCAACACTTCAATTCACTGCACGAAGGAAATGGAGTGTTGCTTCACTTTCTAAATGCTGTCCTTTCAGAGAAAATCACTTTCCTTTGCAAGTGCCTTAAGCTACTTAAAATTATTCACCAGAAACTCACATGCGTTTCTCTGAAAGAGAAGCAGTCTGTTCCAACACTTCAATTCACTGTGCGACGTGAATGGAGTGTTGCTTCACTTTCTAAATGCTGTCCAATCAGAGAAAATCACTTTCCTTTGAAAGTGCCTTAAGCTACTTGCAAGCATTAGGAAGAAACTCACATGAGTTTCTCTGAAAGAGAAGCAGTCTGTTCCAACACTTCAATTCACTGTGCGAAGTGAATGGAGTGTTGCTTCACTTTCTAAATTCTGTCCTTTCAGAGAAAATCACTTTCCTTTGAAAGTGCCTTAAACTACTTTCAAGCATTCACAAAAAACTCACATGCGTTTCTCTGAAAGAGAAGCAGTCTGTTCCAACACTTCAATTCACAGTGCGAAGTGAATGGAGTGTTGCTTCAGTTTCTAAATGCTGTCCTTTCAGAGAAAATCACTTTCCTTTGAAAGTGCCTTAAGCTACTTACAAGCATTCAACAGAAACTCACATGCACTTCTCTGAAAGAGAAGCAGTCTGTTCTAACACTTCAATTCACTGTACAAAGTGAATGGAGTGTTGCTTCACTTTCTAAATGCTGTCCTTTCAGAGAAAATCACTTTCCTTTGAAAGCGCCTTAAGCAACTTGCAAGCATTCACAAGAAACACTAATGCGTTTCTATGAAAGAGAAGCACTCTGTTCCAACACTTCAATTCACTGCACGAAGGGAATGGAGTGTTGTTTCACTTTCTAAATGCTGTCCTTTCAGAGAAAATCACTTTCCTTTGAAAGTGCCTTAAGCTACTTACAAGCATTAGGAAGAAACTCACATGCGTTTCTCTGAAAGAGAAGCAGTCTGTTCCAACACTTCAATTCACTGTGCGAAGTGAATGGAGTGTTGCATCACTTTCTAAATTCTGTCCTTTCAGAGAAAATCACTTTCCTTTGAAAGTGCCTTAAACTACTTTCAAGCATTCACAAAAAACTCACATGCGTTTCTCTGAAAGAGAAGCAGTCTGTTCCAACACTTCAATTCACTGTGCGAAGTGAATGGAGTGTTGCTTCACTTTCTAAATGCTGTCCTTTCAGAGAAAATCACTTTCCTTTGAAAGTGCCTTAAGAAACTTGCAAGCATTCACAAGAAACACTAATGCGTTTATATGAAAGAGAAGCACTCTGTTCCAACACTTTAATTCACTGCACGAAGGGAATGGAGTGTTGCTTCACTTTGTAAATGCTGTCCTTTAAGAGAAAATCACTTTCCTTTTAAAGTGCCTTAAGCTACTTACAAGCATTCACCAGAAACTCACATGCGTTTCTCTGAAAGAGAAGCAGTCGGTTCCAACACTTCAATTCACTGTCCGAAGTGAATGGAGTGTTGCTTCACTTTCTAAATGCTGTCCTTTCAGAGAAAATCACTTTCCTTTGAAAGTGCCTTAAGCTACTTGCAAGAATTCACAAGAAACTCACATGAGTTTTTCTGAAAGAGAAGCAGTCTGTTCCAACACTTCAATTCACTGTGTGAAGTGAATGGAGTGTTGCTTCACTTTCTAAATGCTGTCCTTTCAGAGAAAATCACTTTCCTTTGAATGTGCCTTAAGCTACTTACAAGCATTCACCAGAAACTCACATGCGTTTCTCTGAAAGAGAAGCAGTCTGTTTCAATACTTCAATTCACTCTGCGAAGTGAATGGAGTGTTGCTTCACTTTCTAAATGCTGTCCTTTCAGAGAAAATCACTTTCTTTTGAAAGTGCCTTAAGCTACTTACAAGCATTCAACAGAAACTCACATGCATTTCTCTGAAAGAGAAGCAGTCTGTTCCAACACTTCAATTCACTGTGCGAAGTGAATGGAGTGTTGCTTCACTTTCTAAATGCTGTCATTTCAGAGAAAATCACTTTCCTTTGAAAGTGCCTTAAGCTACTAGCAAGCATTAGGAAGAAACTCACATGCGTTTCTCTGAAAGAGAAGCAGACTGTTCCAACACTTCAATTCACTGTGCGAATTGAATGGAGTGTTGCTTCACTTTCTAAATGCTGTCCTTTCAGAGAAAATCACTTTCCTTTGAAAGTGCCTTAAGCTACTTACAAGCATTAGGAAGATACTCAAATGCGTTTCTCTGAAAGAGAAGCAGTCTGTTCCAACACTTCAATTCACTGTGCGAAGTGAATGGAGTGTTGCATCACTTTCTAAATTCTGTCCTTTCATAGAAAATCACTTTCCTTTGAAAGTGCCTTAAACTACTTTCAAGCATTCACAAAAAACTCACATGCGTGTCTCTGAAAGAGAAGCAGTCTGTTCCAACACTTCAATTCACTGTGCGAAGTGAATGAAGTGTTGCTTCACTTTCTAAATGCTGTCCTTTCAGAGAAAATCACTTTCCTTTGAAAGTGCCTTAAGCTACTTGCAAGCAAGAGGAAGAAACTCACATGCGTTTCTCTGAAAGAGAAGCAGACTGTTCCAACACTTCAATTCACTGTGCGAAGTGAATGGAGTGTTGCTTCACTTTCTAAATGCTGTCCTTTCAGAGAAAATCACTTTCCTTTGAAAGTGCCTTGAGCTATTTGCAAGCATTAGGAAGAAACTCTCATGCGTTTCTCTGAAAGAGAAGCAGTCTGTTCCAACACTTCAATTCACTGTGTGAAGTGAATGGAGTGTTGCTTCACTTTCTAAATGCTGTCCTTTCAGAGAAAATCACTTTCCTTTGAAAGTGCCTTAAGCTACTTACAAGCATTCACCAGAAACTCACATGCGTTTCTCTGAAAGAGAACCAGTCTGTTCCAACACTTCAATTCAATGTGCGAAGTGAATGGAGTGTTGCTTCACTTTCTAAATGCTGTCCTTTCAGAGAAAATCACTTTCCTTTGAAAGTGCCTTAAGCTACTTGCAAGCATTAGGAAGAAACTCACATGCGTTTCTCTGAAAGAGAAGCAGTCTGTTCCAACACTTCAATTCACTGTGTGAAGTGAATAGAGTGTTTCCTCACTTTCTAAATGCTGTCCTTTCAGAGAAAATCACTTTCCTTTGAAAGTGCCTTAAGCTACTTACAAGCATTCACCAGAAACTCACATGCGTTTCTCTGAAAGAGAAGCAATCTGTTCCAACACTTCAATTCACGGTGCGAAGTGAATGGAGTGTTGCTTCACTTTCTAAATGCTGTTCTTTCAGAGAAAATCAGTTTCCTTTGAAAGTGCCTTAAGCTACTTGCAAGCATTAGGAAGAAACTCACATGCGTTTCTCTGAAAGAGAAGCAGTCCGTTCCAACACTTCAATTCACTGTGCGAAGTGAATGGAGTGTTGCTTCACTTTCTAAATGCTGTCCTTTCAGAGAAAATCACTTTCCTTTGAAAGTCCCTTAAGCTACTTGCAAGCATTAGGAAGAAACTCACATGCGTTTCTCTGAAAGAGAAGCAGTCTGTTCCAACACTTCAATTCACTGTGCGAAGTGAATGGAGTGTTGCCTCACTTTCTAAATGCTGTCCTTTCAGAGAAAATCACTTTCCATTGAAAGTGCCTTAAACTACTTTCAAGCATTCCCAAAAAACTCACATGCGTTTCTCTGAAAGAGAAGCAGACTGTTCCAACACTTCAATTCACTGTGCGAAGTGAATGGAGTGTTGCTTCACTTTCTAAATGCTGTCCTTTCAGAGAAAATCCCTTTCCTTTGAATGTGCCTTAAGCTACTTACAAGCATTCAACAGAAACTCACATGCATTTCTCTGAAAGAGAAGCAATCTGTTCCAACACTTCAATTCTCTGTGCGAAGTGAATGGAGTGTTGCTTCACTTTCTAAATGCTGTCCTTTCAGAGAAAATCACTTTCCTTTGAAAGTGCCTTAAGCAACTTGCAAGCATTCACAAGAAACCCTAATGCGTTTCAATGAAAGAGAAGCACTCTGTTCCAACACTTCAATACACTGCACGAAGGGAATGGAGTGTTGCTTCACTTTCTAAATGCTGTCCTTTCAGAGAAAATCACTTTCCTTTGCAAGTGCCTTAAGCTACTTAAAAGTATTCACCAGAAACTCACATGCGTTTCTCTGAAAGAGAAGCAGTCTGTTCCAACACTTCAATTCACTGTGCGACGTGAATGGAGTGTTGCTTCACTTTCTAAATGCTGTCCAATCAGAGAAAATCACTTTCCTTTGAAAGTGCCTTAAGCTACTTGCAAGCATTAGGAAGAAACTCACATGCGTTTCTGTGAAAGAGAAGCATCTGTTCCAACACTTCAATTCACTGTGCGAAGTGAATGGAGTGTTGCTTCACTTTCTAAATGCTGTCCTTTCAGAGAAAATCACTTTCCTTTGAAAGTGCCTTAAGCTACTTACAAGCATTCACCAGAAACTCACATGCGCTTCTCTGAAAGAGAAGCTGTCTGTTCCAACACTTCAATTCACTGTGTGAAGTGAATGGAGTGTTGCTTCACTTTCTAAATGCTGTCCAATCAGAGAAAATCACTTTCCTTTGAAAGTGCCTTAAACTACTTTCAAGCATTCACAAGAAACTCACATGCGTTTCTCTGAAAGAGAAGCAGTCTGTTCCAACACTTCAATTCACAGTGCGAAGTGAATGGAGTGTTGCTTCAGTTTCTAAATGCTGTCCTTTCAGAGAAAATCACTTTCCATTGAAAGTGCCTTAAGCAACTTGCAAGAATTCACAAGAAAATCACATGCGTTTCTCTGAAAGAGTAGCAGTCTGTTCCAACACTTCAATTCACTGTGCGAAGTGAATGGAGTGTTGCTTCACTTTCTAAATGCTGTCCTTTCAGAGAAAATCACTTTCCTTTGAAAGAGCCTTAAGCTACTTACAGGCATTCAACAGAAACTCACATGCACTTCTCTGAAAGAGAAGCAGTCTGTTCCAACACTTCAACTCACTGTACAAAGTGAATGGAGTGTTGCTTCACTTTCTAAATGCTGTCCTTTCAGAGAAAATCACTTTCCTTTGAAAGTGCCTTAAGCTACTTACAAGCATTCAACAGAAACTCACATGAATTTCTCTGAAAGAGAAGCAATCTGTTCCAACACTTCAATTAACTGTGCAAAGTGAATGGAGTGTTGCTTCACTTTCTAAATGCTGTCCTTTCAGAGAAAATCACTTTCCTTTGAAAGTGCCTTAAGCTACTTGCAAGCATTAGGAAGAAACTCACATGCGTTTCTCTGAAAGAGAAGCAGTCTGTTCCAACACTTCAATTCACTGTGCGAAGTGAATGGAGTGTTGCTTCACTTTCTAAATGCTGTCCTTTCAGAGAAAATCACTTTCCTTTGATAGTGCCTTAAGCTACTTGCAAGCATTAGGAAGAAACTCACATGCGTTTCTCTGAAAGAGAAGCAGTCTGTTCCAACACTTCAGTTCACTGTGTGAAGTGAATAGAGTGTTGCCTCACTTTCTAAATGCTGTCCTTTCAGAGAAAATCACTTTCCTTTGAAAGTGCCTCTAGCTACTTACAAGCATTTAACAGAAACTCACATGCGTTTCTCTGAAAGAGAAGCAGTCTGTTCCAACAATTCAATTCACTGTGCGAAGTGAATGGAGTGTTGCTTCACTTTCTAAATGCTGTTATTTCAGAGAAAATCAGTTTCCTTTGAAAGTGCCTTAAGTTACTTGCAAGCATTAGGAAGAAACTCACATGCGTTTCTCTGAAAGAGAAGCAGTCCGTTCCAATACTTCAATTCACTGTGCGAAGTGAATGGAGTGTTGCTTCACTTTCTAAATGCTGTCCTTTCAGAGAAAATCACTTTCCTTTGAAAGTACCTTGAGCTACTTGCAAGCATTAGGAAGAAACTCACATGCGTTTCTCTGAAAGAGAAGCAGTCTGTTCCAACACTTCAATTCACTGTGCAAAGTGAATGGAGTGTTGCCTCACTTTCTAAATGCTGTCCTTTCAGAGAAAATCACTTTCCATTGAAAGTGCCTTAAACTACTTTCAAGCATTCACAAAAAACTCACATGCGTTTTT
Organism: Myodes glareolus; assembly: GCF_982192425.1. Taxonomy (NCBI): domain Eukaryota; kingdom Metazoa; phylum Chordata; class Mammalia; order Rodentia; family Cricetidae; genus Myodes; species Myodes glareolus. The sequence goes on from NW_028263212.1 coordinate 1,552,599, forward strand.
CTGAAAAAGAAGCAGACTGTTCCAACACTTCAATTCACTGTGCGAAGTGAATGGAGTGTTGCTTCACTTTCTAAATGCTGTCCTTTCAGAGAAAATCCCTTTCCTTTGAATGTGCCTTAAGCTACTTACAAGCATTCAACAGAAAGACACATGCATTTCTCTGAAAGAGAAGCAATCTGTTCCAACACTTCAATTCTCTGTACGAAGTGAATGGAGTGTTGCTTCACTTTCTAAATGCTGTCCTTTCAGAGAAAATCCCTTTCCTTTGAAAGTGCCTTAAGCAACTTGCAAGCATTCACAAGAAACACTAATGCGTTTATATGAAAGAGAAGCACTCTGTTCCAACACTTTAATTCATGCACGAAGGGAATGGAGTGTTGCTTCACTTTCTAAATGCTGTCCTTTAAGAGAAAATCACTTTCCTTTGAAAGTGCCTTAAGCTACTTACAAGCATTCAAAAGAAGCTCACATGCGTTTCTATGAAACAGAAGCAGTCGGTTCCAACACTTCAATTCACTGTGCGAAGTGAATGGAGTGTTGCTTCACTTTCTAAATGCTGTCCTTTCAGAGAAAATCACTTTCCTTTGAAAGTGCCTTAAGCAACTTGCAAGCATTCACAAGAAACCCTAATGCGTTTCAATGAAAGAGAAGCACTCTGTTCCAACACTTCAATTCACTGCACGAAGGGAATGGAGTGTTGCTTCACTTTCTAAATGCTGTCCTTTCAGAGAAAATCACTTTCCTTTGCAAGTGCCTTAAGCTACTTAAAAGTATTCACCAGAAACTCACATGCGTTTCTCTGAAAGAGAAGCAGTCTGTTCCAACACTTCAATTCACTGTGCGACGTGAATGGAGTGTTGCTTCACTTTCTAAATGCTGTCCAATCAGAGAAAATCACTTTCCTTTGAAAGTGCCTTAAGCTACTTGCAAGCTTTAGGAAGAAACTCACATGCGTTTCTGTGAAAGAGAAGCATCTGTTCCAACACTTCAATTCACTGTGCGAAGTGAATGGAGTGTTGCTTCACTTTCTAAATTCTGTCCTTTCAGAGAAAATCACTTTCCTTTGAAAGTGCCTTAAGCAACTTGCAAGAATTCACAAGAAACTCACATGCGTTTCTCTGAAAGAGAAGCAGTCTGTTCCAACACTTCAATTCACTGTGTGAAGTGAATGGAGTGTTGCTTCACTTTCTAAATGCTGTCCAATCAGAGAAAATCACTTTCCTTTGAAAGTGCCTTAAACTACTTTCAAGCATTCACAAAAAACTCACATGCGTTTCTCTGAAAGAGAAGCAGTCTGTTCCAACACTTCAATTCACAGTGCGAAGTGAATGGAGTGTTGCTTCAGTTTCTAAATGCTGTCCTTTCAGAGAAAATCACTTTCCATTGAAAGTGCCTTAAGCAACTTGCAAGAATTCACAAGAAAATCACATGCGTTTCTCTGAAAGAGAAGCAGTCTGTTCCAACACTTCAATTCACTGTGCGAAGTGAATGGAGTGTTGCTTCACTTTCTAAATGCTGTCCTTTCAGAGAAAATCACTTTCCTTTGAAAGAGCCTTAAGCTACTTACAAGCATTCAACAGAAACTCACATGCACTTCTCTGAAAGAGAAGCAGTCTGTTCCAACACTTCAACTCACTGTACAAAGTGAATGGAGTGTTGCTTCACTTTCTAAATGCTGTCCTTTCAGAGAAAATCACTTTCCTTTGAAAGTGCCTTAAGCTACTTACAAGCATTCAACAGAAACTCACATGAATTTCTCTGAAAGAGAAGCAATCTGTTCCAACACTTCAATTAACTGTGCAAAGTGAATGGAGTGTTGCTTCACTTTCTAAATGCTGTCCTTTCAGAGAAAATCACTTTCCTTTGAAAGTGCCTTAAGCTACTTGCAAGCATTAGGAAGAAACTCACATGCGTTTCTCTGAAAGAGAAGCAGTCTGTTCCAACACTTCAATTCACTGTGCGAAGTGAATGGAGTGTTGCTTCACTTTCTAAATGCTGTCCTTTCAGAGAAAATCACTTTCCTTTGATAGTGCCTTAAGCTACTTGCAAGCATTAGGAAGAAACTCACATGCGTTTCTCTGAAAGAGAAGCAGTCTGTTCCAACACTTCAGTTCACTGTGTGAAGTGAATAGAGTGTTGCCTCACTTTCTAAATGCTGTCCTTTCAGAGAAAATCACTTTCCTTTGAAAGTGCCTTAAGCTACTTACAAGCATTTAACAGAAACTCACATGCGTTTCTCTGAAAGAGAAGCAGTCTGTTCCAACAATTCAATTCACTGTGCGAAGTGAATGGAGTGTTGCTTCACTTTCTAAATGCTGTTATTTCAGAGAAAATCAGTTTCCTTTGAAAGTGCCTTAAGTTACTTGCAAGCATTAGGAAGAAACTCACATGCGTTTCTCTGAAAGAGAAGCAGTCCGTTCCAATACTTCAATTCACTGTGCGAAGTGAATGGAGTGTTGCTTCACTTTCTAAATGCTGTCCTTTCAGAGAAAATCACTTTCCTTTGAAAGTACCTTGAGCTACTTGCAAGCATTAGGAAGAAACTCACATGCGTTTCTCTGAAAGAGAAGCAGTCTGTTCCAACACTTCAATTCACTGTGCAAAGTGAATGGAGTGTTGCCTCACTTTCTAAATGCTGTCCTTTCAGAGAAAATCACTTTCAATTGAAAGTGCCTTAAACTACTTTCAAGCATTCACAAAAAACTCACATGCGTTTTTCTGAAAAAGAAGCAGACTGTTCCAACACTTCAATTCACTGTGCGAAGTGAATGGAGTGTTGCTTCACTTTCTAAATGCTGTCCTTTCAGAGAAAATCCCTTTCCTTTGAATGTGCCTTAAGCTACTTACAAGCATTCAACAGAAAGACACATGCATTTCTCTGAAAGAGAAGCAATCTGTTCCAACACTTCAATTCTCTGTATGAAGTGAATGGAGTGTTGCTTCACTTTCTAAATGCTGTCCTTTCAGAGAAAATCCCTTTCCTTTGAAAGTGCCTTAAGCAACTTGCAAGCATTCACAAGAAACACTAATGCGTTTATATGAAAGAGAAGCACTCTGTTCCAACACTTTAATTCATGCACGAAGGGAATGGAGTGTTGCTTCACTTTCTAAATGCTGTCCTTTAAGAGAAAATCACTTTCCTTTGAAAGTGCCTTAAGCTACTTACAAGCATTCAAAAGAAGCTCACATGCGTTTCTATGAAAGAGAAGCAGTCTGTTCCAACACTTCAATTCACTGTGCGAAGTGAATGGAGTGTTGCTTCACTTTCTAAATGCTGTCCTTTCAGAGAAAATCACTTTCCTTTGAAAGTGCCTTAAGCAACTTGCAAGAATTCACAAGAAACTCACATGCGTATCTCTGAAAGAGAAGCAGTCTGTTCCAACACTTCAATTCACTGTGTGAAGTGAATGGAGTGTTGCTTCACTTTCTAAATGCTGTCCTTTCAGAGAAAATCACTTTCCTTTGAATGTGCCTTAAGCTACTTACAAGCATTCACCAGAAACTCACATGCGTTTCTCTGAAAGAGAAGCAGTCTGTTTCAATACTTCAATTCACTCTGCGAAGTGAATGGAGTGTTGCTTCACTTTCTAAATGCTGTCCTTTCAGAGAAAATCACTTTCTTTTGAAAGTGCCTTAAGCTACTTACAAGCATTCAACAGAAACTCACATGCATTTCTCTGAAAGAGAAGCAGTCTGTTCCAACACTTCAATTCACTGTGCGAAGTGAATGGAGTGTTGCTTAACTTTCTAAATGCTGTCCTTTCAGAGAAAATCACTTTCCTTTGAAAGTGCCTTAAGCTACTTGCAAGCATTAGGAAGAAACTCACATGCGTTTCTCTGAAAGAGAAGCAGTCTGTTCCAACACTTCAATTCACTTGTGAAGTGAATAGAGTGTTTCCTCACTTTCTAAATGCTGTCCTTTCAGAGAAAATCACGTTCCTTTGAAAGTGCCTTAAGCTACTTACAAGCATTCACCAGAAACTCACATGCGTTTCTCTGAAAGAGAAGCAATCTGTTCCAACACTTCAATTCACGGTGCGAAGTGAATGGAGTGTTGCTTCACTTTCTAAATGCTGTTCTTTCAGAGAAAATCAGTTTCCTTAGAAAGAGCCTTAAGCTACTTGCAAGCATTAGGAAGAAACTCACATGCGTTTCTCTGAAAGAGAAGCAGTCCGTTCCAACACTTCAATTCACTGTGCGAAGTGAATGGAGTGTTGCTTCACTTTCTAAATGCTGTCCTTTCAGAGAAAATCACTTTCCTTTGAAAGTGCCTTAAGCAACTTACAAGGATTCACAAAAACTCACATCCGTTTCTCTGAAAGAGAAGCAGTCTATTACAACACTTCAATTCACTGTGCGAAGTGAATGGAGTGTTGCTTCACTTTCTAAATGCTATCCTTTCAGAGAAAATCCCTTTCCTTTGAATGTGCCTTAAGCTACTTACAAGCATTCAACAGAAACTCACATGCATTTCTATGAAAGAGAAGCAATCTGTTCCAACACTTCAATTCTCTGTGCGAAGTGAATGGAGTGTTGCTTCACTTTCTAAATGCTGTCCTTTCAGAGAAAATCACTTTCCTTTGAAAGTGGCTTAAGCAACTTGCAAGCATTCACAAGAAACCCTAATGCGTTTTTATGAAAGAGAAGCACTCTGTTCCAACACTTCAATTCACTGCACGAAGGGAATGGAGTGTTGCTTCACTTTCTAAATGCTGTCCTTTCTGAGAAAATCACTTTCCTTTGCAAGTGCCTTAAGCTACTTAAAAGTATTCACCAGAAACTCACATGCGTTTCTCTGAAAGAGAAGCAGTCTGTTCCAACACTTCAATTCACTGTGCGACGTGAATGGAGTGTTGCTTCACTTTCTAAATGCTGTCCAATCAGAGAAAATCACTTTCCTTTGAAAGTGCCTTAAGCTACTTGCAAGCATTAGGAAGAAACTCACATGCGTTTCTGTGAAAGAGAAGCATCTGTTCCAACACTTCAATTCACTGTGCGAAGTGAATGGAGTGTTGCTTCACTTTCTAAATTCTGTCCTTTCAGAGAAAATCACTTTCCTTTGAAAGTGCCTTAAACTACTTTCAAGCATTCACAAAAAACTCACATGCGTTTCTCTGAAAGAGAAGCAGTCTGTTCCAACACTTCAATTCACAGTGCGAAGTGAATGGTGTGTTGCTTCAGTTTCTAAATGCTGTCCTTTCAGAGAAAATCACTTTCCATTGAAAGTGCCTTAAGCAACTTGCAAGAATTCACAAGAAACTCACATGCGTTTCTCTGAAAGAGAAGCAGTCTGTTCCAACACTTCAATTCACTGTGCGAAGTGAATGGAGTGTTGCTTCACTTTCTAAATGCTGTCCTTTCAGAGAAAATCACTTTCCTTTGAAAGAGCCTTAAGCTACTTACAAGCATTCAACAGAAACTCACATGCATTTCTCTGAAAGAGAAGCAGTCTGTTCCAACACTTCAATTCACTGTACAAAGTGAATGGAGTGTTGCTTCACTTTCTAAATGCTGTCCTTTCAGAGAAAATCACTTTCCTTTGAAAGTGCCTTAAGCTACTTACAAGCATTCAACAGAAACTCACATGAATTTCTCTGAAAGAGAAGCAATCTGTTCCAACACTTCAATTAACTGTGCAAAGTGAATGGAGTGTTGCTTCACTTTCTAAATGCTGTCCTTTCAGAGAAAATCACTTTCCTTTGAAAGTGCATTAAGCTACTTACAAGCATTCACCAGAAACTCACATGCGTTTTTCTGAAAGAGAAGCAGTCTGTTCCAACACTTCAATTCACTGTGCGAAGTGAATGGAGTGTTGCTTCACTTTCTAAATGCTGTCCTTTCAGAGAAAATCACTTTCCTTTGAAAGTGCCTTAAGCTACTTGCAAGCATTAGGAAGAAACTCACATGCGTTTCTCTGAAAGAGAAGCAGTCTGTTCCAACACTTCAATTCACTGCGCGAAGTGAATGGAGTGTTGCTTCACTTTCTAAATGCTGTCCTTTCAGAGAAAATCACTTTCCTTTGATAGTGCCTTAAGCTACTTGCAAGCATTAGGAAGAAACTCACATGCGTTTCTCTGAAAGAGAAGCAGTCTGTTCCAACACTTCAATTCACTGTGTGAAGTGAATAGAGTGTTTCCTCACTTTCTAAATGCTGTCCTTTCAGAGAAAATCACTTTCCTTTGAAAGTGCCTTAAGCTACTTACAAGCATTCACCAGAAACTCACATGCGTTTCTCTGAAAGAGAAGCAATCTGTTCCAACACTTCAATTCACGGTGCGAAGTGAATGGAGTGTTGCTTCACTTTCTAAATGCTGTTCTTTCAGAGAAAATCAGTTTCCTTAGAAAGTGCCTTAAGCTACTTGCAAGCATTAGGAAGAAACTCACATGCGTTTCTCTGAAAGAGAAGCAGTCCGTTCCAACACTTCAATTCACTGTGCGAAGTGAATGGAGTGTTGCTTCACTTTCTAAATGCTGTCCTTTCAGAGAAAATCACTTTCCTTTGAAAGTGCCTTAAGCAACTTACAAGGATTCACAAAAACTCACATCCGTTTCTCTGAAAGAGAAGCAGTCTATTACAACACTTCAATACACTGTGCGAAGTGAATGGAGTGTTGCTTCACTTTCTAAATGCTGTCCTTTCAGAGAAAATCCCTTTCCTTTGAATGTGCCTTAAGCTACTTACAAGCATTCAACAGAAACTCACATGCATTTCTATGAAAGAGAAGCAATCTGTTCCAACACTTCAATTCTCTGTGCGAAGTGAATGGAGTGTTGCTTCACTTTCTAAATGCTGTCCTTTCAGAGAAAATCACTTTCCTTTGAAAGTGGCTTAAGCAACTTGCAAGCATTCACAAGAAACCCTAATGCGTTTTAATGAAAGAGAAGCACTCTGTTCCAACACTTCAATTCACTGCACGAAGGGAATGGAGTGTTGCTTCACTTTCTAAATGCTGTCCTTTCTGAGAAAATCACTTTCCTTTGCAAGTGCCTTAAGCTACTTAAAAGTATTCACCAGAAACTCACATGCGTTTCTCTGAAAGAGAAGCAGTCTGTTCCAACACTTCAATTCACTGTGCGACGTGAATGGAGTGTTGCTTCACTTTCTAAATGCTGTCCAATCAGAGAAAATCACTTTCCTTTGAAAGTGCCTTAAGCTACTTGCAAGCATTAGGAAGAAACTCACATGCGTTTCTGTGAAAGAGAAGCATCTGTTCCAACACTTCAATTCACTGTGCGAAGTGAATGGAGTGTTGCTTCACTTTCTAAATTCTGTCCTTTCAGAGAAAATCACTTTCCTTTGAAAGTGCCTTAAACTACTTTCAAGCATTCACAAAAAACTCACATGCGTTTCTCTGAAAGAGAAGCAGTCTGTTCCAACACTTCAATTCACAGTGCGAAGTGAATGGTGTGTTGCTTCAGTTTCTAAATGCTGTCCTTTCAGAGAAAATCACTTTCCATTGAAAGTGCCTTAAGCAACTTGCAAGAATTCACAAGAAACTCACATGCGTTTCTCTGAAAGAGAAGCAGTCTGTTCCAACACTTCAATTCACTGTGCGAAGTGAATGGAGTGTTGCTTCACTTTCTAAATGCTGTCCTTTCAGAGAAAATCACTTTCCTTTGAAAGAGCCTTAAGCTACTTACAAGCATTCAACAGAAACTCACATGCATTTCTCTGAAAGAGAAGCAGTCTGTTCCAACACTTCAATTCACTGTACAAAGTGAATGGAGTGTTGCTTCACTTTCTAAATGCTGTCCTTTCAGAGAAAATCACTTTCCTTTGAAAGTGCCTTAAGCTACTTACAAGCATTCAACAGAAACTCACATGAATTTCTCTGAAAGAGAAGCAATCTGTTCCAACACTTCAATTAACTGTGCAAAGTGAATGGAGTGTTGCTTCACTTTCTAAATGCTGTCCTTTCAGAGAAAATCACTTTCCTTTGAAAGTGCATTAAGCTACTTACAAGCATTCACCAGAAACTCACATGCGTTTTTCTGAAAGAGAAGCAGTCTGTTCCAACACTTCAATTCTCTGTGCGAAGTGAATGGAGTGTTGCTTCACTTTCTAAAGGCTGTCCTTTCAGAGAAAATCACTTTCCTTTGAAAGTGCCTTAAGCTACTTGCAAGCATTAGGAAGAAACTCACATGCGTTTCTCTGAAAGAGAAGCAGTCTGTTCCAACACTTCAATTCACTGCGCGAAGTGAATGGAGTGTTGCTTCACTTTCTAAATGCTGTCCTTTCAGAGAAAATCACTTTCCTTTGATAGTGCCTTAAGCTACTTGCAAGCATTAGGAAGAAACTCACATGCGTTTCTCTGAAAGAGAAGCAGTCTGTTCCAACACTTCAATTCACTGTGTGAAGTGAATAGAGTGTTTCCTCACTTTCTAAATGCTGTCCTTTCAGAGAAAATCACTTTCCTTTGAAAGTGCCTTAAGCTACTTACAAGCATTCACCAGAAACTCACATGCGTTTCTCTGAAAGAGAAGCAATCTGTTCCAACACTTCAATTCACGGTGCGAAGTGAATGGAGTGTTGCTTCACTTTCTAAATGCTGTTCTTTCAGAGAAAATCAGTTTCCTTAGAAAGTGCCTTAAGCTACTTGCAAGCATTAGGAAGAAACTCACATGCGTTTCTCTGAAAGAGAAGCAGTCCGTTCCAACACTTCAATTCACTGTGCGAAGTGAATGGAGTGTTGCTTCACTTTCTAAATGCTGTCCTTTCAGAGAAAATCACTTTCCTTTGAAAGTGCCTTAAGCAACTTACAAGGATTCACAAAAACTCACATCCGTTTCTCTGAAAGAGAAGCAGTCTATTACAACACTTCAATTCACTGTGCGAAGTGAATGGAGTGTTTCTTCACTTTCTAAATGCTGTCCTTTCAGAGAAAATCCCTTTCCTTTGAATGTGCCTTAAGCTACTTACAAGCATTCAACAGAAACTCACATGCATTTCTATGAAAGAGAAGCAATCTGTTCCAACACTTCAATTCTCTGTGCGAAGTGAATGGAGTGTTGCTTCACTTTCTAAATGCTGTCCTTTCAGAGAAAATCACTTTCCTTTGAAAGTGGCTTAAGCAACTTGCAAGCATTCACAAGAAACCCTAATGCATTTTAATGAAAGAGAAGCACTCTGTTCCAACACTTCAATTCACTGCACGAAGGGAATGGAGTGTTGCTTCACTTTCTAAATGCTGTCCTTTCTGAGAAAATCACTTTCCTTTGCAAGTGCCTTAAGCTACTTAAAAGTATTCACCAGAAACTCACATGCGTTTCTCTGAAAGAGAAGCAGTCTGTTCCAACACTTCAATTCACTGTGCGACGTGAATGGAGTGTTGCTTCACTTTCTAAATGCTGTCCAATCAGAGAAAATCACTTTCCTTTGAAAGTGCCTTAAGCTACTTGCAAGCATTAGGAAGAAACTCACATGCGTTTCTGTGAAAGAGAAGCATCTGTTCCAACACTTCAATTCACTGTGCGAAGTGAATGGAGTGTTGCTTCACTTTCTAAATGCTGTCCTTTCAGAGAAAATCTCTTACCTTTGAAAGTGCCTTAAACTACTTTCAAGCATTCACAAAAAACTCACATGCGTTCCTCTGAAAGAGAAGCAGTCTGTTCCAACACTTCAATTCACAGTGCGAAGTGAATGGTGTGTTGCTTCAGTTTCTAAATGCTGTCCTTTCAGAGAAAATCACTTTCCATTGAAAGTGCCTTAAGCAACTTGCAAGAATTCACAAGAAACTCACATGCGTTTCTCTGAAAGAGAAGCAGTCTGTTCCAACACTTCAATTCACTGTGCGAAGTGAATGGAGTGTTGCTTCACTTTCTAAATGCTGTCCTTTCAGAGAAAATCACTTTCCTTTGAAAGAGCCTTAAGCTACTTACAAGCATTCAACAGAAACTCACATGCATTTCTCTGAAAGAGAAGCAGTCTGTTCCAACACTTCAATTCACTGTACAAAGTGAATGGAGTGTTGCTTCACTTTCTAAATGCTGTCCTTTCAGAGAAAATCACTTTCCTTTGAAAGTGCCTTAAGCTACTTACAAGCATTCAACAGAAACTCACATGAATTTCTCTGAAAGAGAAGCAATCTGTTCCAACACTTCAATTAACTGTGCAAAGTGAATGGAGTGTTGCTTCACTTTCTAAATGCTGTCCTTTCAGAGAAAATCACTTTCCTTTGAAAGTGCATTAAGCTACTTACAAGCATTCACCAGAAACTCACATGCGTTTTTCTGAAAGAGAAGCAGTCTGTTCCAACACTTCAATTCTCTGTGCGAAGTGAATGGAGTGTTGCTTCACTTTCTAAATGCTGTCCTTTCAGAGAAAATCACTTTCCTTTGAAAGTGCCTTAAGCTACTTGCAAGCATTAGGAAGAAACTCACATGCGTTTCTCTGAAAGAGAAGCAGTCTGTTCCAACACTTCAATTCACTGTGCGAAGTGAATGGAGTGTTGCTTCACTTTCTAAATGCTGTCCTTTCAGAGAAAATCACTTTCCTTTGATAGTGCCTTAAGCTACTTGCAAGCATTAGGAAGAAACTCACATGCGTTTCTCTGAAAGAGAAGCAGTCTGTTCCAACACTTCAATTCACTGTGTGAAGTGAATAGAGTGTTGTCTCACTTTCTAAATGCTGTCCTTTCAGAGAAAATCACTTTCCTTTGAAAGTGCCTTAAACTACTTACAAGCATTTAACAGAAACTCACATGCGTTTCTCTGAAAGAGAAGCAGTCTGTTCCAACACTTCAATTCACTGTGCGAAGTGAATGGAGTGTTGCTTCACTTTCTAAATGCTGTTCTTTCAGAGAAAATCACTTTCCTTTGAAAGTGCATTAAGCTACTTGCAAGCATTAGGAAGAAACACACATGCGTTTCTCTGAAAGAGAAGCAGTCCGTTCCAACACTTCAATTCACTGTGCGAAGTGAATGGAGTGTTGCTTCACTTTCTAAATGCTGTCCTTTCAGAGAAAATCACTTTCCTTTGAAAGTGCCTTAAACTACTTGCAAGCATTAGGAAGAAATTCACATGCGTTTCTCTGAAAGAGAAGCAGTCTGTTCCAACACTTCAATTCACTGTGCGATGTGAATGGAGTGTTGCCTCACTTTCTAAATGCTGTCCTTTCAGTGAAAATCACTTTCCATTGAAAGTGCCTTAAACTACTTTCAAGCATTCACAAAAAACTCACATGCGTTTCTCTGAAAGAGAAGCAGACTGTTCCAACACTTCAATTCACTGTGCGAAGTGAATGGAGTGTTGCTTCACTTTCTAAATGCTGTCCTTTCAGAGAAAATCACTTTCCTTTGAATGTGCATAAAGCTACTTACAAGCATTCAACAGAAGCTCACATGCATTTCTCTGAAAAAGAAGCAATCTGTTCCAACACTTCAATTCTCTGTACGAAGTGAATGGAGTGTTGCTTCACTTTCTAAATGCTGTCCTTTCAGAGAAAATCACTTTCCTTTGAAAGTGCCTTAAGCAACTTGCAAGCATTCACAAGAAACCCTAATGCGTTTCTATGAAAGAAAAGCACTCTGTTCCAACACTTCAATTCACTCCACGAAGGGACTGGAGTGTTGCTTCACTTTCTAAATGCTGTCCTTTCAGAGAAAATCACTTTCCTTTACAAGTGCCTTAATCTACTTAAAAGCATTCACCAGAAACTCACATGCGTTTCTCTGAAAGAGAAGCAGTCTGTTCCAACACTTCAATTCACTGTGCGAAGTGAATGGAGTGTTGCTTCACTTTCTAAATGCTGTCCTTTCAGAGAAAATCACTTTCCTTTGAAAGTGCATTAAGCTACTTACAAGCATTCACCAGAAACTCACATGCATTTCTCTGAAAGAGAAGCAGTCTGTTCCAACACTTCAATTCACTGTGCGAAGTGAATGGAATGTTGCTTCACTTTCTAAATGATGTCCTTTCAGAGAAAATCACTTTCCTTTGAAAGTGCCTTAAGTTACTTGCAAGCATTAGGAAGAAACTCACATGCGTTTCTCTGAAAGAGAAGCAGTCTGTTCCAACACTTCAATTCACTGTGCGAAGTGAATGGAGTGTTGCTTCACTTTCTAAATGCTGTCCTTTCAGAGAAAATCCCTTTCCTTTGAATGTGCCTTAAGCTACTTACAAGCATTCAACAGAAAGTCACATGCATTTCTCTGAAAGAGAAGCAATCTGTTCCAACACTTCAATTCTCTGTGCGAAGTGAATGGAGTGTTGCTTCACTTTCTAAATGCTGTCCTTTCAGAGAAAATCACTTTCCTTTGAAAGTGCCTTAAGCAACTTGCAAGCATTCACAAGAAACCCTAATGCGTTTCAATGAAAGAGAAGCACTCTGTTCCAACACTTCAGTTCACTGCACGAAGGGAATGGAGTGTTGCTTCACTTTCTAAATGCTGTCCTTTCAGAGAAAATCACTTTCCTATGCAAGTGCCTTAAGCTACTTAAAAGTATTCACCAGAAACTCACATGCGTTTCTCTGAAAGAGAAGCAGTCTGTTCCAACACTTCAATTCACTGTGCGACGTGAATGGAGTGTTGCTTCACATTCTAAATGCTGTCCAATCAGAGAAAATCACTTTCCTTTGAAAGTGCCTTAAGCTACTTGCAAGCATTAGGAAGAAACTCACATGCATTTCTGTGAAAGAGAAGCATCTGTTCCAACACTTCAATTGACTGTGCGAAGTGAATGGAGTGTTGCTTCACTTTCTAAATTCTGTCCTTTCAGAGAAAATCACTTTCCTTTGAAAGTGCCTTAAACTACTTTCAAGCATTCACAAAAAACTCACATGCGTTTCTCTGAAAGAGAAGCAGTCTGTTCCAACAATTCAATTCACTGTGTGAAGTGAATAGAGTGTTGCCTCACTTTCTAAATGCTGTCCTTTCAGAGAAAATCACTTTCCTTTGAAAGTGCCTTAAGCTACTTACAAGCATTTAACAGAAACTCACATGCGTTTCTCTGAAAGAGAAGCAGTCTGTTCCACCTCTTCAGTTCACTGTGCGAAGTGAATGGAGTGTTGCTTCACTTTCTAAATGCTGTCCTTTCACAGAAAATCACTTTCCTTTGAAAGTGCCTTAAGCTACTTACAAGCATTTAACAGAAACTCACATGCGTTTCTCTGAAAGAGAAGCAGTCTGTTTCAATACTTCAATTCACTCTGCGAAGTGAATGGAGTGTTGCTTCACTTTCTAAATGCTGTCCTTTCAGAGAAAATCACTTTCTTTTGAAAGTGCCTTAAGCTACTTACAAGCATTCAACAGAAACTCACATGCATTTCTCTGAAAGAGAAGCAGTCTGTTCCAACACTTCAATTCACTGTGCGAAGTGAATGGAGTGTTGCTTAACTTTCTAAATGCTGTCCTTTCAGAGAAAATCACTTTCCTTTGAAAGTGCCTTAAGCTACTTGCAAGCATTAGGAAGAAACTCACATGCGTTTCTCTGAAAGAGAAGCATCTGTTCCAACACTTCAATTCACTGTGCGAAGTGAATGGAGTGTTGCTTCACTTTTTAAATGCTGTCCTTTCAGAGAAAATCCCTTTCCTTTGAATGTGCCTTAAGCTACTTACAAGCATTCAACAGAAAGTCACATGCATTTCTCTGAAAGAGAAGCAATCTGTTCCAACACTTCAATTCTCTGTGCGAAGTGAATGGAGTGTTGCTTCACTTTCTAAATGCTGTCCTTTCAGAGAAAATCACTTTCCTTTGAAAGTGCCTTAAGCAACTTTCAAGCATTCACAAGAAACCCTAATGCGTTTCAATGAAAGAGAAGCACTCTGTTCCAACACTTCAATTCACTGCAAGAAGGGAATGGAGTGTTGCTTCACTTTTTAAATGCTGTCCTTTCAGAGAAAATCACTTTCCTTTGAAAGTGCCTTAAGCTACTTACAAGCATTTAACAGAAACTCACATGCGTTTCTCTGAAAGAGAAGCAGTCTGTTTCAATACTTCAATTCACTCTGCGAAGTGAATGGAGTGTTGCTTCACTTTCTAAATGCTGTCCTTTCAGAGAAAATCACTTTCTATTGAAAGTGCCTTAAGCTACTTACAAGCATTCAACAGAAACTCACATGCATTTCTCTGAAAGAGAAGCAGTCTGTTCCAACACTTCAATTCACTGTGCGAAGTGAATGGAGTGTTGCTTAACTTTCTAAATGCTGTCCTTTCAGAGAAAATCACTTTCCTTTGAAAGTGCCTTAAGCTACTTGCAAGCATTAGGAAGAAACTCACATGCGTTTCTCTGAAAGAGAAGCATCTGTTCCAACACTTCAATTCACTGTGTGAAGTGAATAGAGTGTTTCCTCACTTTCTAAATGCTGTCCTTTCAGAGAAAATCACTTTCCTTTGAAAGTGCCTTAAGCTACTTACAAGCATTCACCAGAAACTCACATGCGTTTCTCTGAAAGAGAAGCAATCTGTTCCAACACTTCAATTCACGGTGCGAAGTGAATGGAGTGTTGCTTCACTTTCTAAATGCTGTTCTTTCAGAGAAAATCAGTTTCCTTAGAAAGTGCCTTAAGCTACTTGCAAGCATTAGGAAGAAACTCACATGCGTTTCTCTGAAAGAGAAGCAGTCCGTTCCAACACTTCAATTCACTGTGCGAAGTGAATGGAGTGTTGCTTCACTTTCTAAATGCTGTCCTTTCAGAGAAAATCACTTTCCTTTGAAAGTGCCTTAAGCAACTTACAAGGATTCACAAAAACTCACATCCGTTTCTCTGAAAGAGAAGCAGTCTATTACAACACTTCAATTCACTGTGCGAAGTGAATGGAGTGTTGCTTCACTTTCTAAATGCTGTCCTTTCAGAGAAAATCCCTTTCCTTTGAATGTGCCTTAAGCTACTTACAAGCATTCAACAGAAACTCACATGCATTTCTATGAAAGAGAAGCAATCTGTTCCAACACTTCAATTCTCTGTGCGAAGTGAATGGAGTGTTGCTTCACTTTCTAAATGCTGTCCTTTCAGAGAAAATCACTTTCCTTTGAAAGTGGCTTAAGCAACTTGCAAGCATTCCAAGAAACCCTAATGCGTTTTAATGAAAGAGAAGCACTCTGTTCCAACACTTCAATTCACTGCACGAAGGGAATGGAGTGTTGCTTCACTTTCTAAATGCTGTCCTTTCTGAGAAAATCACTTTCCTTTGCAAGTGCCTTAAGATACTTAAAAGTATTCACCAGAAACTCACATGCGTTTCTCTGAAAGAGAAGCAGTCTGTTCCAACACTTCAATTCACTGTGCGACGTGAATGGAGTGTTGCTTCACTTTCTAAATGCTGTCCAATCAGAGAAAATCACTTTCCTTTGAAAGTGCCTTAAGCTACTTGCAAGCATTAGGAAGAAACTCACATGCGTTTCTGTGAAAGAGAAGCATCTGTTCCAACACTTCAATTCACTGTGCGAAGTGATTGGAGTGTTGCTTCACTTTCTAAATTCTGTCCTTTCAGAGAAAATCACTTTCCTTTGAAAGTGCCTTAAACTACTTTCAAGCATTCACAAAAAACTCACATGCGTTTCTCTGAAAGAGAAGCAGTCTGTTCCAACACTTCAATTCACAGTGCGAAGTGAATGGTGTGTTGCTTCAGTTTCTAAATGCT
The DNA here is from genome assembly GCF_982192425.1 of Myodes glareolus. Classification (NCBI taxonomy): domain Eukaryota; kingdom Metazoa; phylum Chordata; class Mammalia; order Rodentia; family Cricetidae; genus Myodes; species Myodes glareolus. The sequence continues at coordinate 1,568,182 of NW_028263212.1, forward strand.
GTCCTTTCAGAGAAAATCACTTTCCATTGAAAGTGCCTTAAGCAACTTGCAAGAATTCACAAGAAACTCACATGCGTTTCTCTGAAAGAGAAGCAGTCTGTTCCAACACTTCAATTCACTGTGCGAAGTGAATGGAGTGTTGCTTCACTTTCTAAATGCTGTCCTTTCAGAGAAAATCACTTTCCTTTGAAAGAGCCTTAAGCTACTTACAAGCATTCAACAGAAACTCACATGCATTTCTCTGAAAGAGAAGCAGTCTGTTCCAACACTTCAATTCACTGTACAAAGTGAATGGAGTGTTGCTTCACTTTCTAAATGCTGTCCTTTCAGAGAAAATCACTTTCCTTTGAAAGTGCCTTAAGCTACTTACAAGCATTCAACAGAAACTCACATGAATTTCTCTGAAAGAGAAGCAATCTGTTCCAACACTTCAATTAACTGTGCAAAGTGAATGGAGTGTTGCTTCACTTTCTAAATGCTGTTCTTTCAGAGAAAATCACTTTCCTTTGAAAGTGCATTAAGCTACTTGCAAGCATTAGGAAGAAACTCACATGCGTTTCTCTGAAAGAGAAGCAGTCTGTTCCAACACTTCAATTCACTGTGCGAAGTGAATGGAGTGTTGCTTCACTTTCTAAATGCTGTCCTTTCAGAGAAAATCACTTTCCTTTGAAAGTGCCTTAAGCTACTTGCAAGCATTAGGAAGAAACTCACATGCGTTTCTCTGAAAGAGAAGCAGTCTGTTCCAACACTTCAATTCACTGTGCGAAGTGAATGGAGTGTTGCTTCACTTTCTAAATGCTGTTCTTTCAGAGAAAATCACTTTCCTATGAAAGTGCCTTAAGCTACTTGCAAGCATTAGGAAGAAACTCACATGCGTTTCTCTGAAAGAGAAGCAGTCCGTTCCAACACTTCAATTCACTGTGCGAAGTGAATGGAGTGTTGCTTCACTTTCTAAATGCTGTCCTTTCAGAGAAAATCACTTTCCTTTGAAAGTGCCTTAAACTACTTGCAAGCATTAGGAAGAAATTCACATGCGTTTCTCTGAAAGAGAAGCAGTCTGTTCCAACACTTCAATTCACTGTGCGATGTGAATGGAGTGTTGCCTCACTTTCTAAATGCTGTCCTTTCAGAGAAAATCACTTTCCATTGAAAGTGCCTTAAACTACTTTCAAGCATTCACAAAAAACTCACATGCGTTTCTCTGAAAGAGAAGCAGACTGTTCCAACACTTCAATTCACTGTGCGAAGTGAATGGAGTGTTGCTTCACTTTCTAAATGCTGTCCTTTCAGAGAAAATCACTTTCCTTTGAATGTGCATAAAGCTACTTACAAGCATTCAACAGAAGCTCACAGGCATTTCTCTGAAAAAGAAGCAATCTGTTCCAACACTTCAATTCTCTGTGCGAAGTGAATGGAGTGTTGCTTCACTTTCTAAATGCTGTCCTTTCAGAGAAAATCACTTTCCTTTGAAAGTGCCTTAAGCAACTTGCAAGCATTCACAAGAAACCCTAATGCGTTTCTATGAAAGAAAAGCACTCTGTTCCAACACTTCAATTCACTCCACGAAGGGACTGGAGTGTTGCTTCACTTTCTAAATGCTGTCCTTTCAGAGAAAATCACTTTCCTTTACAAGTGCTTTAAGCTACTTAAAAGCATTCACCAGAAACTCACATGCGTTTCTCTGAAAGAGAAGCAGTCTGTTCCAACACTTCAATTCACTGTGCGAAGTGAATGGAGTGTTGCTTCACTTTCTAAATGCTGTCCTTTCAGAGAAAATCACTTTCCTTTGAAAGTGCATTAAGCTACTTACAAGCATTCACCAGAAACTCACATGCATTTCTCTGAAAGAGAAGCAGTCTGTTCCAACACTTCAATTCACTGTGCGAAGTGAATGGAGTGTTGCTTCACTTTCTAAATGCTGTCCTTTCAGAGAAAATCACTTTCCTTTGAAAGTGCCTTAAGTTACTTGCAAGCATTAGGAAGAAACTCACATGCGTTTCTCTGATAGAGAAGCAGTCTGTTCCAACACTTCAATTCACTGTGCGAAGTGAATGGAGTGTTGCTTCACTTTCTAAATGCTGTCCTTTCAGAGAAAATCCCTTTCCTTTGAATGTGCCTTAAGCTACTTACAAGCATTCAACAGAAAGTCACATGCATTTCTCTGAAAGAGAAGCAATCTGTTCCAACACTTCAATTCTCTGTGCGAAGTGAATGGAGTGTTGCTTCACTTTCTAAATGCTGTCCTTTCAGAGAAAATCACTTTCCTTTGAAAGTGCCTTAAGCAACTTGCAAGCATTCACAAGAAACCCTAATGCGTTTCAATGAAAGAGAAGCACTCTGTTCCAACACTTCAATTCACTGCACGAAGGGAATGGAGTGTTGCTTCACTTTCTAAATGCTGTCCTTTCAGAGAAAATCACTTTCCTATGCAAGTGCCTTAAGCTACTTAAAAGTATTCACCAGAAACTCACATGCGTTTCTCTGAAAGAGAAGCAGTCTGTTCCAACACTTCAATTCACTGTGCGACGTGAATGGAGTGTTGCTTCACATTCTAAATGCTGTCCAATCAGAGAAAATCACTTTCCTTTGAAAGTGCCTTAAGCTACTTGCAAGCATTAGGAAGAAACTCACATGCGTTTCTGTGAAAGAGAAGCATCTGTTCCAACACTTCAATTGACTGTGCGAAGTGAATGGAGTGTTGCTTCACTTTCTAAATGCTGTCCTTTCAGAGAAAATCACTTTCCTTTGAAAGTGCCTTAAGCTACTTACAAGCATTCACCAGAAACTCACATGCGTTTCTCTGAAAGAGAAGCAGTCTGTTCCAACACTTCAATTCACTGTGTGAAGTGAATAGAGTGTTGACTCACTTTCTAAATGCTGTCCTTTCAGAGAAAATCACTTTCCTTTGAAAGTGCCTTAAGCTACTTACAAGCATTTAACAGAAACTCACATGCGTTTCTCTGAAAGAGAAGCAGTCTGTTCCAACACTTCAGTTCACTGTGCGAAGTGAATGGAGTGTTGCTTCACTTTCTAAATGCTGTTCTTTCAGAGAAAATCACTTTCCTTTGAAAGAGCCTTAAGCTACTTACAAGCATTCAACAGAAACTCACATGCATTTCTCTGAAAGAGAAGCAGTCTGTTCCAACACTTCAATTCACTGTACAAAGTGAATGGAGTGTTGCTTCACTTTCTAAATGCTGTCCAATCAGAGAAAATCACTTTCCTTTGAAAGTGCCTTAAGCTACTTGCAAGCATTAGGAAGAAACTCACATGCGTTTCTGTGAAAGAGAAGCATCTGTTCCAACACTTCAATTCACTGTGCGAAGTGATTGGAGTGTTGCTTCACTTTCTAAATTCTGTCCTTTCAGAGAAAATCACTTTCCTTTGAAAGTGCCTTAAACTACTTTCAAGCATTCACAAAAAACTCACATGCGTTTCTCTGAAAGAGAAGCAGTCTGTTCCAACACTTCAATTCACAGTGCGAAGTGAATGGTGTGTTGCTTCAGTTTCTAAATGCTGTCCTTTCAGAGAAAATCACTTTCCATTGAAAGTGCCTTAAGCAACTTGCAAGAATTCACAAGAAACTCACATGCGTTTCTCTGAAAGAGAAGCAGTCTGTTCCAACACTTCAATTCACTGTGCGAAGTGAATGGAGTGTTGCTTCACTTTCTAAATGCTGTCCTTTCAGAGATAATCACTTTCCTTTTCAAGAGCCTTAAGCTACTTACAAGCATTCAACAGAAACTCACATGCATTTCTCTGAAAGAGAAGCAGTCTGTTCCAACACTTCAATTCACTGTACAAAGTGAATGGAGTGTTGCTTCACTTTCTAAATGCTGTCCTTTCAGAGAAAATCACTTTCCTTTGAAAGTGCCTTAAGCTACTTACAAGCATTCAACAGAAACTCACATGAATTTCTCTGAAAGAGAAGCAATCTGTTCCAACACTTCAATTAACTGTGCAAAGTGAATGGAGTGTTGCTTCACTTTCTAAATGCTGTTCTTTCAGAGAAAATCACTTTCCTTTGAAAGTGCATTAAGCTACTTACAAGCATTCACCAGAAACTCACATGCGTTTTTCTGAAAGAGAAGCAGTCTGTTCCAACACTTCAATTCACTGTGCGAAGTGAATGGAGTGTTGCTTCACTTTCTAAATGCTGTCCTTTCAGAGAAAATCACTTTCCTTTGAAAGTGCCTTAAGCTACTTGCAAGCATTAGGAAGAAACTCACATGCGTTTCTCTGAAAGAGAAGCAGTCTGTTCCAACACTTCAATTCACTGTGCGAAGTGAATGGAGTGTTGCTTCACTTTCTAAATGCTGTCCTTTCAGAGAAAATCACTTTCCTTTGATAGTGCCTTAAGCTACTTGCAAGCATTAGGAAGAAACTCACATGCGTTTCTCTGAAAGAGAAGCAGTCTGTTCCAACACTTCAATTCACTGTGTGAAGTGAATAGAGTGTTGCCTCACTTTCTAAATGCTGTCCTTTCAGAGAAAATCACTTTCCTTTGAAAGTGCCTTAAACTACTTACAAGCATTTAACAGAAACTCACATGCGTTTCTCTGAAAGAGAAGCAGTCTGTTCCAACACTTCAATTCACTGTGCGAAGTGAATGGAGTGTTGCTTCACTTTCTAAATGCTGTTCTTTCAGAGAAAATCACTTTCCTTTGAAAGTGCCTTAAGCTACTTGCAAGCATTAGGAAGAAACTCACATGCGTTTCTCTGAAAGAGAAGCAGTCCGTTCCAACACTTCAATTCACTGTGCGAAGTGAATGGAGTGTTGCTTCACTTTCTAAATGCTGTCCTTTCAGAGAAAATCACTTTCCTTTGAAAGTGCCTTAAACTACTTGCAAGCATTAGGAAGAAATTCACATGCGTTTCTCTGAAAGAGAAGCAGTCTGTTCCAACACTTCAATTCACAGTGCGATGTGAATGGAGTGTTGCCTCACTTTCTAAATGCTGTCCTTTCAGAGAAAATCACTTTCCATTGAAAGTGCCTAAACTACTTTCAAGCATTCACAAAAAACTCACATGCGTTTCTCTGAAAGAGAAGCAGACTGTTCCAACACTTCAACTCACTGTGCGAAGTGAATGGAGTGTTGCTTCACTTTCTAAATGCTGTCCTTTCAGAGAAAATCACTTTCCTTTGAATGTGCATAAAGCTACTTACAAGCATTCAACAGAAGCTCACAGGCATTTCTCTGAAAAAGAAGCAATCTGTTCCAACACTTCAATTCTCTGTGCGAAGTGAATGGAGTGTTGCTTCACTTTCTAAATGCTGTCCTTTCAGAGGAAATCACTTTCCTTTGAAAGTGCCTTAAGCAACTTGCAAGCATTCACAAGAAACCCTAATGCGTTTCTATGAAAGAAAAGCACTCTGTTCCAACACTTCAATTCACTCCACGAAGGGACTGGAGTGTTGCTTCACTTTCTAAATGCTGTCCTTTCAGAGAAAATCACTTTCCTTTACAAGTGCTTTAAGCTACTTAAAAGCATTCACCAGAAACTCACATGCGTTTCTCTGAAAGAGAAGCAGTCTGTTCCAACACTTCAATTCACTGTGCGAAGTGAATGGAGTGTTGCTTCACTTTCTAAATGCTGTCCTTTCAGAGAAAATCACTTTCCTTTGAAAGTGCATTAAGCTACTTACAAGCATTCACCAGAAACTCACATGCATTTCTCTGAAAGAGAAGCAGTCTGTTCCAACACTTCAATTCACTGTGCGAAGTGAATGGAGTGTTGCTTCACTTTCTAAATGCTGTCCTTTCAGAGAAAATCACTTTCCTTTGAAAGTGCCTTAAGTTACTTGCAAGCATTAGGAAGAAACTCACATGCGTTTCTCTGAAAGAGAAGCAGTCTGTTCCAACACTTCAATTCACTGTGCGAAGTGAATGGAGTGTTGCTTCACTTTCTAAATGCTGTCCTTTCAGAGAAAATCCCTTTCCTTTGAATGTGCCTTAAGCTACTTACAAGCATTCAACAGAAAGTCACATGCATTTCTCTGAAAGAGAAGCAATCTGTTCCAACACTTCAATTCTCTGTGCGAAGTGAATGGAGTGTTGCTTCACTTTCTAAATGCTGTCCTTTCAGAGAAAATCACTTTCCTTTGAAAGTGCCTTAAGCAACTTGCAAGCATTCACAAGAAACCCTAATGCGTTTCAATGAAAGAGAAGCACTCTGTTCCAACACTTCAATTCACTGCACGAAGGGAATGGAGTGTTGCTTCACTTTCTAAATGCTGTCCTTTCAGAGAAAATCACTTTCCTATGCAAGTGCCTTAAGCTACTTAAAAGTATTCACCAGAAACTCACATGCGTTTCTCTGAAAGAGAAGCAGTCTGTTCCAACACTTCAATTCACTGTGCGACGTGAATGGAGTGTTGCTTCACATTCTAAATGCTGTCCAATCAGAGAAAATCACTTTCCTTTGAAAGTGCCTTAAGCTACTTGCAAGCATTAGGAAGAAACTCACATGCGTTTCTGTGAAAGAGAAGCATCTGTTCCAACACTTCAATTGACTGTGCGAAGTGAATGGAGTGTTGCTTCACTTTCTAAATGCTGTCCTTTCAGAGAAAATCACTTTCCTTTGAAAGTGCCTTAAGCTACTTACAAGCATTCACCAGAAACTCACATGCGTTTCTCTGAAAGAGAAGCAGTCTGTTCCAACACTTCAATTCACTGTGTGAAGTGAATAGAGTGTTGCCTCACTTTCTAAATGCTGTCCTTTCAGAGAAAATCACTTTCCTTTGAAAGTGCCTTAAGCTACTTACAAGCATTTAACAGAAACTCACATGCGTTTCTCTGAAAGAGAAGCAGTCTGTTCCAACACTTCAGTTCACTGTGCGAAGTGAATGGAGTGTTGCTTCACTTTCTAAATGCTGTTCTTTCAGAGAAAATCACTTTCCTTTGAAAGAGCCTTAAGCTACTTACAAGCATTCAACAGAAACTCACATGCATTTCTCTGAGAGAGAAGCAGTCTGTTCCAACACTTCAATTCACTGTACAAAGTGAATGGAGTGTTGCTTCACTTTCTAAATGCTGCCCTTTCAGAGAAAATCACTTTCCTTTGAAAGTGCCTTAAGCTTCTTACAAGCATTCAACAGAAACTCACATGAATTTCTCTGAAAGAGAAGCAATCTGTTCCAACACTTCAATTAACTGTGCAAAGTGAATGGAGTGTTGCTTCACTTTCTAAATGCTGTCCTTTCAGAGAAAATCACTTTCCTGTGAAAGTCCATTAAGCTACTTACAAGCATTCACCAGAAACTCACATGCGTTTTTCTGAAAGAGAAGCAGTCTGTTCCAACACTTCAATTCACTGTGCGAAGTGAATGGAGTGTTGCTTCACTTTCTAAATGCTGTCCTTTCAGAGAAAATCACTTTCCTTTGAAAGTGCCTTAAGCTACTAACAAGCATTAGGAAGAAACTCACATGCGTTTCTCTGAAAGAGAAGCAGTCTGTTCCAACACTTCAATTCACTGTGTGAAGTGAATAGAGTGTTTCCTCACTTTCTAAATGCTGTCCTTTTCTGAGAAAATCACTTTCCTTTGAAAGTGCCTTAAGCTACTTACAAGCATTCACCAGAAACTCACATGCGTTTCTCTGAAAGAGAAGCAATCTGTTCCAACACTTCAGTTCTCTGTGCGAAGTGAATGGAGTGTTGCTTCACTTTCTAAATGCTGTTCTTTCAGAGAAAATCAGTTTCCTTTGAAAGTGCCTTAAGCTACTTGCAAGCTTTAGGAAGAAACTCACATGCGTTTCTCTGAAAGAGAAGCAGTCCGTTCCAACACTTCAATTCACTGTGCGAAGTGAATGGAGTGTTGCTTCACTTTCTAAATGCTGTCATTTCAGAGAAAATCACTTTCCTTTGAAAGTGCCTTAAGCTACTTGCAAGCATTAGGAAGAAACTCACATGCGTTTCTCTGAAAGAGAAGCAGTCTGTTCCAACACTTCAATTCACTGTGCGAAGTGAATGGAGTGTTACTTCACTTTCTAAATGCTGTCCTTTCAGAGAAAATCACTTTCCATTGAAAGTGCCTTAAACTACTTTCAAGCATTCACAAAAAACTCACATGCGTTTCTCTGAAAGAGAAGCAGACTGTTCCAACACTTCAATTCACTGTGCGAAGTGAATGGAGTGTTGCTTCACTTTCTAAATGCTGTCCTTTCAGAGAAAATCCCTTTCCTTTGAATGTGCCTTAAGCTACTTACAAGCATTCAACAGAAACTCACATGCATTTCTCTGAAAGAGAAGCAATCTGTTCCAACACTTCAATTCTCTGTGCGAAGTGAATGGAGTGTTGCTTCACTTTCTAAATGCTGTCCTTTCAGAGAAAATCACTTTCCTTTGAAAGTGCCTTAAGCAACTTGCAAGCATTCACAAGAAACCCTAATGCGTTTTAATGAAAGAGAAGCACTCTGTTCCAACACTTCAATTCACTGCACGAAGGGAATGGAGTGTTGCTTCACTTTCTAAATGCTGTCCTTTCTGAGAAAATCACTTTCCTTTGCAAGTGCCTTAAGCTACTTAAAAGTATTCACCAGAAACTCACATGCGTTTCACTGAAAGAGAAGCAGTCTGTTCCAACACTTCAATTCACTGTGCGACGTGAATGGAGTGTTGCTTCACTTTCTAAATGCTGTCCAATCAGAGAAAATCACTTTCCTTTGAAAGTGCCTTAAGCTACTTGCAAGCATTAGGAAGAAACTCACATGCGTTTCTGTGAAAGAGAAGCATCTGTTCCAACACTTCAATTCACTGTGCGATGTGAATGGAGTGTTGCTTCACTTTCTAAATGCTGTCCTTTCAGAGAAAATCACTTTCCTTTGAAAGTGCCTTAAGCAACTTGCAAGCATTCACAAGAAACGCTAATGTGTTTCTATGAAAGAGAAGCACTCTGTTCTAACACTTCAACTCACTCCACGAAGGGAATGGAGTGTTGCTTCACTTTCTAAATGCTGTCCTTTCAGAGAAAATCATTTTCCTTTGCAAGTGCCTTATGCTACTTAAAAGCATTCACCAGAAACTCACATTCGTTTCTCTGAAAGAGAAGCAGTCTGTTCCAACACTTCAATTCACTGTGCGAAGTGAATGGAGTGTTGCTTCACTTTCTAAATGCTGTCCTTTCAGAGAAAATCACTTTCCTTTGAAAGTGCATTAAGCTACTTACAAGCATTCACCAGAAACTCACATGCGTTTCTCTGAAAGAGAAGCAGTCTGTTCCAACACTTCAATTCACTGTGTGAAGTGAATGGAGTGTTGCTTCACTTTCTAAATGCTGTCCTTTCAGAGAAAATCACTTTCCTTTGAAAGTGCCTTAAGCTACTTGCAAGCATTAGGAAGAAACTCACATGCGTTTCTCTGAAAGAGAAGCAGTCTGTTCCAACACTTCAATTCACTGTGCGAAGTGAATGGAGTGTTGCTTCACTTTCTAAATGCTGTCCTTTCAGAGAAAATCACTTTCCTTTGATAGTGCCTTAAGCTACTTGCAAGCATTAGGAAGAAACTCACATGCGTTTCTCTGAAAGAGAAGCAGTCCGTTCCAACACTTCAATTCACTGTGCGAAGTGAATGGAGTGTTGCTTCACTTTCTAAATGCTGTCCTTTCAGAGAAAATCACTTTCCTTTGAAAGTGCCTTAAGCTACTTGCAAGCATTAGGAAGAAACTCACATGCGTTTCTCTGAAAGAGAAGCAGTCCGTTCCAACACTTCAATTCACTGTGCGAAGTGAATGGAGTGTTGCTTCACTTTCTAAATGCTGTCCTTTCAGAGAAAATCACTTTCCTTTGAAAGTGTCTTAAGCTACTTGCAAGCATTAGGAAGAAACTCACATGCGTTTCTCTGAAAGAGAAGCAGTCTGTTCCAACACTTCAATTCACTGTGCGAAGTGAATGGAGTGTTGCCTCACTTTCTAAATGCTGTCCTTTCAGAGAAAATCACTTTCCATTGAAAGTGCCTTAAACTACTTTCAAGCATTCACAAAAAACTCACATGCGTTTCTCTGAAAGAGAAGCAGACTGTTCCAACACTTCAATTCACTGTGCGAAGTGAATGGAGTGTTGCTTCACTTTCTAAATGCTGTCCTTTCAGAGAAAATCCCTTTCCTTTGAATGTGCCTTAAGCTACTTACAAGCATTCAACAGAAACTCACATGCATTTCTCTGAAAGAGAAGCAATCTGTTCCAACACTTCAATTCTCTGTGCGAAGTGAATGGAGTGTTGCTTCACTTTCTAAATGCTGTCCTTTCAGAGAAAATCACTTTCCTTTGAAAGTGCCTTAAGCAACTTGCAAGCATTCACAAGAAACCCTAATGCGTTTTAATGAAAGAGAAGCACTCTGTTCCAACACTTCAATTCACTGCACGAAGGGAATGGAGTGTTGCTTCACTTTCTAAATGCTGTCCTTTCTGAGAAAATCACTTTCTTTTGCAAATGCCTTAAGCTACTTAAAAGTATTCACCAGAAACTCACATGCGTTTCTCTGAAAGAGAAGCAGTCTGTTCCAACACTTCTATTCACTGTGCGACGTGAATGGAGTGTTGCTTCACTTTCTAAATGCTGTCCAATCAGAGAAAATCACTTTCCTTTGAAAGTGCCTTAAGCTACTTGCAAGCATTAGGAAGAAACTCACATGCGTTTCTGTGAAAGAGAAGCATCTGTTCCAACACTTCAATTCACTGTGCGAAGTGAATGGAGTGTTGCTTCACTTTCTAAATTCTGTCCTTTCAGAGAAAATCACTTTCCTTTGAAAGTGCCTTAAACTACTTTCAAGCATTCACAAAAAACTCACATGCGTTTCTCTGAAAGAGAAGCAGTCTGTTCCAACACTTCAATTCACAGTGCGAAGTGAATGGAGTGTTGCTTCAGTTTCTAAATGCTGTCCTTTCAGAGAAAATCACTTTCCATTGAAAGTGCCTTAAGCAACATGCAAGAATTCACAAGAAACTCACATGCGTTTCTCTGAAAGAGAAGCAGTCTGTTCCAACACTTCAATTCACTGTGCGAAGTGAATGGAGTGTTGCTTCACTTTCTAAATGCTGTCCTTTCAGAGAAAATCCCTTTCCTTTGAAAGTGCCTTAAGCTACTTACAAGCATTCAACAGAAACTCACATGCATTTCTCTGAAAGAGAAGCAGTCTGTTCCAACACTTCAATTCACTGTACAAAGTGAATGGAGTGTTGCCTCACTTTCTAAATGCTGTCCTTTCAGAGAAAATCACTTTCCTTTGAAAGTGCCTTAAACTACTTACAAGCATTTAACAGAAACTCACATGCATTTCTCTGAAAGAGAAGCAGTCTGTTCCAACACTTCAATTCACTGTGCGAAGTGAATGGAGTGTTGCTTCACTCTAAATGCTGTTCTTTCAGAGAAAATCACTTTCCTTTGAAAGTGCCTTAAGCTACTTGCAAGCATTAGGAAGAAACTCACATGCGTTTCTCTGAAAGAGAAGCAGTCCGTTCCAACACTTCAATTCACTGTGCGAAGTGAATGGAGTGTTGCTTCACTTTCTAAATACTGTCCTTTCAGAGAAAATCACTTTTCTTTGAAAGTGCCTTAAACTACTTGCAAGCAGTAGGAAGAAATTCACATGCGTTTCTCTGAAAGAGAAGCAGTCTGTTCCAACACTTCAATTCACTGTGCGATGTGAATGGAGTGTTGCCTCACTTTCTAAATGCTGTCCTTTCAGAGAAAATCACTTTCCATTGAAAGTGCCTTAAACTACTTTCAAGCATTCACAAAAAACTCACATGCGTTTCTCTGAAAGAGAAGCAGACTGTTCCAACACTTCAATTCACTGTGCGAAGTGAATGGAGTGTTGCTTCACTTTCTAAATGCTGTCCTTTCAGAGAAAATCACTTTCCTTTGAAAGTGCCTTAAGCAACTTGCAAGCATTCACAAGAAACCCTAATGCGTTTCTATGAAAGAGAAGCACTCTGTTCCAACACTTCAATTCACTCCACGAAGGGAATGGAGTGTTGCTTCACTTTCTAAATGCTGTCCTTTCAGAGAAAATCACTTTCCTTTGCAAGTGCCTTAAGCTACTTAAAAGCATTCACCAGAAACTCACATTCGTTTCTCTGAAAGAGAAGCAGTCTGTTACAACACTTCAATTCACTGTGCGAAGTGAATGGAGTGTTGCTTCACTTTCTAAATGCTGTCCTTTCAGAGAAAATCACTTTCCTTTGAAAGTGCATTAAGCTACTTACAAGCATTCACCAGCAACTCACATGCGTTTCTCTGAAAGAGAAGCAGTCTGTTCCAACACTTCAATTCACTGTGCGAAGTGAATGGAGTGTTGCTTCACTTTCTAAATGCTGTCCTTTCAGAGAAAATCACTTTCCTTTGAAAGTGCCTTAAGCTACTTGCAAGCATTAGGAAGAAACTCACATGCGTTTCTCTGAAAGAGAAGCAGTCTGTTCCAACACTTCAATTCACTGTGCGAAGTGAATGGAGTGTTGCTTCACTTTCTAAATGCTGTCCTTTCAGAGAAAATAACTTTCCTTTGATAGTGCCTTAAGCTACTTGCAAGCATTAGGAAGAAACTCACATGCGTTTCTCTGAAAGAGAAGCAGTCTGTTCCAACACTTCAATTCACTGTGTGAAGCAAATAGAGTGTTGCCTCACTTTCTAAATGCTGTCCTTTCAGAGAAAATCACTTTCCTTTGAAAGTGCCTTAAGCTACTTGCAAGCATTTAACAGAAACTCACATGCGTTTCTCTGAAAGAGAAGCAGTCTGTTCCAACACTTCAATTCACTGTGCGAAGTGAATGGAGTGTTGCTTCACTTTCTAAATGCTGTTCTTTCAGAGAAAATCACTTTCCTTTGAAAGTGCCTTGAGCTACTTGCAAGCATTAGGAAGAAACTCACATGCGTTTCTCTGAAAGAGAAGCAGTCCGTTCCAACACTTCAATTCACTGTGCGAAGTGAATGGAGTGTTGCTTCACTTTCTAAATGCTGTCCTTTCAGAGAAAATCACTTTCCTTTGAAAGTGCCTTAAGCTACTTGCAAGCATTAGGAAGAAACTCACATGCGTTTCTCTGAAAGAGAAGCAGTCTGTTCCAACACTTCAATTCACTCCACGAAGGGAATGGAGTGTTGCTTCACTTTCTAAATGCTGTCCTTTCAGAGAAAATCACTTTCCTTTGCAAGTGCCTTAAGCTACTTAAAAGCATTCACCAGAAACTCACATTCGTTTCTCTGAAAGAGAAGCAGTCTGTTCCAACACTTCAATTCACTGTGCGAAGTGAATGGAGTGTTGCTTCACTTTCTAAATGCTGTTCTTTCAGAGAAAATCACTTTCCTTTGAAAGTGCCTTGAGCTACTTGCAAGCATTAGGAAGAAACTCACATGCGTTTCTCTGAAAGAGAAGCAGTCCGTTCCAACACTTCAATTCACTGTGCGAAGTGAATGGAGTGTTGCTTCACTTTCTAAATGCTGTCCTTTCAGAGAAAATCACTTTCCTTTGAAAGTGCCTTAAGCTACTTGCAAGCATTAGGAAGAAACTCACATGCGTTTCTCTGAAAGAGAAGCAGTGTGTTCCAACACTTCAATTCACTGTGCGAAGTGAATGGAGTGTTGCCTCACTTTCTAAATGCTGTCCTTTCAGAGAAAATCACTTTCCATTGAAAGTGCCTTAAACTACTTTCAAGCATTCACAAAAAACTCACATGCGTTTCTCTGAAATAGAAGCAGACTGTTCCAACACTTCAATTCACTGTGCGAAGTGAATGGAGTGTTGCTTCACTTTCTAAATGCTGTCCTTTCAGAGAAAATCCCTTTCCTTTGAATGTGCATTAAGCTACTTACAAGCATTCAACAGAAGCTCACATGCATTTCTCTGAAAGAGAAGCAATCTGTTCCAACACTTCAATTCTCTGTGCGAAGTGAATGGAGTGTTGCTTCACTTTCTAAATGCTGTCCTTTCAGAGAAAATCACTTTCCTTTGAAAGTGCCTTAAGCAACTTGCAAGCATTCACAAGAAACCCTAATGCGTTTTAATGAAAGAGAAGCACTCTGTTCCAACACTTCAATTCACTGCACGAAGGGAATGGAGTGTTGCTTCACTTTCTAAATGCTGTCCTTTCTGAGAAAATCACTTTCCTTTGCAAGTGCCTTAAGCTACTTAAAAGTATTCACCAGAAACTCACATGCGTTTCTCTGAAAGAGAAGCAGTCTGTTCCAACACTTCAATTCACTGTGCGACGTGAATGGAGTGTTGCTTCACTTTCTAAATGCTGTCCAATCAGAGAAAATCACTTTCCTTTGAAAGTGCCTTAAGCTACTTGCAAGCATTAGGAAGAAACTCACATGCGTTTCTGTGAAAGAGAAGCATCTGTTCCAACACTTCAATTCACTGTGCGAAGTGAATGGAGTGTTGCTTCACTTTCTAAATTCTGTCCTTTCAGAGAAAATCACTTTCCTTTGAAAGTGCCTTAAACTACTTTCAAGCATTCACAAAAAACTCACATGCGTTTCTCTGAAAGAGGAGCAGTCTGTTCCAACACTTCAATTCACAGTGCGAAGTGAATGGAGTGTTGCTTCAGTTTCTAAATGCTGTCCTTTCAGAGAAAATCACTTTCCATTGAAAGTGCCTTAAGTAACTTGCAAGAATTCACAAGAAACTCACATGCGTTTCTCTGAAAGAGAAGCAGTCTGTTCCAACACTTCAATTCACTGTGCGAAGTGAATGGAGTGTTGCTTCACTTTCTAAATGCTGTCCTTTCAGAGAAAATCACTTTCCTTTGAAAGTGCCTTAAGCTACTTACAAGCATTCAACAGAAACTCACATGCATTTCTCTGAAAGAGAAGCAGTCTGTTCCAACACTTCAATTCACTGTACAAAGTGAATGGAGTGTTGCCTCACTTTCTAAATGCTGTCCTTTCAGAGAAAATCACTTTCCTTTGAAAGTGCCTTAAACTACTTACAAGCATTTAACAGAAACTCACATGCGTTTCTCTGAAAGAGAAGCAGTCTGTTCCAACACTTCAATTCACTGTGCGAAGTGAATGGAGTGTTGCTTCACTCTAAATGCTGTTCTTTCAGAGAAAATCACTTTCCTTTGAAAGTGCTTTAAGCTACTTGCAAGCATTAGGAAGAAACTCACAAGCGTTTCTCTGAAAGAGAAGCAGTCCGTTCCAACACTTCAATTCACTGTGCGAAGTGAATGGAGTGTTGCTTCACTTTCTAAATGCTGTCCTTTCAGAGAAAATCACTTTTCTTTGAAAGTGCCTTAAACTACTTGCAAGCATTAGGAAGAAATTCACATGCGTTTCTCTGAAAGAGAAGCAGTCTGTTCCAACACTTCAATTCACTGTGCGATGTGAATGGAGTGTTGCCTCACTTTCTAAATGCTGTCCTTTCAGAGAAAATCACTTTCCATTGAAAGTGCCTTAAACTACTTTCAAGCATTCACAAAAAACTCACATGCGTTTCTCTGAAAGAGAAGCAGACTGTTCCAACACTTCAATTCACTGTGCGAAGTGAATGGAGTGTTGCTTCACTTTCTAAATGCTGTCCTTTCAGAGAAAATCCCTTTCTTTGAATGTGCACTAAGCTACTTACAAGCATTCAACCGAAGTTCACATGCATTTCTCTGAAAGAGAAGCAATCTGTTCCAACACTTCAATTCTCTGTGCGAAGTGAATGGAGTGTTGCTTCACTTTCTAAATGCTGTCCTTTCAGAGAAAATCACTTTCCTTTGAAAGTGCCTTAAGCAACTTGCAAGCATTCACAAGAAACCCTAATGCGTTTCTATGAAAGAGAAGCACTCTGTTCCAACACTTCAATTCACTCCACGAAGGGAATGGAGTGTTGCTTCACTTTCTAAATGCTGTCCTTTCAGAGAAAATCACTTTCCTTTGCAAGTGCCTTAAGCTACTTAAAAGCATTCACCAGAAACTCACATTCGTTTCTCTGAAAGAGAAGCAGTCTGTTCCAACACTTCAATTCACTGTGCGAAGTGAATGGAGTGTTGCTTCACTTTCTAAATGCTGTCCTTTCAGAGAAAATCAATTTCCTTTGAAAGTGCATTAAGCTACTTACAAGCATTCACCAGCAACTCACATGCGTTTCTCTGAAAGAGAAGCAGTCTGTTCCAACACTTCAATTCACTGTGCGAAGTGAATGGAGTGTTGCTTCACTTTCTAAATGCTGGCCTTTCAGAGAAAATCACTTTCCTTTGAAAGTGCCTTAAGCTACTTGCAAGCATTAGGAAGAAACTCACATGCGTTTCTCTGAAAGAGAAGCAGTCTGTTCCAACACTTCAATTCACTGTGCGAAGTGAATGGAGTGTTGCTTCACTTTCTAAATGCTGTCCTTTCAGAGAAAATCACTTTCCTTTGATAGTGCCTTAAGCTACTTGCAAGCATTAGGAAGAAACTCACATGCGTTTCTCTGAAAGAGAAGCAGTCTGTTCCAACACTTCAATTCACTGTGTGAAGTGAATAGAGTGTTGCCTCACTTTCTAAATGCTGTCCTTTCAGAGAAAATCACTTTCCTTTGAAAGTGCCTTAAGCTACTTGCAAGCATTTAACAGAAACTCACATGCGTTTCTCTGAAAGAGAAGCAGTCTGTTCCAACACTTCAATTCACTGTGCGAAGTGAATGGAGTGTTGCTTCACTTTCTAAATGCTGTTCTTTCAGAGAAAATCACTTTCCTTTGAAAGTGCCTTGAGCTACTTGCAAGCATTAGGAAGAAACTCACATGCGTTTCTCTGAAAGAGAAGCAGTCCGTTCCAACACTTCAATTCACTGTGCGAAGTGAATGGAGTGTTGCTTCACTTTCTAAATGCTGTCCTTTCAGAGAAAATCACTTTCCTTTGAATGTGCCTTAAGCTACTTGCAAGCATTAGGAAGAAACTCACATGCGTTTCTCTGAAAGAGAAGCAGTCTGTCCCAACACTTCAATTCACTGTGCGAAGTGAATGGAGTGTTGCCTCACTTTCTAAATGCTGTCCTTTCAGAGAAAATCACTTTCCATTGAAAGTGCCTTAAACTACTTTCAAGCATTCACAAAAAACTCACATGCGTTTCTCTGAAAGAGAAGCAGACTGTTCCAACACTTCAATTCACTGTGCGAAGTGAATGGAGTGTTGCTTCACTTTCTAAATGCTGTCCTTTCAGAGAAAATCCCTTTCCTTTGAATGTGCCTTAAGCTACTTACAAGCATTCAACAGAAACTCACATGCATTTCTCTGAAAGAGAAGCAATCTGTTCCAACACTTCAATTCTCTGTGCGAAGTGAATGGAGTGTTGCTTCACTTTCTAAATGCTGTCCTTTCAGAGAAAATCACTTTCCTTTGAAAGTGCCTTAAGCAACTTGCAAGCATTCACAAGAAACCCTAATGCGTTTTAATGAAAGAGAAGCACTCTGTTCCAACATTTCAATTCACTGCACGAAGGGAATGGAGTGTTGCTTCACTTTCTAAATGCTGTCCTTTCTGAGAAAATCACTTTCTTTTGCAAATGCCTTAAGCTACTTAAAAGTATTCACCAGAAACTCACATGCGTTTCTCTGAAAGAGAAGCAGTCTGTTCCAACACTTCAATTCACTGTGCGACGTGAATGGAGTGTTGCTTCACTTTCTAAATGCTGTCCAATCAGATAAAATCACTTTCCTTTGAAAGTGCCTTAAGCTACTTGCAAGCATTAGGAAGAAACTCCCATGCGTTTCTGTGAAAGAGAAGCATCTGTTCCAACACTTCAATTCACTGTGCGAAGTGAATGGAGTGTTGCTTCACTTTCTAAATTCTGTCCTTTCAGAGAAAATCACTTTCCTTTGAAAGTGCCTTAAACTACTTTCAAGCATTCACAAAAAACTCACATGCGTTTCTCTGAAAGAGAAGCAGTCTGTTCCAACACTTCAATTCACAGTGCGAAGTGAATGGAGTGTTGCTTCAGTTTCTAAATGCTGTCCTTTCAGAGAAAATCACTTTTCATTGAAAGTGCCTTAAGTAACTTGCAAGAATTCACAAGAAACTCACATGCGTTTCTCTGAAAGAGAAGCAGTCTGTTCCAACACTTCAATTCACTGTGCGAAGTGAATGGAGTGTTGCTTCACTTTCTAAATGCTGTCCTTTCAGAGAAAATCACTTTCCTTTGAAAGTGCCTTAAGCTACTTACAAGCATTCAACAGAAACTCACATGCATTTCTCTGAAAGTGAAGCAGTCTGTTCCAACACTTCAATTCACTGTACAAAGTGAATGGAGTGTTGCCTCACTTTCTAAATGCTGTCCTTTCAGAGAAAATCACTTTCCTTTGAAAGTGCGTTAAACTACTTACAAGCATTTAACAGAAACTCACATGCGTTTCTCTGAAAGAGAAGCAGTCTGTTCCAACACTTCAATTCACTGTGCGATGTGAATGGAGTGTTGCCTCACTTTCTAAATGCTGTCCTTTCAGAGAAAATCACTTTCCATTGAAAGTGCCTTAAACTACTTTCAAGCATTCACAAAAAACTCACATGCGTTTCTCTGAAAGAGAAGCAGACTGTTCCAACACTTCAATTCACTGTGCGAAGTGAATGGAGTGTTGCTTCACTTTCTAAATGCTGTCCTTTCAGAGAAAATCCCTTTCTTTGAATGTGCACTAAGCTACTTACAAGCATTCAACCGAAGTTCACATGCATTTCTCTGAAAGAGAAGCAATCTGTTCCAACACTTCAATTCTCTGTGTGAAGTAATGGAGTGTTGCTTCACTTTCTAAATGCTGTCCTTTCAGAGAAAATCACTTTCCTTTGAAAGTGCCTTAAGCAACTTGCAAGCATTCACAAGAAACCCTAATGCGTTTCTATGAAAGAGAAGCACTCTGTTCCAACACTTCAATTCACTCCACGAAGGGAATGGAGTGTTGCTTCACTTTCTAAATGCTGTCCTTTCAGAGAAAATCACTTTCCTTTGCAAGTGCCTTAAGCTACTTAAAAGCATTCACCAGAAACTCACATTCGTTTCTCTGAAAGAGAAGCAGTCTGTTCCAACACTTCAATTCACTGTGCGAAGTGAATGGAGTGTTGCTTCACTTTCTAAATGCTGTCCTTTCAGAGAAAATCACTTTCCTTTGAAAGTGCATTAAGCTACTTACAAGCATTCACCAGAAACTCACATGCGTTTCTCTGAAAGAGAAGCAGTCTGTTCCAACACTTCAATTCACTGTGCGAAGTGAATGGAGTGTTGCTTCACTTTCTAAATGCTGGCCTTTCAGAGAAAATCACTTTCCTTTGAAAGTGCCTTAAGCTACTTTCAAGCATTAGGAAGAAACTCACATGCGTTTCTCTGAAAGAGAAGCAGTCTGTTCCAACACTTCAATTCACTGTGCGAAGTGAATGGAGTGTTGCTTCACTTTCTAAATGCTGTCCTTTCAGAGAAAATCACTTTCCTTTGATAGTGCCTTAAGCTACTTGAAAGCATTAGGAAGAAACTCACATGCGTTTCTCTGAAAGAGAAGCATTCTGTTCCAACACTTCAATTCACTGTGTGAAGTGAATAGAGTGTTGCCTCACTTTCTAAATGCTGTCCTTTTAGAGAAAATCACTTTCCTTTGAAAGTGCCTTAAGCTACTTGCAAGCATTTAACAGAAACTCACATGCGTTTCTCTGAAAGAGAAGCAGTCTGTTCCAACACTTCAATTCACTGTGCGAAGTGAATGGAGTGTTGCTTCACTTTCTAAATGCTGTTCTTTCAGAGAAAATCACTTTCCTTTGAAAGTGCCTTGAGCTACTTGCAAGCATTAGGAAGAAACTCACATGCGTTTCTCTGAAAGAGAAGCAGTCCGTTCCAACACTTCAATTCACTGTGCGAAGTGAATGGAGTGTTGCTTCACTTTCTAAATGCTGTCCTTTCAGAGAAAATCACTTTCCTTTGAATGTGCCTTAAGCTAATTGCAAGCATTAGGAAGAAACTCACATGCGTTTCTCTGAAAGAGAAGCAGTCTGTTCCAACACTTCAATTCACTGTGCAAAGTGAATGGAGTGTTGCCTCACTTTCTAAATGCTGTCCTTTCAGAGAAAATCACTTTCCATTGAAAGTGCCTTAAACTACTTTCAAGCATTCACAAAAAACTCACATGCGTTTCTCTGAAAGAGAAGCAGACTGTTCCAACACTTCAATTCACTGTGCGAAGTGAATGGAGTGTTGCTTCACTTTCTAAATGCTGTCCTTTCAGTGAAAATCCCTTTCCTTTGAATGTGCCTTAAGCTACTTACAAGCATTCAACAGTAGCTCACATGCATTTCTCTGAAAGAGAAGCAATCTGTTCCAACACTTCAATTCTCTGTGCGAAGTGAATGGAGTGTTGCTTCACTTTCTAAATGCTGTCCTTTCAGAGAAAATCACTTTCCTTTGAAAGTGCCTTAAGCAACTTGCAAGCATTCACAAGAAACCCTAATGCGTTTCTATGAAAGAGAAGCACTCTGTTCCAACACTTCAATTCACTCCACGAAGGGAATGGAGTGTTGCTTCACTTTCTAAATGCTGTCCTTTCAGAGAAAATCACTTTCCTTTGCAAGTGCCTTAAGCTACTTAAAAGCATTCACCAGAAACTCACATTCGTTTCTCTGAAAGAGAAGCAGTCTGTTCCAACACTTCAATTCACTGTGCGAAGTGAATGGAGTGTTGCTTCACTTTCTAAATGCTGTCCTTTCAGAGAAAATCACTTTCCTTTGAAAGTGCATTAAGCTACTTACAAGCATTCACCAGAAACTCACATGCGTTTCTCTGAAAGAGAAGCAGTCTGTTCCAACACTTCAATTCACTGTGCGAAGTGAATGGAGTGTTGCTTCACTTTCTAAATGCTGGCCTTTCAGAGAAAATCACTTTCCTTTGAAAGTGCCTTAAGCTACTTGCAAGCATTAGGAAGAAACTCACATGCGTTTCTCTGAAAGAGAAGCAGTCTGTTCCAACACTTCAATTCACTGTGCGAAGTGAATGGAGTGTTGCTTCACTTTCTAAATGCTGTCCTTTCAGAGAAAATCACTTTCCTTTGATAGTGCCTTAAGCTACTTGCAAGCATTAGGAAGAAACTCACATGCGTTTCTCTGAAAGAGAAGCATTCTGTTCCAACACTTCAATTCACTGTGCGAAGTGAATGGAGTGTTGCTTCACTTTCTAAATGCTGTTCTTTCAGAGAAAATCACTTTCCTTTGAAAGTGCCTTGAGCTACTTGCAAGCATTAGGAAGAAACTCACATGCGTTTCTCTGAAAGAGAAGCAGTCCGTTCCAACACTTCAATTCACTGTGCGAAGTGAATGGAGTGTTGCTTCACTTTCTAAATGCTGTCCTTTCAGAGAAAATCACTTTCCTTTGAAAGTGCCTTAAGCTACTTGCAAGCATTAGGAAGAAACTCACATGCGTTTCTCTGAAAGAGAAGCAGTCTGTTCCAACACTTCAATTCACTGTGCGAAGTGAATGGAGTGTTGCTTCACTTTCTAAATGCTGTTCTTTCAGAGAAAATCACTTTCCTTTGAAAGTGCCTTGAGCTACTTGCAAGCATTAGGAAGAAACTCACATGCGTTTCTCTGAAAGAGAAGCAGTCCGTTCCAACACTTCAATTCACTGTGCGAAGTGAATGGAGTGTTGCTTCACTTTCTAAATGCTGTCCTTTCAGAGAAAATCACTTTCCTTTGAATGTGCCTTAAGCTACTTGCAAGCATTAGGAAGAAACTCACATGCGTTTCTCTGAAAGAGAAGCAGTCTGTTCCAACACTTCAATTCACTGTGCGAAGTGAATGGAGTGTTGCCTCACTTTCTAAATGCTGTCCTTTCAGAGAAAATCACTTTCCATTGAAAGTGCCTTAAACTACTTTCAAGCATTCACAAAAAACTCACATGCGTTTCTCTGAAAGAGAAGCAGACTGTTCCAACACTTCAATTCACTGTGCGAAGTGAATGGAGTGTTGCTTCACTTTCTAAATGCTGTCCTTTCAGAGAAAATCCCTTTCCTTTGAATGTGCCTTAAGCTACTTACAAGCATTCAACAGAAACTCACATGCATTTCTCTGAAAGAGAAGCAATCTGTTCCAACACTTCAATTCTCTGTGCGAAGTGAATGGAGTGTTGCTTCACTTTCTAAATGCTGTCCTTTCAGAGAAAATCACTTTCCTTTGAAAGTGCCTTAAGCAACTTGCAAGCATTCACAAGAAACCCTAATGCGTTTTAATGAAAGAGAAGCACTCTGTTCCAACACTTCAATTCACTGCACGAAGGGAATGGAGTGTTGCTTCACTTTCTAAATGCTGTCCTTTCTGAGAAAATCACTTTCTTTTGCAAATGCCTTAAGCTACTTAAAAGTATTCACCAGAAACTCACATGCGTTTCTCTGAAAGAGAAGCAGTCTGTTCCAACACTTCAATTCACTGTGCGACGTGAATGGAGTGTTGCTTCACTTTCTAAATGCTGTCCAATCAGATAAAATCACTTTCCTTTGAAAGTGCCTTAAGCTACTTGCAAGCATTAGGAAGAAACTCCCATGCGTTTCTGTGAAAGAGAAGCATCTGTTCCAACACTTCAATTCACTGTGCGAAGTGAATGGAGTGTTGCTTCACTTTCTAAATTCTGTCCTTTCAGAGAAAATCACTTTCCTTTGAAAGTGCCTTAAACTACTTTCAAGCATTCACAAAAAACTCACATGCGTTTCTCTGAAAGAGAAGCAGTCTGTTCCAACACTTCAATTCACAGTGCGAAGTGAATGGAGTGTTGCTTCAGTTTCTAAATGCTGTCCTTTCAGAGAAAATCACTTTCCATTGAAAGTGCCTTAAGTAACTTGCAAGAATTCACAAGAAACTCACATGCGTTTCTCTGAAAGAGAAGCAGTCTGTTCCAACACTTCAATTCACTGTGCGAAGTGAATGGAGTGTTGCTTCACTTTCTAAATGCTGTCCTTTCAGAGAAAATCACTTTCCTTTGAAAGTGCCTTAAGCTACTTACAAGCATTCAACAGAAACTCACATGCATTTCTCTGAAAGTGAAGCAGTCTGTTCCAACACTTCAATTCACTGTACAAAGTGAATGGAGTGTTGCCTCACTTTCTAAATGCTGTCCTTTCAGAGAAAATCACTTTCCTTTGAAAGTGCGTTAAACTACTTACAAGCATTTAACAGAAACTCACATGCGTTTCTCTGAAAGAGAAGCAGTCTGTTCCAACACTTCAATTCACTGTGCGATGTGAATGGAGTGTTGCCTCACTTTCTAAATGCTGTCCTTTCAGAGAAAATCACTTTCCATTGAAAGTGCCTTAAACTACTTTCAAGCATTCACAAAAAACTCACATGCGTTTCTCTGAAAGAGAAGCAGACTGTTCCAACACTTCAATTCACTGTGCGAAGTGAATGGAGTGTTGCTTCACTTTCTAAATGCTGTCCTTTCAGAGAAAATCCCTTTCTTTGAATGTGCACTAAGCTACTTACAAGCATTCAACCGAAGTTCACATGCATTTCTCTGAAAGAGAAGCAATCTGTTCCAACACTTCAATTCTCTGTGCGAAGTAATGGAGTGTTGCTTCACTTTCTAAATGCTGTCCTTTCAGAGAAAATCACTTTCCTTTGAAAGTGCCTTAAGCAACTTGCAAGCATTCACAAGAAACCCTAATGCGTTTCTATGAAAGAGAAGCACTCTGTTCCAACACTTCAATTCACTCCACGAAGGGAATGGAGTGTTGCTTCACTTTCTAAATGCTGTCCTTTCAGAGAAAATCACTTTCCTTTGCAAGTGCCTTAAGCTACTTAAAAGCATTCACCAGAAACTCACATTCGTTTCTCTGAAAGAGAAGCAGTCTGTTCCAACACTTCAATTCACTGTGCGAAGTGAATGGAGTGTTGCTTCACTTTCTAAATGCTGTCCTTTCAGAGAAAATCACTTTCCTTTGAAAGTGCATTAAGCTACTTACAAGCATTCACCAGAAACTCACATGCGTTTCTCTGAAAGAGAAGCAGTCTGTTCCAACACTTCAATTCACTGTGCGAAGTGAATGGAGTGTTGCTTCACTTTCTAAATGCTGGCCTTTCAGAGAAAATCACTTTCCTTTGAAAGTGCCTTAAGCTACTTTCAAGCATTAGGAAGAAACTCACATGCGTTTCTCTGAAAGAGAAGCAGTCTGTTCCAACACTTCAATTCACTGTGCGAAGTGAATGGAGTGTTGCTTCACTTTCTAAATGCTGTCCTTTCAGAGAAAATCACTTTCCTTTGATAGTGCCTTAAGCTACTTGAAAGCATTAGGAAGAAACTCACATGCGTTTCTCTGAAAGAGAAGCATTCTGTTCCAACACTTCAATTCACTGTGTGAAGTGAATAGAGTGTTGCCTCACTTTCTAAATGCTGTCCTTTTAGAGAAAATCACTTTCCTTTGAAAGTGCCTTAAGCTACTTGCAAGCATTTAACAGAAACTCACATGCGTTTCTCTGAAAGAGAAGCAGTCTGTTCCAACACTTCAATTCACTGTGCGAAGTGAATGGAGTGTTGCTTCACTTTCTAAATGCTGTTCTTTCAGAGAAAATCACTTTCCTTTGAAAGTGCCTTGAGCTACTTGCAAGCATTAGGAAGAAACTCACATGCGTTTCTCTGAAAGAGAAGCAGTCCGTTCCAACACTTCAATTCACTGTGCGAAGTGAATGGAGTGTTGCTTCACTTTCTAAATGCTGTCCTTTCAGAGAAAATCACTTTCCTTTGAATGTGCCTTAAGCTAATTGCAAGCATTAGGAAGAAACTCACATGCGTTTCTCTGAAAGAGAAGCAGTCTGTTCCAACACTTCAATTCACTGTGCAAAGTGAATGGAGTGTTGCCTCACTTTCTAAATGCTGTCCTTTCAGAGAAAATCACTTTCCATTGAAAGTGCCTTAAACTACTTTCAAGCATTCACAAAAAACTCACATGCGTTTCTCTGAAAGAGAAGCAGACTGTTCCAACACTTCAATTCACTGTGCGAAGTGAATGGAGTGTTGCTTCACTTTCTAAATGCTGTCCTTTCAGTGAAAATCCCTTTCCTTTGAATGTGCCTTAAGCTACTTACAAGCATTCAACAGTAGCTCACATGCATTTCTCTGAAAGAGAAGCAATCTGTTCCAACACTTCAATTCTCTGTGCGAAGTGAATGGAGTGTTGCTTCACTTTCTAAATGCTGTCCTTTCAGAGAAAATCACTTTCCTTTGAAAGTGCCTTAAGCAACTTGCAAGCATTCACAAGAAACCCTAATGCGTTTCTATGAAAGAGAAGCACTCTGTTCCAACACTTCAATTCACTCCACGAAGGGAATGGAGTGTTGCTTCACTTTCTAAATGCTGTCCTTTCAGAGAAAATCACTTTCCTTTGCAAGTGCCTTAAGCTACTTAAAAGCATTCACCAGAAACTCACATTCGTTTCTCTGAAAGAGAAGCAGTCTGTTCCAACACTTCAATTCACTGTGCGAAGTGAATGGAGTGTTGCTTCACTTTCTAAATGCTGTCCTTTCAGAGAAAATCACTTTCCTTTGAAAGTGCATTAAGCTACTTACAAGCATTCACCAGAAACTCACATGCGTTTCTCTGAAAGAGAAGCAGTCTGTTCCAACACTTCAATTCACTGTGCGAAGTGAATGGAGTGTTGCTTCACTTTCTAAATGCTGGCCTTTCAGAGAAAATCACTTTCCTTTGAAAGTGCCTTAAGCTACTTGCAAGCATTAGGAAGAAACTCACATGCGTTTCTCTGAAAGAGAAGCAGTCTGTTCCAACACTTCAATTCACTGTGCGAAGTGAATGGAGTGTTGCTTCACTTTCTAAATGCTGTCCTTTCAGAGAAAATCACTTTCCTTTGATAGTGCCTTAAGCTACTTGCAAGCATTAGGAAGAAACTCACATGCGTTTCTCTGAAAGAGAAGCATTCTGTTCCAACACTTCAATTCACTGTGTGAAGTGAATAGAGTGTTGCCTCACTTTCTAAATGCTGTCCTTTTAGAGAAAATCACTTTCCTTTGAAAGTGCCTTAAGCTACTTGCAAGCATTTAACAGAAACTCACATGCGTTTCTCTGAAAGAGAAGCAGTCTGTTCCAACACTTCAATTCACTGTGCGAAGTGAATGGAGTGTTGCTTCACTTTCTAAATGCTGTTCTTTCAGAGAAAATCACTTTCCTTTGAAAGTGCCTTGAGCTACTTGCAAGCATTAGGAAGAAACTCACATGCGTTTCTCTGAAAGAGAAGCAGTCCGTTCCAACACTTCAATTCACTGTGCGAAGTGAATGGAGTGTTGCTTCACTTTCTAAATGCTGTCCTTTCAGAGAAAATCACTTTCCTTTGAATGTGCCTTAAGCTACTTGCAAGCATTAGGAAGAAACTCACATGCGTTTCTCTGAAAGAGAAGCAGTCTGTTCCAACACTTCAATTCACTGTGCGAAGTGAATGGAGTGTTGCCTCACTTTCTAAATGCTGTCCTTTCAGAGAAAATCACTTTCCATTGAAAGTGCCTTAAACTACTTTCAAGCATTCACAAAAAACTCACATGCGTTTCTCTGAAAGAGAAGCAGACTGTTCCAACACTTCAATTCACTGTGCGAAGTGAATGGAGTGTTGCTTCACTTTCTAAATGCTGTCCTTTCAGAGAAAATCCCTTTCCTTTGAATGTGCCTTAAGCTACTTACAAGCATTCAACAGTAGCTCACATGCATTTCTCTGAAAGAGAAGCAATCTGTTCCAACACTTCAATTCTCTGTGCGAAGTGAATGGAGTGTTGCTTCACTTTCTAAATGCTGTCCTTTCAGAGAAAATCACTTTCCTTTGAAAGTGCCTTAAGCAACTTGCAAGCATTCACAAGAAACCCTAATGCGTTTCTATGAAAGAGAAGCACTCTGTTCCAACACTTCAATTCACTCCACGAAGGGAATGGAGTGTTGCTTCACTTTCTAAATGCTGTCCTTTCAGAGAAAATCACTTTCCTTTGCAAGTGCCTTAAGCTACTTAAAAGCATTCACCAGAAACTCACATTCGTTTCTCTGAAAGAGAAGCAGTCTGTTCCAACACTTCAATTCACTGTGCGAAGTGAATGGAGTGTTGCTTCACTTTCTAAATGCTGTCCTTTCAGAAAAAATCACTTTCCTTTGAAAGTGCATTAAGCTACTTACAAGCATTCACCAGAAACTCACATGCGTTTCTCTGAAAGAAAAGCAGTCTGTTCCAACACTTCAATTCACTGTGCGAAGTGAATGGAGTGTTGCTTCACTTTCTAAATGCTGGCCTTTCAGAGAAAATCACTTTCCTTTGAAAGTGCCTTAAGCTACTTGCAAGCATTAGGAAGAAACTCACATGCGTTTCTCTGAAAGAGAAGCAGTCTGTTCCAACACTTCAATTCACTGTGCGAAGTGAATGGAGTGTTGCTTCACATTCTAAATGCTGTCCTTTCAGAGAAAATCACTTTCATTTGATAGTGCCTTAAGCTACTTGCAAGCATTAGGAAGAAACTCACATGCGTTTCTCTGAAAGAGAAGTAGTCTGTTCCAACACTTCAATTCACTGTGTGAAGTGAATAGAGTGTTGCCTCACTTTCTAAATGCTGTCCTTTCAGAGAAAATCACTTTCCTTTGAAAGCGCCTTAAGCTACTTACAAGCATTTAACAGAAACTCACATGCGTTTCTCTGAAAGAGAAGCAGTCCGTTCCAACACTTCAATTCACTGTGCGAAGTGAATGGAGTGTTGCTTCACTTTCTAAATGCTGTTCTTTCAGAGAAAATCAGTTTCCTTTGAAAGTGCCTTGAGCTACTTGCAAGCATTAGGAAGAAACTCACATGCGTTTATCTGAAAGAGAAGCAGTCCGTTCCAACACTTCAATTCACTGTGCGAAGTGAATGGAGTGTTGCTTCACTTTCTAAATGCTGTCCTTTCAGAGAAAATCACTTTCCTTTGAAAGTGCCTTAAGCTACTTGCAAGCATTAGGAAGAAACTCACATGCGTTTCTCTGAAAGAGAAGCAGTCTGTTCCAACACTTCAATTCACTGTGCGAAGTGAATGGAGTGTTGCCTCACTTTCTAAATGCTGTCCTTTCAGAGAAAATCACTTTCCATTGAACGTGCCTTAAAGACTTTCAAGCATTCACAAAAAACTCACATGCGTTTCTCTGAAAGAGAAGCAGACTGTTCCAACACTTCAATTCACTGTGCGAAGTGAATGGAGTGTTGCTTCACTTTGTAAATGCTGTCCTTTCAGAGAAAATCCCTTTCCTTTGAATGTGCCTTAAGCTACTTACAAGCATTCAACAGAAAGTCACATGCATTTCTCTGAAAGAGAAGCAATCTGTTCCAACACTTCAATTCTCTGTGCGAAGTGAATGGAGTGTTGCTTCAGTTTCTAAATGCTGTCCTTTCAGAGAAAATCACTTTCCTTTGAAAGTGCCTTAAGCAACTTGCAAGCATTCACAAGAAACCCTAATGCGTTTCAATGAAAGAGAAGCACTCTCTTCCAACACTTCAATTCACTGCACGAAGGGAATGGAGTGTTGCTTCACTTTCTAAATGCTGTCCTTTCAGAGAAAATCACTTTCCTATGCAAGTGCCTTAAGCTACTTAAAAGTATTCACCAGAAACTCACATGCATTTCTCTGAAAGAGAAGCAGTCTGTTCCAACACTTCAATTCACTGTGCGAAGTGAATGGAGTGTTGCTTCAGTTTCTAAATGCTGTCCTTTCAGAGAAAATCACTTTCCTTTGATAGTGCCTTAAGCAACTTGCAAGCATTAGGAAGAAACTCACATGCGTTTCTCTGAAAGAGAAGCAGTCTGTTCCAACACTTCAATTCACTGTGTGAAGTGAATAGAGTGTTGCCTCACTTTCTAAATGCTGTCCTTTCAGAGAAAATCACTTTCCTTTGAAAGTGCCTTAAACGACTTACAAGCATTTAACAGAAACTCACATGCGTTTCTCTGAAAGAGAAGCAGTCTGTTCCAACACTTCAATTCACTGTGCGAAATGAATGGAGTGTTGCTTCACTTTCTAAATGCTGTTCTTTCAGAGAAAATCACTTTCCTTTGAAAGTGTCTTAAGCTACTTGCAAGCATTAGGAAGAAACTCACATGCGTTTCTCTGAAAGAGAAGCAGTCTGTTCCAACACTTCAATTCACTGTGTGAAGTGAATAGAGTGTTGCCTCACTTTCTAAATGCTGTCCTTTCAGAGAAAATCACTTTCCTTTGAAAGTGCCTTAAACGACTTACAAGCATTTAACAGAAACTCACATGCGTTTCTCTGAAAGAGAAGCAGTCTGTTCCAACACTTCAATTCACTGTGCGAAATGAATGGAGTGTTGCTTCACTTTCTAAATGCTGTTCTTTCAGAGAAAATCACTTTCCTTTGAAAGTGTCTTAAGCTACTTGCAAGCATTAGGAAGAAACTCACATGCGTTTCTCTGAAAGAGAAGCAGTCTGTTCCAACACTTCAATTCACTGTGTGAAGTGAATAGAGTGTTGCCTCACTTTCTAAATGCTGTCCTTTCAGAGAATATCACTTTCCTTTAAAGTGCCTTAAGCTACTTACAAGCATTTAACAGAAACTCACATGCGTTTCTCTGAAAGAGAAGCAGTCTGTTCCAACACTTCAATTCACTGTGCGAAGTGAATGGAGTGTTGCTTCACTTTCTAAATGCTGTCCTTTCAGAGAAAATCACTTTCCATTGAGATTGCCTTAAACTACTTTCAAGCATTCACAAAAAACTCACATGAGTTTCTCTGAAAGAGAAGCAGTCTGTTCCAAAACTTCAATTCACTCTGCGAAGTGAATGGAGTGTTGCTTCACTTTCTAAATGCTGTCATTTCAGAGAAAATCACTTTCCTTTGAAAGTGCCTTAAGCTACTTACAAGCATTCAACAGAAACTCACATGCATTTCTCTGAAAGAGAAGCAGTCTGTTCCAACACTTCAACTCACTGTGCGAAGTGAATGGAGTGTTGCTTCACTTTCTAAATGCTGTCCTTTCAGAGAAAATCACTTTCCTTTGAAAGTGCCTTAAGCTACTTGCAAGCATTAGGAAGAAACTCACATGCGTTCCTCTGAAAGAGAAGCAGTCTGTTCCAACACTTCAATTCACTGTGCGAAGTGAATGGAGTGTTGCTTCACTTTCTAAATGCTGTCCTTTCAGAGAAAATCACTTTCCTTTGATAGTGCCTTAAGCAACTTGCAAGCATTAGGAAGAAACTCACATGCGTTTCTCTGAAAGAGAAGCAGTCTGTTCCAACACTTCAATTCACTGTGTGAAGTGAATAGAGTGTTGCCTCACTTTCTAAATGCTGTCCTTTCAGAGAAAATCACTTTCCTTTGAAAGTGCCTTAAACGACTTACAAGCATTTAACAGAAACTCACATGCGTTTCTCTGAAAGTGAAGCAGTCTGTTCCAACACTTCAATTCACTGTGCGAAATGAATGGAGTGTTGCTTCACTTTCTAAATGCTGTTCTTTCAGAGAAAATCACTTTCCTTTGAAAGTGTCTTAAGCTACTTGCAAGCATTAGGAAGAAACTCACATGCGTTTCTCTGAAAGAGAAGCAGTCTGTTCCAACACTTCAATTCACTGTGTGAAGTGAATAGAGTGTTGCCTCACTTTCTAAATGCTGTCCTTTCAGAGAATATCACTTTCCTTTGAAAGTGCCTTAAGCTACTTACAAGCATTTAACAGAAACTCACATGCGTTTCTCTGAAAGAGAAGCAGTCTGTTCCAACATTTCAATTCACTGTGCGAAGTGAATGGAGTGTTGCTTCACTTTCTAAATGCTGTTCTTTCAGAGAAAATCACTTTCCTTTAAAGTGCCTTAAGCTACTTGCAAGCATTAGGAAGAAACTCACATGCGTTTCTCTGAAAGAGAAGCAGTCTGTTCCAACACTTCAATTCACTGTGCGAAGTGAATGGAGTGTTGCCTCACTTTCTAAATGCTGTCCTTTCAGAGAAAATCACTTTCCATTGAGATTGCCTTAAACTACTATCAAGCATTCACAAAAAACTCACATGAGTTTCTCTGAAAGAGAAGCAGTCTGTTCCAAAACTTCACTTCACTCTGCGAAGTGAATGGAGTGTTGCTTCACTTTCTAAATGCTGTCCTTTCAGAGAAAATCACTTTCTTTGAAAGTGCCTTAAGCTACTTACAAGCATTCACCAGAAACTCACATGCGTTTCTCTGAAAGAGAAGCAGTCTGTTCCAACCCTTCAATTCACTGTGCGAAGTGAATGGAGTGTTGCTTCAGTTTCTAAATGCTGTCCTTTCAGAGAAAATCACTTTCCTTTGAAAGTGCCTTAAGCAACTTGCAAGAATTCACAAGAAACTCACATGCGTTTCTCTGAAAGAGAAGTAGTCTGTTACAACACTTCAATTCACTGTGCGAAGTGAATGGAGTGTTGCTTCACTTTCTAAATGCTGTCCTTTCAGAGAAAATCACTTTCCTTTGAAAGTGCCTTAAGCTACTTGCAAGCATTCACAAGAAACACTAATGCGTTTCTATGAAAGAGAACCAGTCTGTTCCAACACGTCAATTCATTGCGCGAAGGGAATGGAGTGTTGCTTTACTTTCTAAATGCTGTCCTTTCAGAGAAAATCACTTTCCTTTGAAAGAGCCTTAAGCTACTTACAAGCATTCAACAGAAACTCACATGCATTTCTCTGAAAGAGAAGCAGTCTGTTCCAACACTTCAATTCACTGTGCGAAGTGAATGGAGTGTTGCTTCAGTTTCTAAATGCTGTCCTTTCAGAGAAAATCACTTTTCTTTGAAAGTGCCTTAAGCAACTTGCAAGCATTCACAAGAAACTCACATGCGTTTCTCTGAAAGAGAAGCAGTCTGTTCCAACACTTCAATTCACTCTGCGAAGTGAATGGACTGTTGCTTCACTTTCTAAATGCTGTCCTTTCAGAGAAAATCACTTTCCTTTGAAAGTGCCTTAAGCTACTTACAAGCATTCACCAGAAACTCACATGCGTTTCTCTGAAAGAGAAGCAGTCTGATCCAATACTTCAATTCAATCTGCGAAGTGAATGGAGTGTTGCTTCAATTTCTAAATGCTGTAGTTTCAGAGAAAATCACTTTCCTTTGAAAGTGCCTTAAGCTACATACAAGCATTCAACAGAAACTCACATGCATTTCTCTGAAAGAGAAGCAGTCTGTTCCAACACTTCAATTCACTGTGCGAAGTGAATGGAGTGTTTCTTCACTTTCTAAATGCTGTCCTTTCAGAGAAAATCACTTTCTTTTGAAAGTGCCTTAAGCTACTTACAAGCATTCACCAGAAACTCACATGCGTTTCTCTGAAAGAGAAGCAGTCTGTTCCAACACTTCAATTCACTGTGTGAAGTGAATGGAGTGTTGCCTCACTTTCTAAATGCTGTCCTTTCAGAGAAAATCACTTTCCTTTGAAAGTGCCTTAAGCTACTTGCAAGCATTAGGAAGAAACTCACATGCGTTTCTCTGAAAGAGAAGCAGTCTGTTCCAACACTTCAATTCACTGTGTGAAGTGAATGGAGTGTTGCCTCACTTTTTAAATGCTGTCCTTTCAGAGAAAATCACTTTCCTTTGAAAGTGCCTTAAGCTACTTACAAGCATTCAACAGAAACTCACATGCGTTTCTCTGAAATAGAAGCAGTCTGTTCCAACACTTCAATTCACTGTGCGAAGTGAATGGAGTGTTTCTTCACTTTCTAAATGCTGTTCTTTCAGAGAAAATCAGTTTCCTTAGAAAGTGCCTTAAGCTACTTGCAAGCATTAGGAAGAAACTCACATGCGTTTCTCTGAAAGAGAAGCAGACTGTTCCAACACTTCAATTCACTGTGCGAATTGAATGGAGTGTTGCTTCACTTTCTAAATGCTGTCCTTTCATATAAAATCACTTTCCTTTGAAAGTGCCATAAGCTACTTACAAGCATTAGGAAGAAACTCACATGCGTTTCTCTGAAAGAGAAGCAGTCTGTTCCAACACTTCAATTCACTGTGCGAAGTGAATGGAGTGTTACTTCACTTTCTAAATGCTGTCCTTTCAGAGAAAATCACTTTCCTTTGAAAGTGCCTTAAGCTACTTGCAAGCATTCACAAGAAACACTAATGCGATTCTATGAAAGAGAAGCAGTCTGTTCCAACACTTCAATTCATTGCGCGAAGGGAATGGAGTGTTGCTTCACTTTCTAAATGCTGTCCTTTCAGAGAAAACCACTTTCCTTTGAAAGAGCCTTAAGCTACTTACAAGCATTCAACAGAAACTCACATGCGTTTCTCTGAAATAGAAGCAGTCTGTTCCAACACTTCAATTCACTGTGCGAAGTGAATGGAGTGTTGCTTCACTTTCTAAATGCTATCCTTTCAGAGAAAATCACTTTCCTTTGAAAGTGCCTTAAGCTACTTACAAGCATTCCCCAAAAACTCACATGCGTTTCTCTGAAAGAGAAGCAGTCTGTTCCAACACTTCAATTCACTGTGCGAAGTGAATGGAGTGTTGCTTCACTTTCTAAATGCCGTCCTTTCAGAGAAAATCACTTTCCTTTGAACGTGCCTTAAGCTACTTGCAAGCATTAGGAAGAAACTCACATGCATTTCCCTGAAAGAGAAGAAGTCTGTTCCCACACTTCAATTCACTGTGCGAAGTGAATGGAGTGTTTCTTCACTTTCTAAATGCTGTCCTTTCAGAGAAAATCACTTTCCATTGAAAGTGCCTTAAGCTACTTGCAAGCATTAGGAAGAAACTCACATGCGTTTCTCTGAAAGAGAAGCAGTCTGTTCCAACACTTCAATTCACTGTGTGAAGTGAATGGAGTGTTGCCTCACTTTCTAAATGCTGTCCTTTCAGAGAAAATCACTTTCTTTGAAAGTGCCTTAAGCTACTTACAAGCATTCACCAGAAACTCACATGCGTTTCTCTGAAAGAGAAGCAGTCTGTTCCAACCCTTCAATTCACTGTGCGAAGTGAATGGAGTGTTGCTTCAGTTTCTAAATGCTGTCCTTTCAGAGAAAATCACTTTCCTTTGAAAGTGCCTTAAGCAACTTGCAAGAATTCACAAGAAACTCACATGCGTTTCTCTGAAAGAGAAGTAGTCTGTTCCAACACTTCAATTCACTGTGCGAAGTGAATGGAGTGTTGCTTCACTTTCTAAATGCTGTCCTTTCAGAGAAAATCACTTTCCTTTGAAAGTGCCTTAAGCTACTTGCAAGCATTCACAAGAAACACTAATGCGTTTCTATGAAAGAGAACCAGTCTGTTCCAACACGTCAATTCATTGCGCGAAGGGAATGGAGTGTTGCTTTACTTTCTAAATGCTGTCCTTTCAGAGAAAATCACTTTCCTTTGAAAGAGCCTTAAGCTACTTACAAGCATTCAACAGAAACTCACATGCATTTCTCTGAAAGAGAAGCAGTCTGTTCCAACACTTCAATTCACTGTGCGAAGTGAATGGAGTGTTGCTTCAGTTTCTAAATGCTGTCCTTTCAGAGAAAATCACTTTTCTTTGAAAGTGCCTTAAGCAACTTGCAAGCATTCACAAGAAACTCACATGCGTTTCTCTGAAAGAGAAGCAGTCTGTTCCAACACTTCAATTCACTCTGCGAAGTGAATGGACTGTTGCTTCACTTTCTAAATGCTGTCCTTTCAGAGAAAATCACTTTCCTTTGAAAGTGCCTTAAGCTACTTACAAGCATTCACCAGAAACTCACATGCGTTTCTCTGAAAGAGAAGCAGTCTGATCCAATACTTCAATTCAATCTGCGAAGTGAATGGAGTGTTGCTTCAATTTCTAAATGCTGTAGTTTCAGAGAAAATCACTTTCCTTTGAAAGTGCCTTAAGCTACATACAAGCATTCAACAGAAACTCACATGCATTTCTCTGAAAGAGAAGCAGTCTGTTCCAACACTTCAATTCACTGTGCGAAGTGAATGGAGTGTTTCTTCACTTTCTAAATGCTGTCCTTTCAGAGAAAATCACTTTCTTTTGAAAGTGCCTTAAGCTACTTACAAGCATTCACCAGAAACTCACATGCGTTTCTCTGAAAGAGAAGCAGTCTGTTCCAACACTTCAATTCACTGTGTGAAGTGAATGGAGTGTTGCCTCACTTTCTAAATGCTGTCCTTTCAGAGAAAATCACTTTCCTTTGAAAGTGCCTTAAGCTACTTGCAAGCATTAGGAAGAAACTCACATGCGTTTCTCTGAAAGAGAAGCAGTCTGTTCCAACACTTCAATTCACTGTGTGAAGTGAATGGAGTGTTGCCTCACTTTTTAAATGCTGTCCTTTCAGAGAAAATCACTTTCCTTTGAAAGTGCCTTAAGCTACTTACAAGCATTCAACAGAAACTCACATGCGTTTCTCTGAAAGAGAAGCAGTCTGTTCCAACACTTCAATTCAATGTGCTAAGTGAATGGAGTGTTGCATCACTTTCTAAATGCTTTCCTTTCAGAGAAAATCACTTTCCTTTGAAAGTGCCTTAAGCTACTTGCAAGCATTAGGAAGAAACTCACATGCGTTTCTCTGAAAGAGAAGCAGTCTGTTCCAACACTTCAATTCACTGTGCGAAGTGAATGGAGTGTTGCTTCACTTTCTAAATGCTGTTCTTTCAGAGAAAATCACTTTCCTTTGAAAGTGCCTTAAGCTACTTGCAAGCATTAGGAAGAAACTCACATGCGTTTCTCTGAAAGAGAAGCAGTCTGTTCCAACACTTCAATTCAATGTGCGAAGTGAATGGAGTGTTGCTTCACTTTCTAAATGCTGTCCTTTCAGAGAAAATCACTTTCCTTTGAAAGTGCCTTAAGCTACTTGCAAGCATTAGGAAGAAACTCACATGCGTTTCTCTGAAAGAGAAGCAGTCTGTTCCAACACTTCAATTCACTGTGTGAAGTGAATGGAGTGTTGCCTCACTTTCTAAATGCTGTCCTTTCAGAGAAAATCACTTTCCTTTGAAAGTGCCTTAAGCTACTTGCAAGCATTAGGAAGAAACTCACATGCGTTTCTCTGAAAGAGAAGCAGTCTGTTCCAACACTTCAATTCACTGTGCGAAGTGAATGGAGTTTTGCTTCACTTTCTGAATTATGTCCTTTCAGAGAAAATCACTTTCCTTTGAAAGTGCCTTAAGCAACTTACAAGCATTCACAAGAAACACTAATGCGTTTCTATGAGAGAGAAGCACTCTGTTCCAACACTTCAATTCACTGCACGAAGGGAATGGAGTGTTGCTTCACTTTCTAAATGTTGTCCTTTCAGAGAAAATCACTTTCCTTTGAAAGTGCCTTAAGCTACTTAGAAGCATTCAACAGAAACTCACATGCGTTTCTCTGAAAGAGAAGCAGTCTGTTCCAACACTTCAATTCACTGTGGGAAGTGAATGGAGTGTTGCTTCACTTTCTAAATGCTGTCCTTTCAGAGAAAATCACTTTCCTTTGAAAGTGCCTTAAACTACTTTCAAGCATTCACAAAAAACTCACATGCGTTTCTCTCAAAGAGAAGCCGTCTGTTCCAACACTTCAATTCACTGTGCGAAGTGAATGGAGTGTTGCTTCAGTTTCTAAATGCTGTCCTTTCAGAGAAAATCACTTTCCTTTGAAAGTGCCTTAAGCAACTTGCAAGAATTCACAAGAAACTCACATGCGTTTCTCTGAAAGAGAAGCAGTCTGTTCCAACACTTCAATTCACTGCACGAAGGGAATGGAGTGTTGCTTCACTTTCTAAATGCTGTCCTTTCAGAGAAAATCACTTTCCTTTGAAAGTGCCTTAAGCTACTTACAAGCATTAGGAAGAAACTCACATGCGTTTCTCTGAAAGAGAAGCAGTCTGTTCCAACACTTCAATTCACTGTGCGAAGTGAATGGAGTGTTGCATCACTTTCTAAATTCTGTCCTTTCAGAGAAAATCACTTTCCTTTGAAAGTGCCTTAAACTACATTCAAGCATTCACAAAAAACTCACATGCGTTTCTCTGAAAGAGAAGCAGTCTGTTCCAACACTTCAATTCTCTGTGTGAAGTGAATAGAGTGTTTCCTCACTTTCTAAATGCTGTCCTTTCAGAGAAAATCACTTTCCTTTGAAAGTGCCTTAAGCTACTTACAAGCATTCACCAGAAACTCACATGCGTTTCTCTGAAAGAGAAGCAATCTGTTCCAACACTTCAATTCACGGTGCGAAGTGAATGGAGTGTTGCTTCACTTTCTAAATGCTGTTCTTTCAGAGAAAATCAGTTTCCTTAGAAAGTGCCTTAAGCTACTTGCAAGCATTAGGAAGAAACTCACATGCGTTTCTCTGAAAGAGAAGCAGTCCGTTCCAACACTTCAATTCACTGTGCGAAGTGAATGGAGTGTTACTTCACTTTCTAAATGCTGTCCTTTCAGAGAAAATCACTTTCCTTTGAAAGTGCCTTAAGCAACTTACAAGGATTCACAAAAACTCACATCCGTTTCTCTGAAAGAGAAGCAGTCTATTACAACACTTCAATTCACTGTGCGAAGTGAATGGAGTGTTGCTTCACTTTCTAAATGCTGTCCTTTCAGAGAAAATCCCTTTCCTTTGAATGTGCCTTAAGCTACTTACAAGCATTCAACAGAAACTCACATGCATTTCTATGAAAGAGAAGCAATCTGTTCCAACACTTCAATTCACTGTGCGAAGTGAATGGAGTGTTGCTTCACTTTCTAAATGCTGTCCTTTCAGAGAAAATCACTTTCCTTTGAAAGTGGCTTAAGCAATTTGCAAGCATTCACAAGA
This sequence comes from Myodes glareolus, assembly GCF_982192425.1. Taxonomy (NCBI): domain Eukaryota; kingdom Metazoa; phylum Chordata; class Mammalia; order Rodentia; family Cricetidae; genus Myodes; species Myodes glareolus. Next base: position 1,605,823 of record NW_028263212.1, read on the forward strand.
AACCATAATGCGTTTTAATGAAAGAGAAGCACTCTGTTCCAACACTTCAATTCACTGCACGAAGGGAATGGAGTGTTGCTTCACTTTCTAAATGCTGTCCTTTCTGAGAAAATCACTTTCCTTTGCAAGTGCCTTAAGCTACTTAAAAGTATTCACCAGAAACTCACATGCGTTTCTCTGAAAGAGAAGCAGTCTGTTCCAACACTTCAATTCACTGTGCGACGTGAATGGAGTGTTGCTTCACTTTCTAAATGCTGTCCAATCAGAGAAAATCACTTTCCTTTGAAAGTGCCTTAAGCTACTTGCAAGCATTAGGAAGAAACTCACATGCGTTTCTGTGAAAGAGAAGCATCTGTTCCAACACTTCAATTCACTGTGCGAAGTGAATGGAGTGTTGCTTCACTTTCTAAATTCTGTCCTTTCAGAGAAAATCACTTTCCTTTGAAAGTGCCTTAAACTACTTTCAAGCATTCACAAAAAACTCACATGCGTTTCTCTGAAAGAGAAGCAGTCTGTTCCAACACTTCAATTCACAGTGCGAAGTGAATGGTGTGTTGCTTCACTTTCTAAATGCTGTCCTTTCAGAGAAAATCACTTTCCATTGAAAGTGCCTTAAGCAACTTGCAAGAATTCACAAGAAACTCACATGCGTTTCTCTGAAAGAGAAGCAGTCTGTTCCAACACTTCAATTCACTGTGCGAAGTGAATGGAGTGTTGCTTCACTTTCTAAATGCTGTCCTTTCAGAGAAAATCACTTTCCTTTGAAAGAGCCTTAAGCTACTTACAAGCATTCAACAGAAACTCACATGCATTTCTCTGAAAGAGAAGCAGTCTGTTCCAACACTTCAATTCACTGTACAAAGTGAATGGAGTGTTGCTTCACTTTCTAAATGCTGTCCTTTCAGAGAAAATCACTTTCCTTTGAAAGTGCCTTAAGCTACTTACAAGCATTCAACAGAAACTCACATGAATTTCTCTGAAAGAGAAGCAATCTGTTTCAACACTTCAATTAACTGTGCAAAGTGAATGGAGTGTTGCTTCACTTTCTAAATGCTGTCCTTTCAGAGAAAATCACTTTCCTTTGAAAGTGCATTAAGCTACTTACAAGCATTCACCAGAAACTCACATGCGTTTTTCTGAAAGAGAAGCAGTCTGTTCCAACACTTCAATTCACTGTGCGAAGTGAATGGAGTGTTGCTTCACTTTCTAAATGCTGTCCTTTCAGAGAAAATCACTTTCCTTTGAAAGTGCCTTAAGCTACTTGCAAGCATTAGGAAGAAACTCACATGCGTTTCTCTGAAAGAGAAGCAGTCTGTTCCAACACTTCAATTCACTGTGCGAAGTGAATAGAGTGTTGCTTCACTTTCTAAATGCTGTCCTTTCAGAGAAAATCACTTTCCTTTGATAGTGCCTTAAGCTACTTGCAAGCATTAGGAAGAAACTCACATGCGTTTCTCTGAAAGAGAAGCAGTCTGTTCCAACACTTCAATTCACTGTGTGAAGTGAATAGAGTGTTGCCTCACTTTCTAAATGCTGTCCTTTCAGAGAAAATCACTTTCCTTTGAAAGTGCCTTAAACTACTTACAAGCATTTAACAGAAACTCACATGTGTTTCTCTGAAAGAGAAGCAGTCTGTTCCAACACTTCAATTCACTGTGCGAAGTGAATGGAGTGTTGCTTCACTTTCTAAATGCTGTTCTTTCAGAGAAAATCACTTTCCTTTAAAAGTGCCTTAAGCTACTTGCAAGCATTAGGAAGAAACTCACATGCGTTTCTCTGAAAGAGAAGCAGTCCGTTCCAACACTTCAATTCACTGTGCGAAGTGAATGGAGTGTTGCTTCACTTTCTAAATGCTGTCCTTTCAGAGAAAATCACTTTCCTTTGAAAGTGCCTTAAACTACTTGCAAGCATTAGGAAGAAATTCACATGCGTTTCTCTGAAAGAGAAGCAGTCTGTTCCAAAACTTCAATTCACTGTGCGATGTGAATGGAGTGTTGCCTCACTTTCTAAATGCTGTCCTTTCAGAGAATATCACTTTCCATTGAAAGTGCCTTAAACTACTTTCAAGCATTCACAAAAAACTCACATGCGTTTCTCTGAAAGAGAAGCAGACTGTTCCAACACTTCAATTCACTGTGCGAAGTGAATGGAGTGTTGCTACACTTTCTAAATGCTGTCCTTTCAGAGAAAATCCCTTTCCTTTGAATGTGCATTAAGCTACTTACAAGCATTCAACAGAAGCTCACATGCATTTCTATGAAAAAGAAGCAATCTGTTCCAACACTTCAATTCTCTGTGCGAAGTGAATGGAGTGTTGCTTCACTTTCTAAATGCTGTCCTTTCAGAGAAAATCACTTTCCTTTGAAAGTGCCTTAAGCAACTTGCAAGCATTCACAAGAAACCCTAATGCGTTTCTATGAAAGAAAAGCACTCTGTTCCAACACTTCAATTCACTCCACGAAGGGAATGGAGTGTTGCTTCACTTTCTAAATGCTGTCCTTTCAGAGAAAATCACTTTCCTTTGCAAGTGCCTTAAGCTACTTAAAAGCATTCACCAGAAACTCACATGCGTTTCTCTGAAAGAGAAGCAGTCTGTTCCAACACTTCAATTCACTGTGCGAAGTGAATGGACTGTTGCTTCACTTTCTAAATGCTGTCCTTTCAGAGAAAATCACTTTCCTTTGAAAGTGCCTTAAGCTACTTACAAGCATTCACCAGAAACTCACATGCGTTTCTCTGAAAGAGAAGCAGTCTGATCCAATACTTCAATTCAATCTGCGAAGTGAATGGAGTGTTGCTTCACTTTCTAAATGCTGGCCTTTCAGAGAAAATCACTTTCCTTTGAAAGTGCCTTAAGCTACATACAAGCATTCAACAGAAACTCACATGCATTTCTCTGAAAGAGAAGCAGTCTGTTCCAACACTTCAATTCACTGTGCGAAGTGAATGGAGTGTTTCTTCACTTTCTAAATGCTGTCCTTTCAGAGAAAATCACTTTCCTTTGAAAGTGCCTTAAGCTACTTACAAGCATTCACCAGAAACTCACATGCGTTTCTCTGAAAGAGAAGCAGTCTGTTCCAACACTTCAATTCACTGTGTGAAGTGAATGGAGTGTTGCCTCACTTTCTAAATGCTGTCCTTTCAGAGAAAATCACTTTCCTTTGAAAGTGCCTTAAGCTACTTGCAAGCATTAGGAAGAAACTCACATGCGTTTCTCTGAAAGAGAAGCAGTCTGTTCCAACACTTCAATTCACTGTGCGAAGTGAATGGAGTGTTGCTTCACTTTCTAAATGCTGTTCTTTCAGAGAAAATCACTTTCCTTTGAAAGTGCCTTAAGCTACTTGCAAGCATTAGGAAGAAACTCACATGCGTTTCTCTGAAAGAGAAGCAGTCTGTTCCAACACTTCAATTCAATGTGCGAAGTGAATGGAGTGTTGCTTCACTTTCTAAATGCTGTCCTTTCAGAGAAAATCACTTTCCTTTGAAAGTGCCTTAAGCTACTTGCAAGCATTAGGAAGAAACTCACATGCGTTTCTCTGAAAGAGAAGCAGTCTGTTCCAACACTTCAATTCACTGTGTGAAGTGAATGGAGTGCTGCCTCACTTTCTAAATGCTGTCCTTTCAGAGAAAATCACTTTCCTTTGAAAGTGCCTTAACCTACTTGCAAGCATTAGGAAGAAAATCACATGCGTTTCTCTGAAAGAGAAGCAGTCTGTTCCAACAATTCAATTCACTGTGTGAAGTGAATGGAGTGTAGCCTCACTTTCTAAATGCTGTCCTTTCAGAGAAAATCACTTTCCTTTGAAAGTGCCTTAAGCTACTTCAAGCATTAACAAGAAACACTAATGCGTTTATACGAAAGAGAAGCACTCTGTTCCAACACTTCAATTCACTGGACGAAGTGAATGGAGTGTTGTTTCACTTTCTAAATGCTGTCCTTTCAGAGAAAATCACTTTCCTTTGAAAGTGCCTTAAGCTACTTACAAGCATTCACCAGAAACTCACATGCGTTTCTCTGAAAGAGAAGCAGTCGGTTCCAACACTTCAATTCACTGTGCGAAGTGAATGGAGTGTTGCTTCACTTTCTAAATGCTGTCGTTTCAGAGAAAATCACTTTCCTTTGAAAGTGCCTTAAGCTACTTGCAAGCATTAGGAAGAAACTCACATGCGTTTCTCTGAAAGAGAAGCAGTCTGTTCCAACACTTCAATTCACTGTGCGAAGTGAATGGAGTTTTGCTTCACTTTCTGAATTATGTCCTTTCAGAGAAAATCACTTTCCTTTGAAAGTGCCTTAAGCAACTTACAAGCATTCACAAGAAACACTAATGCGTTTCTATGAGAGAGAAGCACTCTGTTCCAACACTTCAATTCACTGCACGAAGGGAATGGAGTGTTGCTTCACTTTCTAAATGTTGTCCTTTCAGAGAAAATCACTTTCCTTTGAAAGTGCCTTAAGCTACTTAGAAGCATTCAACAGAAACTCACATGCGTTTCTCTGAAAGAGAAGCAGTCTGTTCCAACACTTCAATTCACTGTGGGAAGTGAATGGAGTGTTGCTTCACTTTCTAAATGCTGTCCTTTCAGAGAAAATCACTTTCCTTTGAAAGTGCCTTAAACTACTTTCAAGCATTCACAAAAAACTCACATGCGTTTCTCTGAAAGAGAAGCAGTCTGTTCCAACACTTCAATTCACTGTGCGAAGTGAATGGAGTGTTGCTTCAGTTTCTAAATGCTGTCCTTTCAGAGAAAATCACTTTCCTTTGAAAGTGCCTTAAGCAACTTGCAAGAATTCACAAGAAACTCACATGCGTTTCTCTGAAAGAGAAGCAGTCTGTTCCAACACTTCAATTCATTGCACGAAGGGAATGGAGTGTTGCTTCACTTTCTAAATGCTGTCCTTTCAGAGAAAATCACTTTCCTTTGAAAGTGCCTTAAGCTACTTACAAGCATTAGGAAGAAACTCACATGCGTTTCTCTGAAAGAGAAGCAGTCTGTTCCAACACTTCAATTCACTGTGCGAAGTGAATGGAGTGTTGCATCACTTTCTAAATTCTGTCCTTTCAGAGAAAATCACTTTCCTTTGAAAGTGCCTTAAACTACATTCAAGCATTCACAAAAAACTCACATGCATTTCTCTGAAAGAGAAGCAGTCTGTTCCAACACTTCAATTCACTGTGTGAAGTGAATGGAGTGTTGCCTCACTTTCTAAATGCTGTCCTTTCAGAGAAAATCACTTTCCTTTGAAAGTGCCTTAAGCTACTTGCAAGCATTAGGAAGAAACTCACATGCGTTTCTCTGAAAGAGAAGCAGTCTGTTCCAACACTTCAATTCACTGTGTGAAGTGAATGGAGTGTTGCCTCACTTTTTAAATGCTGTCCTTTCAGAGAAAATCACTTTCCTTTGAAAGTGCCTTAAGCTACTTACAAGCATTCAACAGAAACTCACATGCGTTTCTCTGAAAGAGAAGCAGTCTGTTCCAACACTTCAATTCAATGTGCTAAGTGAATGGAGTGTTGCATCACTTTCTAAATGCTTTCCTTTCAGAGAAAATCACTTTCCTTTGAAAGTGCCTTAAGCTACTTGCAAGCATTAGGAAGAAACTCACATGCGTTTCTCTGAAAGAGAAGCAGTCTGTTCCAACACTTCAATTCACTGTGCGAAGTGAATGGAGTGTTGCTTCACTTTCTAAATGCTGTTCTTTCAGAGAAAATCACTTTCCTTTGAAAGTGCCTTAAGCTACTTGCAAGCATTAGGAAGAAACTCACATGCGTTTCTCTGAAAGAGAAGCAGTCTGTTCCAACACTTCAATTCAATGTGCGAAGTGAATGGAGTGTTGCTTCACTTTCTAAATGCTGTCCTTTCAGAGAAAATCACTTTCCTTTGAAAGTGCCTTAAGCTACTTGCAAGCATTAGGAAGAAACTCACATGCGTTTCTCTGAAAGAGAAGCAGTCTGTTCCAACACTTCAATTCACTGTGTGAAGTGAATGGAGTGTTGCCTCACTTTCTAAATGCTGTCCTTTCAGAGAAAATCACTTTCCTTTGAAAGTGCCTTAAGCTACTTGCAAGCATTAGGAAGAAACTCACATGCGTTTCTCTGAAAGAGAAGCAGTCTGTTCCAACACTTCAATTCACTGTGCGAAGTGAATGGAGTTTTGCTTCACTTTCTGAATTATGTCCTTTCAGAGAAAATCACTTTCCTTTGAAAGTGCCTTAAGCAACTTACAAGCATTCACAAGAAACACTAATGCGTTTCTATGAGAGAGAAGCACTCTGTTCCAACACTTCAATTCACTGCACGAAGGGAATGGAGTGTTGCTTCACTTTCTAAATGTTGTCCTTTCAGAGAAAATCACTTTCCTTTGAAAGTGCCTTAAGCTACTTAGAAGCATTCAACAGAAACTCACATGCGTTTCTCTGAAAGAGAAGCAGTCTGTTCCAACACTTCAATTCACTGTGGGAAGTGAATGGAGTGTTGCTTCACTTTCTAAATGCTGTCCTTTCAGAGAAAATCACTTTCCTTTGAAAGTGCCTTAAACTACTTTCAAGCATTCACAAAAAACTCACATGCGTTTCTCTCAAAGAGAAGCCGTCTGTTCCAACACTTCAATTCACTGTGCGAAGTGAATGGAGTGTTGCTTCAGTTTCTAAATGCTGTCCTTTCAGAGAAAATCACTTTCCTTTGAAAGTGCCTTAAGCAACTTGCAAGAATTCACAAGAAACTCACATGCGTTTCTCTGAAAGAGAAGCAGTCTGTTCCAACACTTCAATTCACTGCACGAAGGGAATGGAGTGTTGCTTCACTTTCTAAATGCTGTCCTTTCAGAGAAAATCACTTTCCTTTGAAAGTGCCTTAAGCTACTTACAAGCATTAGGAAGAAACTCACATGCGTTTCTCTGAAAGAGAAGCAGTCTGTTCCAACACTTCAATTCACTGTGCGAAGTGAATGGAGTGTTGCATCACTTTCTAAATTCTGTCCTTTCAGAGAAAATCACTTTCCTTTGAAAGTGCCTTAAACTACATTCAAGCATTCACAAAAAACTCACATGCGTTTCTCTGAAAGAGAAGCAGTCTGTTCCAACACTTCAATTCTCTGTGTGAAGTGAATAGAGTGTTTCCTCACTTTCTAAATGCTGTCCTTTCAGAGAAAATCACTTTCCTTTGAAAGTGCCTTAAGCTACTTACAAGCATTCACCAGAAACTCACATGCGTTTCTCTGAAAGAGAAGCAATCTGTTCCAACACTTCAATTCACGGTGCGAAGTGAATGGAGTGTTGCTTCACTTTCTAAATGCTGTTCTTTCAGAGAAAATCAGTTTCCTTAGAAAGTGCCTTAAGCTACTTGCAAGCATTAGGAAGAAACTCACATGCGTTTCTCTGAAAGAGAAGCAGTCCGTTCCAACACTTCAATTCACTGTGCGAAGTGAATGGAGTGTTACTTCACTTTCTAAATGCTGTCCTTTCAGAGAAAATCACTTTCCTTTGAAAGTGCCTTAAGCAACTTACAAGGATTCACAAAAACTCACATCCGTTTCTCTGAAAGAGAAGCAGTCTATTACAACACTTCAATTCACTGTGCGAAGTGAATGGAGTGTTGCTTCACTTTCTAAATGCTGTCCTTTCAGAGAAAATCCCTTTCCTTTGAATGTGCCTTAAGCTACTTACAAGCATTCAACAGAAACTCACATGCATTTCTATGAAAGAGAAGCAATCTGTTCCAACACTTCAATTCTCTGTGCGAAGTGAATGGAGTGTTGCTTCACTTTCTAAATGCTGTCCTTTCAGAGAAAATCACTTTCCTTTGAAAGTGGCTTAAGCAATTTGCAAGCATTCACAAGAAACCATAATGCGTTTTAATGAAAGAGAAGCACTCTGTTCCAACACTTCAATTCACTGCACGAAGGGAATGGAGTGTTGCTTCACTTTCTAAATGCTGTCCTTTCTGAGAAAATCACTTTCCTTTGCAAGTGCCTTAAGCTACTTAAAAGTATTCACCAGAAACTCACATGCGTTTCTCTGAAAGAGAAGCAGTCTGTTCCAACACTTCAATTCACTGTGCGACGTGAATGGAGTGTTGCTTCACTTTCTAAATGCTGTCCAATCAGAGAAAATCACTTTCCTTTGAAAGTGCCTTAAGCTACTTGCAAGCATTAGGAAGAAACTCACATGCGTTTCTGTGAAAGAGAAGCATCTGTTCCAACACTTCAATTCACTGTGCGAAGTGAATGGAGTGTTGCTTCACTTTCTAAATTCTGTCCTTTCAGAGAAAATCACTTTCCTTTGAAAGTGCCTTAAACTACTTTCAAGCATTCACAAAAAACTCACATGCGTTTCTCTGAAAGAGAAGCAGTCTGTTCCAACACTTCAATTCACAGTGCGAAGTGAATGGTGTGTTGCTTCACTTTCTAAATGCTGTCCTTTCAGAGAAAATCACTTTCCATTGAAAGTGCCTTAAGCAACTTGCAAGAATTCACAAGAAACTCACATGCGTTTCTCTGAAAGAGAAGCAGTCTGTTCCAACACTTCAATTCACTGTGCGAAGTGAATGGAGTGTTGCTTCACTTTCTAAATGCTGTCCTTTCAGAGAAAATCACTTTCCTTTGAAAGAGCCTTAAGCTACTTACAAGCATTCAACAGAAACTCACATGCATTTCTCTGAAAGAGAAGCAGTCTGTTCCAACACTTCAATTCACTGTACAAAGTGAATGGAGTGTTGCTTCACTTTCTAAATGCTGTCCTTTCAGAGAAAATCACTTTCCTTTGAAAGTGCCTTAAGCTACTTACAAGCATTCAACAGAAACTCACATGAATTTCTCTGAAAGAGAAGCAATCTGTTTCAACACTTCAATTAACTGTGCAAAGTGAATGGAGTGTTGCTTCACTTTCTAAATGCTGTCCTTTCAGAGAAAATCACTTTCCTTTGAAAGTGCATTAAGCTACTTACAAGCATTCACCAGAAACTCACATGCGTTTTTCTGAAAGAGAAGCAGTCTGTTCCAACACTTCAATTCACTGTGCGAAGTGAATGGAGTGTTGCTTCACTTTCTAAATGCTGTCCTTTCAGAGAAAATCACTTTCCTTTGAAAGTGCCTTAAGCTACTTGCAAGCATTAGGAAGAAACTCACATGCGTTTCTCTGAAAGAGAAGCAGTCTGTTCCAACACTTCAATTCACTGTGCGAAGTGAATAGAGTGTTGCTTCACTTTCTAAATGCTGTCCTTTCAGAGAAAATCACTTTCCTTTGATAGTGCCTTAAGCTACTTGCAAGCATTAGGAAGAAACTCACATGCGTTTCTCTGAAAGAGAAGCAGTCTGTTCCAACACTTCAATTCACTGTGTGAAGTGAATAGAGTGTTGCCTCACTTTCTAAATGCTGTCCTTTCAGAGAAAATCACTTTCCTTTGAAAGTGCCTTAAACTACTTACAAGCATTTAACAGAAACTCACATGTGTTTCTCTGAAAGAGAAGCAGTCTGTTCCAACACTTCAATTCACTGTGCGAAGTGAATGGAGTGTTGCTTCACTTTCTAAATGCTGTTCTTTCAGAGAAAATCACTTTCCTTTAAAAGTGCCTTAAGCTACTTGCAAGCATTAGGAAGAAACTCACATGCGTTTCTCTGAAAGAGAAGCAGTCCGTTCCAACACTTCAATTCACTGTGCGAAGTGAATGGAGTGTTGCTTCACTTTCTAAATGCTGTCCTTTCAGAGAAAATCACTTTCCTTTGAAAGTGCCTTAAACTACTTGCAAGCATTAGGAAGAAATTCACATGCGTTTCTCTGAAAGAGAAGCAGTCTGTTCCAAAACTTCAATTCACTGTGCGATGTGAATGGAGTGTTGCCTCACTTTCTAAATGCTGTCCTTTCAGAGAATATCACTTTCCATTGAAAGTGCCTTAAACTACTTTCAAGCATTCACAAAAAACTCACATGCGTTTCTCTGAAAGAGAAGCAGACTGTTCCAACACTTCAATTCACTGTGCGAAGTGAATGGAGTGTTGCTACACTTTCTAAATGCTGTCCTTTCAGAGAAAATCCCTTTCCTTTGAATGTGCATTAAGCTACTTACAAGCATTCAACAGAAGCTCACATGCATTTCTCTGAAAAAGAAGCAATCTGTTCCAACACTTCAATTCTCTGTGCGAAGTGAATGGAGTGTTGCTTCACTTTCTAAATGCTGTCCTTTCAGAGAAAATCACTTTCCTTTGAAAGTGCCTTAAGCAACTTGCAAGCATTCACAAGAAACCCTAATGCGTTTCTATGAAAGAAAAGCACTCTGTTCCAACACTTCAATTCACTCCACGAAGGGAATGGAGTGTTGCTTCACTTTCTAAATGCTGTCCTTTCAGAGAAAATCACTTTCCTTTGCAAGTGCCTTAAGCTACTTAAAAGCATTCACCAGAAACTCACATGCGTTTCTCTGAAAGAGAAGCAGTCTGTTCCAACACTTCAATTCACTGTGCGAAGTGAATGGACTGTTGCTTCACTTTCTAAATGCTGTCCTTTCAGAGAAAATCACTTTCCTTTGAAAGTGCCTTAAGCTACTTACAAGCATTCACCAGAAACTCACATGCGTTTCTCTGAAAGAGAAGCAGTCTGATCCAATACTTCAATTCAATCTGCGAAGTGAATGGAGTGTTGCTTCACTTTCTAAATGCTGGCCTTTCAGAGAAAATCACTTTCCTTTGAAAGTGCCTTAAGCTACATACAAGCATTCAACAGAAACTCACATGCATTTCTCTGAAAGAGAAGCAGTCTGTTCCAACACTTCAATTCACTGTGCGAAGTGAATGGAGTGTTTCTTCACTTTCTAAATGCTGTCCTTTCAGAGAAAATCACTTTCCTTTGAAAGTGCCTTAAGCTACTTACAAGCATTCACCAGAAACTCACATGCGTTTCTCTGAAAGAGAAGCAGTCTGTTCCAACACTTCAATTCACTGTGTGAAGTGAATGGAGTGTTGCCTCACTTTCTAAATGCTGTCCTTTCAGAGAAAATCACTTTCCTTTGAAAGTGCCTTAAGCTACTTGCAAGCATTAGGAAGAAACTCACATGCGTTTCTCTGAAAGAGAAGCAGTCTGTTCCAACACTTCAATTCACTGTGCGAAGTGAATGGAGTGTTGCTTCACTTTCTAAATGCTGTTCTTTCAGAGAAAATCACTTTCCTTTGAAAGTGCCTTAAGCTACTTGCAAGCATTAGGAAGAAACTCACATGCGTTTCTCTGAAAGAGAAGCAGTCTGTTCCAACACTTCAATTCAATGTGCGAAGTGAATGGAGTGTTGCTTCACTTTCTAAATGCTGTCCTTTCAGAGAAAATCACTTTCCTTTGAAAGTGCCTTAAGCTACTTGCAAGCATTAGGAAGAAACTCACATGCGTTTCTCTGAAAGAGAAGCAGTCTGTTCCAACACTTCAATTCACTGTGTGAAGTGAATGGAGTGCTGCCTCACTTTCTAAATGCTGTCCTTTCAGAGAAAATCACTTTCCTTTGAAAGTGCCTTAACCTACTTGCAAGCATTAGGAAGAAAATCACATGCGTTTCTCTGAAAGAGAAGCAGTCTGTTCCAACAATTCAATTCACTGTGTGAAGTGAATGGAGTGTAGCCTCACTTTCTAAATGCTGTCCTTTCAGAGAAAATCACTTTCCTTTGAAAGTGCCTTAAGCTACTTCAAGCATTAACAAGAAACACTAATGCGTTTATACGAAAGAGAAGCACTCTGTTCCAACACTTCAATTCACTGGACGAAGTGAATGGAGTGTTGTTTCACTTTCTAAATGCTGTCCTTTCAGAGAAAATCACTTTCCTTTGAAAGTGCCTTAAGCTACTTACAAGCATTCACCAGAAACTCACATGCGTTTCTCTGAAAGAGAAGCAGTCGGTTCCAACACTTCAATTCACTGTGCGAAGTGAATGGAGTGTTGCTTCACTTTCTAAATGCTGTCGTTTCAGAGAAAATCACTTTCCTTTGAAAGTGCCTTAAGATACTTGCAAGCATTAGGAAGAAACTCACATGCGTTTCTCTGAAAGAGAAGCAGTCTGTTCCAACACTTCAATTCACTGTGCGAAGTGAATGGAGTTTTGCTTCACTTTCTGAATTATGTCCTTTCAGAGAAAATCACTTTCCTTTGAAAGTGCCTTAAGCAACTTACAAGCATTCACAAGAAACACTAATGCGTTTCTATGAGAGAGAAGCACTCTGTTCCAACACTTCAATTCACTGCACGAAGGGAATGGAGTGTTGCTTCACTTTCTAAATGTTGTCCTTTCAGAGAAAATCACTTTCCTTTGAAAGTGCCTTAAGCTACTTAGAAGCATTCAACAGAAACTCACATGCGTTTCTCTGAAAGAGAAGCAGTCTGTTCCAACACTTCAATTCACTGTGGGAAGTGAATGGAGTGTTGCTTCACTTTCTAAATGCTGTCCTTTCAGAGAAAATCACTTTCCTTTGAAAGTGCCTTAAACTACTTTCAAGCATTCACAAAAAACTCACATGCGTTTCTCTGAAAGAGAAGCAGTCTGTTCCAACACTTCAATTCACTGTGCGAAGTGAATGGAGTGTTGCTTCAGTTTCTAAATGCTGTCCTTTCAGAGAAAATCACTTTCCTTTGAAAGTGCCTTAAGCAACTTGCAAGAATTCACAAGAAACTCACATGCGTTTCTCTGAAAGAGAAGCAGTCTGTTCCAACACTTCAATTCATTGCACGAAGGGAATGGAGTGTTGCTTCACTTTCTAAATGCTGTCCTTTCAGAGAAAATCACTTTCCTTTGAAAGTGCCTTAAGCTACTTACAAGCATTAGGAAGAAACTCACATGCGTTTCTCTGAAAGAGAAGCAGTCTGTTCCAACACTTCAATTCACTGTGCGAAGTGAATGGAGTGTTGCATCACTTTCTAAATTCTGTCCTTTCAGAGAAAATCACTTTCCTTTGAAAGTGCCTTAAACTACATTCAAGCATTCACAAAAAACTCACATGCGTTTCTCTGAAAGAGAAGCAGTCTGTTCCAACACTTCAATTCACTGTGTGAAGTGAATAGAGTGTTTCCTCACTTTCTAAATGCTGTCCTTTCAGAGAAAATCACTTTCCTTTGAAAGTGCCTTAAGCTGCTTACAAGCATTCACCAGAAACTCACATGCGTTTCTCTGAAAGAGAAGCAATCTGTTCCAACACTTCAATTCACGGTGCGAAGTGAATGGAGTGTTGCTTCACTTTCTAAATGCTGTTCTTTCAGAGAAAATCAGTTTCCTTAGAAAGTGCCTTAAGCTACTTGCAAGCATTAGGAAGAAACTCACATGCGTTTCTCTGAAAGAGAAGCAGTCCGTTCCAACACTTCAATTCACTGTGCGAAGTGAATGGAGTGTTACTTCACTTTCTAAATGCTGTCCTTTGAGAGAAAATCACTTTCCTTTGAAAGTGCCTTAAGCAACTTACAAGGATTCACAAAAACTCACATCCGTTTCTCTGAAAGAGAAGCAGTCTATTACAACACTTCAATTCACTGTGCGAAGTGAATGGAGTGTTGCTTCACTTTCTAAATGCTGTCCTTTCAGAGAAAATCCCTTTCCTTTGAATGTGCCTTAAGCTACTTACAAGCATTCAACAGAAACTCACATGCATTTCTATGAAAGAGAAGCAATCTGTTCCAACACTTCAATTCTCTGTGCGAAGTGAATGGAGTGTTGCTTCACTTTCTAAATGCTGTCCTTTCAGAGAAAATCACTTTCCTTTGAAAGTGGCTTAAGCAACTTGCAAGCATTCACAAGAAACCCTAATGCGTTTTAATGAAAGAGAAGCACTCTGTTCCAACACTTCAATTCACTGCACGAAGGGAATGGAGTGTTGCTTCACTTTCTAAATGCTGTCCTTTCTGAGAAAATCACTTTCCTTTGCAAGTGCCTTAAGCTACTTAAAAGTATTCACCAGAAACTCACATGCGTTTCTCTGAAAGAGAAGCAGTCTGTTCCAACACTTCAATTCACTGTGCGACGTGAATGGAGTGTTGCTTCACTTTCTAAATGCTGTCCAATCAGAGAAAATCACTTTCCTTTGAAAGTGCCTTAAGCTACTTGCAAGCATTAGGAAGAAACTCACATGCGTTTCTGTGAAAGAGAAGCATCTGTTCCAACACTTCAATTCACTGTGCGAAGTGAATGGAGTGTTGCTTCACTTTCTAAATTCTGTCCTTTCAGAGAAAATCACTTTCCTTTGAAAGTGCCTTAAACTACTTTCAAGCATTCACAAAAAACTCACATGCGTTTCTCTGAAAGAGAAGCAGTCTGTTCCAACACTTCAATTCACAGTGCGAAGTGAATGGTGTGTTGCTTCAGTTTCTAAATGCTGTCCTTTCAGAGAAAATCACTTTCCATTGAAAGTGCCTTAAGCAACTTGCAAGAATTCACAAGAAACTCACATGCGTTTCTCTGAAAGAGAAGCAGTCTGTTCCAACACTTCAATTCACTGTGCGAAGTGAATGGAGTGTTGCTTCACTTTCTAAATGCTGTCCTTTCAGAGAAAATCACTTTCCTTTGAAAGAGCCTTAAGCTACTTACAAGCATTCAACAGAAACTCACATGCATTTCTCTGAAAGAGAAGCAGTCTGTTCCAACACTTCAATTCACTGTACAAAGTGAATGGAGTGTTGCTTCACTTTCTAAATGCTGTCCTTTCAGAGAAAATCACTTTCCTTTGAAAGTGCCTTAAGCTACTTACAAGCATTCAACAGAAACTCACATGAATTTCTCTGAAAGAGAAGCAATCTGTTCCAACACTTCAATTAACTGTGCAAAGTGAATGGAGTGTTGCTTCACTTTCTAAATGCTGTCCTTTCAGAGAAAATCACTTTCCTTTGAAAGTGCATTAAGCTACTTACAAGCATTCACCAGAAACTCACATGCGTTTTTCTGAAAGAGAAGCAGTCTGTTCCAACACTTCAATTCACTGTGCGAAGTGAATGGAGTGTTGCTTCACTTTCTAAATGCTGTCCTTTCAGAGAAAATCACTTTCCTTTGATAGTGCCTTAAGCTACTTGCAAGCATTAGGAAGAAACTCACATGCGTTTCTCTGAAAGAGAAGCAGTCTGTTCCAACACTTCAATTCACTGTGCGAAGTGAATGGAGTGTTGCTTCACTTTCTAAATGCTGGCCTTTCAGAGAAAATCACTTTCCTTTGAAAGTGCCTTAAGCTACATACAAGCATTCAACAGAAACTCACATGCATTTCTCTGAAAGAGAAGCAGTCTGTTCCAACACTTCAATTCACTGTGCGAAGTGAATGAAGTGTTTCTTCACTTTCTAAATGCTGTCCTTTCAGAGAAAATCACTTTCCTTTGAAAGTGCCTTAAGCTACTTACAAGCATTCACCAGAAACTCACATGCGTTTCTCTGAAAGAGAAGCAGTCTGTTCCAACACTTCAATTCACTGTGTGAAGTGAATGGAGTGTTGCCTCACTTTCTAAATGCTGTCCTTTCAGAGAAAATCACTTTCCTTTGAAAGTGCCTTAAGCTACTTGCAAGCATTAGGAAGAAACTCACATGCGTTTCTCTGAAAGAGAAGCAGTCTGTTCCAACACTTCAATTCACTGTGCGAAGTGAATGGAGTGTTGCTTCACTTTCTAAATGCTGTTCTTTCAGAGAAAATCACTTTCCTTTGAAAGTGCCTTAAGCTACTTGCAAGCATTAGGAAGAAACTCACATGCGTTTCTCTGAAAGAGAAGCAGTCTGTTCCAACACTTCAATTCAATGTGCGAAGTGAATGGAGTGTTGCTTCACTTTCTAAATGCTGTCCTTTCAGAGAAAATCACTTTCCTTTGAAAGTGCCTTAAGCTACTTGCAAGCATTAGGAAGAAACTCACATGCGTTTCTCTGAAAGAGAAGCAGTCTGTTCCAACACTTCAATTCACTGTGTGAAGTGAATGGAGTGCTGCCTCACTTTCTAAATGCTGTCCTTTCAGAGAAAATCCCTTTCCTTTGAAAGTGCCTTAAGCTACTTGCAAGCATTAGGAAGAAAATCACATGCGTTTCTCTGAAAGAGAAGCAGTCTGTTCCAACAATTCAATTCACTGTGTGAAGTGAATGGAGTGTAGCCTCACTTTCTAAATGCTGTCCTTTCAGAGAAAATCACTTTCCTTTGAAAGTGCCTTAAGCTACTTCAAGCATTAACAAGAAACACTAATGCGTTTATACGAAAGAGAAGCACTCTGTTCCAACACTTCAATTCACTGGACGAAGTGAATGGAGTGTTGTTTCACTTTCTAAATGCTGTCCTTTCAGAGAAAATCACTTTCCTTTGAAAGTGCCTTAAGCTACTTACAAGCATTCACCAGAAACTCACATGCGTTTCTCTGAAAGAGAAGCAGTCGGTTCCAACACTTCAATTCACTGTGCGAAGTGAATGGAGTGTTGCTTCACTTTCTAAATGCTGTCGTTTCAGAGAAAATCACTTTCCTTTGAAAGTGCCTTAAGCTACTTGCAAGCATTAGGAAGAAACTCACATGCGTTTCTCTGAAAGAGAAGCAGTCTGTTCCAACACTTCAATTCACTGTGCGAAGTGAATGGAGTTTTGCTTCACTTTCTGAATTATGTCCTTTCAGAGAAAATCACTTTCCTTTGAAAGTGCCTTAAGCAACTTACAAGCATTCACAAGAAACACTAATGCGTTTCTATGAGAGAGAAGCACTCTGTTCCAACACTTCAATTCACTGCACGAAGGGAATGGATTGTTGCTTCACTTTCTAAATGTTGTCCTTTCAGAGAAAATCACTTTCCTTTGAAAGTGCCTTAAGCTACTTAGAAGCATTCAACAGAAACTCACATGCGTTTCTCTGAAAGAGAAGCAGTCTGTTCCAACACTTCAATTCACTGTGGGAAGTGAATGGAGTGTTGCTTCACTTTCTAAATGCTGTCCTTTCAGAGAAAATCACTTTCCTTTGAAAGTGCCTTAAACTACTTTCAAGCATTCACAAAAAACTCACATGCGTTTCTCTGAAAGACAAGCAGTCTGTTCCAACACTTCAATTCACTGTGCGAAGTGAATGGAGTGTTGCTTCAGTTTCTAAATGCTGTCCTTTCAGAGAAAATCACTTTCCTTTGAAAGTGCCTTAAGCAACTTGCAAGAATTCACAAGAAACTCACATGCGTTTCTCTGAAAGAGAAGCAGTCTGTTCCAACACTTCAATTCATTGCACGAAGGGAATGGAGTGTTGCTTCACTTTCTAAATGCTGTCCTTTCAGAGAAAATCACTTTCCTTTGAAAGTGCCTTAAGCTACTTACAAGCATTAGGAAGAAACTCACATGCGTTTCTCTGAAAGAGAAGCAGTCTGTTCCAACACTTCAATTCACTGTGCGAAGTGAATGGAGTGTTGCATCACTTTCTAAATTCTGTCCTTTCAGAGAAAATCACTTTCCTTTGAAAGTGCCTTAAACTACATTCAAGCATTCACAAAAAACTCACATGCGTTTCTCTGAAAGAGAAGCAATCTGTTCCAACACTTCAATTCACGGTGCGAAGTGAATGGAGTGTTGCTTCACTTTCTAAATGCTGTTCTTTCAGAGAAAATCAGTTTCCTTAGAAAGTGCCTTAAGCTACTTGCAAGCATTAGGAAGAAACTCACATGCGTTTCTCTGAAAGAGAAGCAGTCCGTTCCAACACTTCAATTCACTGTGCGAAGTGAATGGAGTGTTACTTCACTTTCTAAATGCTGTCCTTTCAGAGAAAATCACTTTCCTTTGAAAGTGCCTTAAGCAACTTACAAGGATTCACAAAAACTCACATCCGTTTCTCTGAAAGAGAAGCAGTCTATTACAACACTTCATTTCACTGTGCGAAGTGAATGGAGTGTTGCTTCACTTTCTAAATGCTGTCCTTTCTGAGAAAATCCCTTTCCTTTGAATGTGCCTTAAGCTACTTACAAGCATTCAACAGAAACTCACATGCATTTCTATGAAAGAGAAGCAATCTGTTCCAACACTTCAATTCTCTGTGCGAAGTGAATGGAGTGTTGCTTCACTTTCTAAATGCTGTCCTTTCAGAGAAAATCACTTTCCTTTGAAAGTGCCTTAAGCTACTTGCAAGCATTCACAAGAAACCCTAATGCGTTTTAATGAAAGAGAAGCACTCTGTTCCAACACTTCAATTCACTGCACGAAGGGAATGGAGTGTTGCTTCACTTTCTAAATGCTGTCCTTTCTGAGAAAATCACTTTCCTTTGCAAGTGCCTTAAGCTACTTAAAAGTATTCACCAGAAACTCACATGCGTTTCTCTGAAAGAGAAGCAGTCTGTTCCAACACTTCAATTCACTCTGCGACGTGAATGGAGTGTTGCTTCACTTTCTAAATGCTGTCCAATCAGAGAAAATCACTTTCCTTTGAAAGTGCCTTAAGCTACTTGCAAGCATTAGGAAGAAACTCACATGCGTTTCTGTGAAAGAGAAGCATCTGTTCCAACACTTCAATTCACTGTGCGAAGTGAATGGAGTGTTGCTTCACTTTCTAAATTCTGTCCTTTCAGAGAAAATCACTTTCCTTTGAAAGTGCCTTAAGCTACTTACAAGCATTCAACAGAAACTCACATGAATTTCTCTGAAAGAGAAGCAATCTGTTCCAACACTTCAATTAACTGTGCAAAGTGAATGGAGTGTTGCTTCACTTTCTAAATGCTGTCCTTTCAGAGAAAATCACTTTCCTTTGAAAGTGCATTAAGCTACTTACAAGCATTCACCAGAAACTCACATGCGTTTTTCTGAAAGAGAAGCAGTCTGTTCCAACACTTCAATTCACTGTGCGAAGTGAAGGGAGTGTTGCTTCACTTTCTAAATGCTGTCCTTTCAGAGAAAATCACTTTCCTTTGATAGTGCCTTAAGCTACTTGCAAGCATTAGGAAGAAACTCACATGCGTTTCTCTGAAAGAGAAGCAGTCTGTTCCAACACTTCAATTCACTGTGCGAAGTGAATGGAGTGTTGCTTCACTTTCTAAATGCTGGCCTTTCAGAGAAAATCACTTTCCTTTGAAAGTGCCTTAAGCTACATACAAGCATTCAACAGAAACTCACATGCATTTCTCTGAAAGAGAAGCAGTCTGTTCCAACACTTCAATTCACTGTGCGAAGTGAATGAAGTGTTTCTTCACTTTCTAAATGCTGTCCTTTCAGAGAAAATCACTTTCCTTTGAAAGTGCCTTAAGCAACTTGCAAGCATTCACAAGAAACCCTAATGCGTTTCTATGAAAGAGAAGCACTCTGTTCCAACACTTCAATTCACTCCACGAAGGGAATGGAGTGTTGCTTCACTTTCTAAATGCTGTCCTTTCAGAGAAAATCACTTTCCTTTGCAAGTGCCTTAAGCTACTTAAAAGCATTCACCAGAAACTCACATTCGTTTCTCTGAAAGAGAAGCAGTCTGTTCCAACACTTCAATTCACTGTGCGAAGTGAATGGAGTGTTGCTTCACTTTCTAAATGCTGTCCTTTCAGAGAAAATCACTTTCCTTTGAAAGTGCATTAAGCTACTTACAAGCATTCACCAGAAACTCACATGCGTTTCTCTGAAAGAGAAGCAGTCTGTTCCAACACTTCAATTCACTGTGCGAAGTGAATGGAGTGTTGCTTCACTTTCTAAATGCTGGCCTTTCAGAGAAAATCACTTTCCTTTGAAAGTGCCTTAAGCTACTTGCAAGCATTAGGAAGAAACTCACATGCGTTTCTCTGAAAGAGAAGCAGTCTGTTCCAACACTTCAATTCACTGTGCGAAGTGAATGGAGTGTTGCTTCACTTTCTAAATGCTGTCCTTTCAGAGAAAATCACTTTCCTTTGATAGTGCCTTAAGCTACTTGCAAGCATTAGGAAGAAACTCACATGCGTTTCTCTGAAAGAGAAGCATTCTGTTCCAACACTTCAATTCACTGTGTGAAGTGAATAGAGTGTTGCCTCACTTTCTAAATGCTGTCCTTTTAGAGAAAATCACTTTCCTTTGAAAGTGCCTTAAGCTACTTGCAAGCATTTAACAGAAACTCACATGCGTTTCTCTGAAAGAGAAGCAGTCTGTTCCAACACTTCAATTCACTGTGCGAAGTGAATGGAGTGTTGCTTCACTTTCTAAATGCTGTTCTTTCAGAGAAAATCACTTTCCTTTGAAAGTGCCTTGAGCTACTTGCAAGCATTAGGAAGAAACTCACATGCGTTTCTCTGAAAGAGAAGCAGTCCGTTCCAACACTTCAATTCACTGTGCGAAGTGAATGGAGTGTTGCTTCACTTTCTAAATGCTGTTCTTTCAGAGAAAATCACTTTCCTTTGAAAGTGCCTTAAGCTACTTGCAAGCATTAGGAAGAAACTCACATGCGTTTCTCTGAAAGAGAAGCAGTCTGTTCCAACACTTCAATTCAATGTGCGAAGTGAATGGAGTGTTGCTTCACTTTCTAAATGCTGTCCTTTCAGAGAAAATCACTTTCCTTTGAAAGTGCCTTAAGCTACTTGCAAGCATTAGGAAGAAACTCACATGCGTTTCTCTGAAAGAGAAGCAGTCTGTTCCAACACTTCAATTCACTGTGTGAAGTGAATGGAGTGCTGCCTCACTTTCTAAATGCTGTCCTTTCAGAGAAAATCACTTTCCTTTGAAAGTGCCTTAAGCTACTTGCAAGCATTAGGAAGAAAATCACATGCGTTTCTCTGAAAGAGAAGCAGTCTGTTCCAACAATTCAATTCACTGTGTGAAGTGAATGGAGTGTAGCCTCACTTTCTAAATGCTGTCCTTTCAGAGAAAATCACTTTCCTTTGAAAGTGCCTTAAGCTACTTCAAGCATTAACAAGAAACACTAATGCGTTTATACGAAAGAGAAGCACTCTGTTCCAACACTTCAATTCACTGGACGAAGTGAATGGAGTGTTGTTTCACTTTCTAAATGCTGTCCTTTCAGAGAAAATCACTTTCCTTTGAAAGTGCCTTAAGCTACTTACAAGCATTCACCTTAAACTCACATGCGTTTCTCTGAAAGAGAAGCAGTCGGTTCCAACACTTCAATTCACTGTGCGAAGTGAATGGAGTGTTGCTTCACTTTCTAAATGCTGTCGTTTCAGAGAAAATCACTTTCCTTTGAAAGTGCCTTAAGCTACTTGCAAGCATTAGGAAGAAACTCACATGCGTTTCTCTGAAAGAGAAGCAGTCTGTTCCAACACTTCAATTCACTGTGCGAAGTGAATGGAGTTTTGCTTCACTTTCTGAATTATGTCCTTTCAGAGAAAATCACTTTCCTTTGAAAGTGCCTTAAGCAACTTACAAGCATTCACAAGAAACACTAATGCGTTTCTATGAGAGAGAAGCACTCTGTTCCAACACTTCAATTCACTGCACGAAGGGAATGGATTGTTGCTTCACTTTCTAAATGTTGTCCTTTCAGAGAAAATCACTTTCCTTTGAAAGTGCCTTAAGCTACTTAGAAGCATTCAACAGAAACTCACATGCGTTTCTCTGAAAGAGAAGCAGTCTGTTCCAACACTTCAATTCACTGTGGGAAGTGAATGGAGTGTTGCTTCACTTTCTAAATGCTGTCCTTTCAGAGAAAATCACTTTCCTTTGAAAGTGCCTTAAACTACTTTCAAGCATTCACAAAAAACTCACATGCGTTTCTCTGAAAGAGAAGCAGTCTGTTCCAACACTTCAATTCACTGTGCGAAGTGAATGGAGTGTTGCTTCAGTTTCTAAATGCTGTCCTTTCAGAGAAAATCACTTTCCTTTGAAAGTGCCTTAAGCAACTTGCAAGAATTCACAAGAAACTCACATGCATTTCTCTGAAAGAGAAGCAGTCTGTTCCAACACTTCAATTCATTGCACGAAGGGAATGGAGTGTTGCTTCACTTTCTAAATGCTGTCCTTTCAGAGAAAATCACTTTCCTTTGAAAGTGCCTTAAGCTACTTACAAGCATTAGGAAAAAACTCACATGCGTTTCTCTGAAAGAGAAGCAGTCTGTTCCAACACTTCAATTCACTGTGCGAAGTGAATGGAGTGTTGCATCACTTTCTAAATTCTGTCCTTTCAGAGAAAATCACTTTCCTTTGAAAGTGCCTTAAACTACATTCAAGCATTCACAAAAAACTCACATGCGTTTCTCTGAAAGAGAAGCAGTCTGTTCCAACACTTCAATTCACTGTGTGAAGTGAATAGAGTGTTTCCTCACTTTCTAAATGCTGTCCTTTCAGAGAAAATCACTTTCCTTTGAAAGTGCCTTAAGCTACTTACAAGCATTCACCAGAAACTCACATGCGTTTCTCTGAAAGAGAAGCAATCTGTTCCAACACTTCAATTCACGGTGCGAAGTGAATGGAGTGTTGCTTCACTTTCTAAATGCTGTTCTTTCAGAGAAAATCAGTTTCCTTAGAAAGTGCCTTAAGCTACTTGCAAGCATTAGGAAGAAACTCACATGCGTTTCTCTGAAAGAGAAGCAGTCCGTTCCAACACTTCAATTCACTGTGCGAAGTGAATGGAGTGTTACTTCACTTTCTAAATGCTGTCCTTTCAGAGAAAATCACTTTCCTTTGAAAGTGCCTTAAGCAACTTACAAGGATTCACAAAAACTCACATCCGTTTCTCTGAAAGAGAAGCAGTCTATTACAACACTTCAATTCACTGTGCGAAGTGAATGGAGTGTTGCTTCACTTTCTAAATGCTGTCCTTTCTGAGAAAATCCCTTTCCTTTGAATGTGCCTTAAGCTACTTACAAGCATTCAACAGAAACTCACATGCATTTCTATGAAAGAGAAGCAATCTGTTCCAACACTTCAATTCTCTGTGCGAAGTGAATGGAGTGTTGCTTCACTTTCTAAATGCTGTCCTTTCAGAGAAAATCACTTTCCTTTGAAAGTGGCTTAAGCAACTTGCAAGCATTCACAAGAAACCCTAATGCGTTTTAATGAAAGAGAAGCACTCTGTTCCAACACTTCAATTCACTGCACGAAGGGAATGGAGTGTTGCTTCACTTTCTAAATGCTGTCCTTTCTGAGAAAATCACTTTCCTTTGCAAGTGCCTTAAGCTACTTAAAAGTATTCACCAGAAACTCACATGCGTTTCTCTGAAAGAGAAGCAGTCTGTTCCAACACTTCAATTCACTCTGCGACGTGAATGGAGTGTTGCTTCACTTTCTAAATGCTGTCCAATCAGAGAAAATCACTTTCCTTTGAAAGTGCCTTAAGCTACTTGCAAGCATTAGGAAGAAACTCACATGCGTTTCTGTGAAAGAGAAGCATCTGTTCCAACACTTCAATTCACTGTGCGAAGTGAATGGAGTGTTGCTTCACTTTCTAAATGCTGTCCTTTCAGAGAAAATCACTTTCCTTTGAAAGTGCCTTAAACTACTTTCAAGCATTCACAAAAAACTCACATGCGTTTCTCTGAAAGAGAAGCAGTCTGTTCCAACACTTCAATTCACAGTGCGAAGTGAATGGTGTGTTGCTTCAGTTTCTAAATGCTGTCCTTTCAGAGAAAATCACTTTCCTTTGAAAGTGGCTTAAGCAACTTGCAAGAATTCACAAGAAACTCACATGCGTTTCTCTGAAAGAGAAGCAGTCTGTTCCAACACTTCAATTCACTGTGCGAAGTGAATGGAGTGTTGCTTCACTTTCTAAATACTGTCCTTTCAGAGAAAATCACTTTCCTTTGAAAGAGCCTTAAGCTACTTACAAGCATTCAACAGAAACTCACATGCATTTCTCTGAAAGAGAAGCAGTCTGTTCCAACACTTCAATTCACTGTACAAAGTGAATGGAGTGTTGCTTCACTTTCTAAATGCTGTCCTTTCAGAGAAAATCACTTTCCTTTGAAAGTGCCTTAAGCTACTTACAAGCATTCAACAGAAACTCACATGAATTTCTCTGAAAGAGAAGCAATCTGTTCCAACACTTCAATTAATTGTGCAAAGTGAATGGAGTGTTGCTTCACTTTCTAAATGCTGTCCTTTCAGAGAAAATCACTTTCCTTTGAAAGTGCATTAAGCTACTTACAAGCATTCACCAGAAACTCACATGCGTTTTTCTGAAAGAGAAGCAGTCTGTTCCAACACTTCAATTCACTGTGCGAAGTGAATGGAGTGTTGCTTCACTTTCTAAATGCTGTCCTTTCAGAGAAAATCACTTTCCTTTGAAAGTGCCTTAAGCTACTTGCAAGCATTAGGAAGAAACTCACATGCGTTTCTCTGAAAGAGAAGCAGTCTGTTCCAACACTTCAATTCACTGTGCGAAGTGAATGGAGTGTTGCTTCACTTTCTAAATGCTGTCCTTTCAGAGAAAATCACTTTCCTTTGATAGTGCCTTAAGCTACTTGCAAGCATTAGGAAGAAACTCACATGCGTTTCTCTGAAAGAGAAGCAGTCTGTTCCAACACTTCAATTCACTGTGTGAAGTGAATAGAGTGTTGCCTCACTTTCTAAATGCTGTCCTTTCAGAGAAAATCACTTTCCTTTGAAAGTGCCTTAAACTACTTACAAGCATTTAACAGAAACTCACATGCGTTTCTCTGAAAGAGAAGCAGTCTGTTCCAACACTTCAATTCACTGTGCGAAGTGAATGGAGTGTTGCTTCACTTTCTAAATGCTGTTCTTTCAGAGAAAATCACTTTCCTTTGAAAGTGCCTTAAGCTACTTGCAAGCATTAGGAAGAAACTCACATGCATTTCTCTGAAAGAGAAGCAGTCCGTTCCAACACTTCAATTCACTGTGCGAAGTGAATGGAGTTTTGCTTCACTTTCTAAATGCTGTCCTTTCAGAGAAAATCACTTTCCTTTGAAAGTGCCTTAAACTACTTGCAAGCATTAGGAAGAAATTCACATGCGTTTCTCTGAAAGAGAAGCAGTCTGTTCCAACACTTCAATTCACTGTGCGATGTGAATGGAGTGTTGCCTCACTTTCTAAATGCTGTCCTTTCAGAGAAAATCACTTTCGATTGAAAGTGCCTTAAACTACTTTCAAGCATTCACAAAAAACTCACATGCGTTTCTCTGAAAGAGAAGCAGACTGTTCCAACACTTCAATTCACTGTGCGAAGTGAATGGAGTGTTGCTTCACTTTCTAAATGCTGTCCTTTCAGAGAAAATCCCTTTCCTTTGAATGTGCATTAAGCTACTTACAAGCATTCAACAGAAGCACACATGCATTTCTCTGAAAAAGAAGCAATCTGTTCCAACACTTCAATTCTCTGTGCGAAGTGAATGGAGTGTTGCTTCACTTTCTAAATGCTGTCCTTTCAGAGAAAATCACTTTCCTTTGAAAGTGCCTTAAGCAACTTGCAAGCATTCACAAGAAACCCTAATGCGTTTCTATGAAAGAAAAGCACTCTGTTCCAACACTTCAATTCACTCCACGAAGGGAATGGAGTGTTGCTTCACTTTCTAAATGCTGTCCTTTCAGAGAAAATCACTTTCCTTTACAAGTGCCTTAAGCTACTTAAAAGCATTCACCAGAAACTCACATGCGTTTCTCTGAAAGAGAAGCAGTCTGTTCCAACACTTCAATTCACTGTGCGAAGTGAATGGAGTGTTGCTTCACTTTCTAAAAGCTGTCCTTTCAGAGAAAATCACTTTCCTTTGAAAGTGCATTAAGCTACTTACAAGCATTCACCAGAAACTCACATGCATTTCTCTGAAAGAGAAGCAGTCTGTTCCAACACTTCAATTCACTGCACGAAGGGAATGGAGTGTTGCTTCACTTTCTAAATGCTGTCCTTTCAGAGAAAATCACTTTCCTTTGAAAGTGCCTTAAGCTACTTACAAGCATTAGGAAGAAACTCACATGCGTTTCTCTGAAAGAGAAGCAGTCTGTTCCAACACTTCAATTCACTGTGCGAAGTGAATGGAGTGTTGCATCACTTTCTAAATTCTGTCCTTTCAGAGAAAATCACTTTCCTTTGAAAGTGCCTTAAACTACATTCAAGCATTCACAAAAAACTCACATGCGTTTCTCTGAAAGAGAAGCAGTCTGTTCCAACACTTCAATTCTCTGTGTGAAGTGAATAGAGTGTTTCCTCACTTTCTAAATGCTGTCCTTTCAGAGAAAATCACTTTCCTTTGAAAGTGCCTTAAGCTACTTACAAGCATTCACCAGAAACTCACATGCGTGTCTCTGAAAGAGAAGCAATCTGTTCCAACACTTCAATTCACGGTGCGAAGTGAATGGAGTGTTGCTTCACTTTCTAAATGCTGTTCTTTCAGAGAAAATCAGTTTCCTTAGAAAGTGCCTTAAGCTACTTGCAAGCATTAGGAAGAAACTCACATGCGTTTCTCTGAAAGAGAAGCAGTCCGTTCCAACACTTCAATTCACTGTGCGAAGTGAATGGAGTGTTACTTCACTTTCTAAATGCTGTCCTTTCAGAGAAAATCACTTTCCTTTGAAAGTGCCTTAAGCAACTTACAAGGATTCACAAAAACTCACATCCGTTTCTCTGAAAGAGAAGCAGTCTATTACAACACTTCAATTCACTGTGCGAAGTGAATGGAGTGTTGCTTCACTTTCTAAATGCTGTCCTTTCAGAGAAAATCCCTTTCCTTTGAATGTGCCTTAAGCTACTTACAAGCATTCAACAGAAACTCACATGCATTTCTATGAAAGAGAAGCAATCTGTTCCAACACTTCAATTCTCTGTGCGAAGTGAATGGAGTGTTGCTTCACTTTCTAAATGCTGTCCTTTCAGAGAAAATCACTTTCCTTTGAAAGTGGCTTAAGCAATTTGCAAGCATTCACAAGAAACCATAATGCGTTTTAATGAAAGAGAAGCACTCTGTTCCAACACTTCAATTCACTGCACGAAGGGAATGGAGTGTTGCTTCACTTTCTAAATGCTGTCCTTTCTGAGAAAATCACTTTCCTTTGCAAGTGCCTTAAGCTACTTAAAAGTATTCACCAGAAACTCACATGCGTTTCTCTGAAAGAGAAGCAGTCTGTTCCAACACTTCAATTCACTGTGCGACGTGAATGGAGTGTTGCTTCACTTTCTAAATGCTGTCCAATCAGAGAAAATCACTTTCCTTTGAAAGTGCCTTAAGCTACTTGCAAGCATTAGGAAGAAACTCACATGCGTTTCTGTGAAAGAGAAGCATCTGTTCCAACACTTCAATTCACTGTGCGAAGTGAATGGAGTGTTGCTTCACTTTCTAAATTCTGTCCTTTCAGAGAAAATCACTTTCCTTTGAAAGTGCCTTAAACTACTTTCAAGCATTCACAAAAAACTCACATGCGTTTCTCTGAAAGAGAAGCAGTCTGTTCCAACACTTCAATTCACAGTGCGAAGTGAATGGTGTGTTGCTTCACTTTCTAAATGCTGTCCTTTCAGAGAAAATCACTTTCCATTGAAAGTGCCTTAAGCAACTTGCAAGAATTCACAAGAAACTCACATGCGTTTCTCTGAAAGAGAAGCAGTCTGTTCCAACACTTCAATTCACTGTGCGAAGTGAATGGAGTGTTGCTTCACTTTCTAAATGCTGTCCTTTCAGAGAAAATCACTTTCCTTTGAAAGAGCCTTAAGCTACTTACAAGCATTCAACAGAAACTCACATGCATTTCTCTGAAAGAGAAGCAGTCTGTTCCAACACTTCAATTCACTGTACAAAGTGAATGGAGTGTTGCTTCACTTTCTAAATGCTGTCCTTTCAGAGAAAATCACTTTCCTTTGAAAGTGCCTTAAGCTACTTACAAGCATTCAACAGAAACTCACATGAATTTCTCTGAAAGAGAAGCAATCTGTTTCAACACTTCAATTAACTGTGCAAAGTGAATGGAGTGTTGCTTCACTTTCTAAATGCTGTCCTTTCAGAGAAAATCACTTTCCTTTGAAAGTGCATTAAGCTACTTACAAGCATTCACCAGAAACTCACATGCGTTTTTCTGAAAGAGAAGCAGTCTGTTCCAACACTTCAATTCACTGTGCGAAGTGAATGGAGTGTTGCTTCACTTTCTAAATGCTGTCCTTTCAGAGAAAATCACTTTCCTTTGAAAGTGCCTTAAGCTACTTGCAAGCATTAGGAAGAAACTCACATGCGTTTCTCTGAAAGAGAAGCAGTCTGTTCCAACACTTCAATTCACTGTGCGAAGTGAATAGAGTGTTGCTTCACTTTCTAAATGCTGTCCTTTCAGAGAAAATCACTTTCCTTTGATAGTGCCTTAAGCTACTTGCAAGCATTAGGAAGAAACTCACATGCGTTTCTCTGAAAGAGAAGCAGTCTGTTCCAACACTTCAATTCACTGTGTGAAGTGAATAGAGTGTTGCCTCACTTTCTAAATGCTGTCCTTTCAGAGAAAATCACTTTCCTTTGAAAGTGCCTTAAACTACTTACAAGCATTTAACAGAAACTCACATGTGTTTCTCTGAAAGAGAAGCAGTCTGTTCCAACACTTCAATTCACTGTGCGAAGTGAATGGAGTGTTGCTTCACTTTCTAAATGCTGTTCTTTCAGAGAAAATCACTTTCCTTTAAAAGTGCCTTAAGCTACTTGCAAGCATTAGGAAGAAACTCACATGCGTTTCTCTGAAAGAGAAGCAGTCCGTTCCAACACTTCAATTCACTGTGCGAAGTGAATGGAGTGTTGCTTCACTTTCTAAATGCTGTCCTTTCAGAGAAAATCACTTTCCTTTGAAAGTGCCTTAAACTACTTGCAAGCATTAGGAAGAAATTCACATGCGTTTCTCTGAAAGAGAAGCAGTCTGTTCCAAAACTTCAATTCACTGTGCGATGTGAATGGAGTGTTGCCTCACTTTCTAAATGCTGTCCTTTCAGAGAATATCACTTTCCATTGAAAGTGCCTTAAACTACTTTCAAGCATTCACAAAAAACTCACATGCGTTTCTCTGAAAGAGAAGCAGACTGTTCCAACACTTCAATTCACTGTGCGAAGTGAATGGAGTGTTGCTTCACTTTCTAAATGCTGTCCTTTCAGAGAAAATCCCTTTCCTTTGAATGTGCATTAAGCTACTTACAAGCATTCAACAGAAGCTCACATGCATTTCTCTGAAAAAGAAGCAATCTGTTCCAACACTTCAATTCTCTGTGCGAAGTGAATGGAGTGTTGCTTCACTTTCTAAATGCTGTCCTTTCAGAGAAAATCACTTTCCTTTGAAAGTGCCTTAAGCAACTTGCAAGCATTCACAAGAAACCCTAATGCGTTTCTATGAAAGAAAAGCACTCTGTTCCAACACTTCAATTCACTCCACGAAGGGAATGGAGTGTTGCTTCACTTTCTAAATGCTGTCCTTTCAGAGAAAATCACTTTCCTTTGCAAGTGCCTTAAGCTACTTAAAAGCATTCACCAGAAACTCACATGCGTTTCTCTGAAAGAGAAGCAGTCTGTTCCAACACTTCAATTCACTGTGCGAAGTGAATGGACTGTTGCTTCACTTTCTAAATGCTGTCCTTTCAGAGAAAATCACTTTCCTTTGAAAGTGCCTTAAGCTACTTACAAGCATTCACCAGAAACTCACATGCGTTTCTCTGAAAGAGAAGCAGTCTGATCCAATACTTCAATTCAATCTGCGAAGTGAATGGAGTGTTGCTTCACTTTCTAAATGCTGGCCTTTCAGAGAAAATCACTTTCCTTTGAAAGTGCCTTAAGCTACATACAAGCATTCAACAGAAACTCACATGCATTTCTCTGAAAGAGAAGCAGTCTGTTCCAACACTTCAATTCACTGTGCGAAGTGAATGGAGTGTTTCTTCACTTTCTAAATGCTGTCCTTTCAGAGAAAATCACTTTCCTTTGAAAGTGCCTTAAGCTACTTACAAGCATTCACCAGAAACTCACATGCGTTTCTCTGAAAGAGAAGCAGTCTGTTCCAACACTTCAATTCACTGTGTGAAGTGAATGGAGTGTTGCCTCACTTTCTAAATGCTGTCCTTTCAGAGAAAATCACTTTCCTTTGAAAGTGCCTTAAGCTACTTGCAAGCATTAGGAAGAAACTCACATGCGTTTCTCTGAAAGAGAAGCAGTCTGTTCCAACACTTCAATTCACTGTGCGAAGTTAATGGAGTGATGCTTCACTTTCTAAATGCTGTTCTTTCAGAGAAAATCACTTTCCTTTGAAAGTGCCTTAAGCTACTTGCAAGCATTAGGAAGAAACTCACATGCGTTTCTCTGAAAGAGAAGCAGTCTGTTCCAACACTTCAATTCAATGTGCGAAGTGAATGGAGTGTTGCTTCACTTTCTAAATGCTGTCCTTTCAGAGAAAATCACTTTCCTTTGAAAGTGCCTTAAGCTACTTGCAAGCATTAGGAAGAAACTCACATGCGTTTCTCTGAAAGAGAAGCAGTCTGTTCCAACACTTCAATTCACTGTGTGAAGTGAATGGAGTGCTGCCTCACTTTCTAAATGCTGTCCTTTCAGAGAAAATCACTTTCCTTTGAAAGTGCCTTAACCTACTTGCAAGCATTAGGAAGAAAATCACATGCGTTTCTCTGAAAGAGAAGCAGTCTGTTCCAACAATTCAATTCACTGTGTGAAGTGAATGGAGTGTAGCCTCACTTTCTAAATGCTGTCCTTTCAGAGAAAATCACTTTCCTTTGAAAGTGCCTTAAGCTACTTCAAGCATTAACAAGAAACACTAATGCGTTTATACGAAAGAGAAGCACTCTGTTCCAACACTTCAATTCACTGGACGAAGTGAATGGAGTGTTGTTTCACTTTCTAAATGCTGTCCTTTCAGAGAAAATCACTTTCCTTTGAAAGTGCCTTAAGCTACTTACAAGCATTCACCAGAAACTCACATGCGTTTCTCTGAAAGAGAAGCAGTCGGTTCCAACACTTCAATTCACTGTGCGAAGTGAATGGAGTGTTGCTTCACTTTCTAAATGCTGTCGTTTCAGAGAAAATCACTTTCCTTTGAAAGTGCCTTAAGCTACTTGCAAGCATTAGGAAGAAACTCACATGCGTTTCTCTGAAAGAGAAGCAGTCTGTTCCAACACTTCAATTCACTGTGCGAAGTGAATGGAGTTTTGCTTCACTTTCTGAATTATGTCCTTTCAGAGAAAATCACTTTCCTTTGAAAGTGCCTTAAGCAACTTACAAGCATTCACAAGAAACACTAATGCGTTTCTATGAGAGAGAAGCACTCTGTTCCAACACTTCAATTCACTGCACGAAGGGAATGGAGTGTTGCTTCACTTTCTAAATGTTGTCCTTTCAGAGAAAATCACTTTCCTTTGAAAGTGCCTTAAGCTACTTAGAAGCATTCAACAGAAACTCACATGCGTTTCTCTGAAAGAGAAGCAGTCTGTTCCAACACTTCAATTCACTGTGGGAAGTGAATGGAGTGTTGCTTCACTTTCTAAATGCTGTCCTTTCAGAGAAAATCACTTTCCTTTGAAAGTGCCTTAAACTACTTTCAAGCATTCACAAAAAACTCACATGCGTTTCTCTGAAAGAGAAGCAGTCTGTTCCAACACTTCAATTCACTGTGCGAAGTGAATGGAGTGTTGCTTCAGTTTCTAAATGCTGTCCTTTCAGAGAAAATCACTTTCCTTTGAAAGTGCCTTAAGCAACTTGCAAGAATTCACAAGAAACTCACATGCGTTTCTCTGAAAGAGAAGCAGTCTGTTCCAACACTTCAATTCATTGCACGAAGGGAATGGAGTGTTGCTTCACTTTCTAAATGCTGTCCTTTCAGAGAAAATCACTTTCCTTTGAAAGTGCCTTAAGCTACTTACAAGCATTAGGAAGAAACTCACATGCGTTTCTCTGAAAGAGAAGCAGTCTGTTCCAACACTTCAATTCACTGTGCGAAGTGAATGGAGTGTTGCATCACTTTCTAAATTCTGTCCTTTCAGAGAAAATCACTTTCCTTTGAAAGTGCCTTAAACTACATTCAAGCATTCACAAAAAACTCACATGCGTTTCTCTGAAAGAGAAGCAGTCTGTTCCAACACTTCAATTCACTGTGTGAAGTGAATAGAGTGTTTCCTCACTTTCTAAATGCTGTCCTTTCAGAGAAAATCACTTTCCTTTGAAAGTGCCTTAAGCTGCTTACAAGCATTCACCAGAAACTCACATGCGTTTCTCTGAAAGAGAAGCAATCTGTTCCAACACTTCAATTCACGGTGCGAAGTGAATGGAGTGTTGCTTCACTTTCTAAATGCTGTTCTTTCAGAGAAAATCAGTTTCCTTAGAAAGTGCCTTAAGCTACTTGCAAGCATTAGGAAGAAACTCACATGCGTTTCTCTGAAAGAGAAGCAGTCCGTTCCAACACTTCAATTCACTGTGCGAAGTGAATGGAGTGTTACTTCACTTTCTAAATGCTGTCCTTTGAGAGAAAATCACTTTCCTTTGAAAGTGCCTTAAGCAACTTACAAGGATTCACAAAAACTCACATCCGTTTCTCTGAAAGAGAAGCAGTCTATTACAACACTTCAATTCACTGTGCGAAGTGAATGGAGTGTTGCTTCACTTTCTAAATGCTGTCCTTTCAGAGAAAATCCCTTTCCTTTGAATGTGCCTTAAGCTACTTACAAGCATTCAACAGAAACTCACATGCATTTCTATGAAAGAGAAGCAATCTGTTCCAACACTTCAATTCTCTGTGCGAAGTGAATGGAGTGTTGCTTCACTTTCTAAATGCTGTCCTTTCAGAGAAAATCACTTTCCTTTGAAAGTGGCTTAAGCAACTTGCAAGCATTCACAAGAAACCCTAATGCGTTTTAATGAAAGAGAAGCACTCTGTTCCAACACTTCAATTCACTGCACGAAGGGAATGGAGTGTTGCTTCACTTTCTAAATGCTGTCCTTTCTGAGAAAATCACTTTCCTTTGCAAGTGCCTTAAGCTACTTAAAAGTATTCACCAGAAACTCACATGCGTTTCTCTGAAAGAGAAGCAGTCTGTTCCAACACTTCAATTCACTGTGCGACGTGAATGGAGTGTTGCTTCACTTTCTAAATGCTGTCCAATCAGAGAAAATCACTTTCCTTTGAAAGTGCCTTAAGCTACTTGCAAGCATTAGGAAGAAACTCACATGCGTTTCTGTGAAAGAGAAGCATCTGTTCCAACACTTCAATTCACTGTGCGAAGTGAATGGAGTGTTGCTTCACTTTCTAAATTCTGTCCTTTCAGAGAAAATCACTTTCCTTTGAAAGTGCCTTAAACTACTTTCAAGCATTCACAAAAAACTCACATGCGTTTCTCTGAAAGAGAAGCAGTCTGTTCCAACACTTCAATTCACAGTGCGAAGTGAATGGTGTGTTGCTTCAGTTTCTAAATGCTGTCCTTTCAGAGAAAATCACTTTCCATTGAAAGTGCCTTAAGCAACTTGCAAGAATTCACAAGAAACTCACATGCGTTTCTCTGAAAGAGAAGCAGTCTGTTCCAACACTTCAATTCACTGTGCGAAGTGAATGGAGTGTTGCTTCACTTTCTAAATGCTGTCCTTTCAGAGAAAATCACTTTCCTTTGAAAGAGCCTTAAGCTACTTACAAGCATTCAACAGAAACTCACATGCATTTCTCTGAAAGAGAAGCAGTCTGTTCCAACACTTCAATTCACTGTACAAAGTGAATGGAGTGTTGCTTCACTTTCTAAATGCTGTCCTTTCAGAGAAAATCACTTTCCTTTGAAAGTGCCTTAAGCTACTTACAAGCATTCAACAGAAACTCACATGAATTTCTCTGAAAGAGAAGCAATCTGTTCCAACACTTCAATTAACTGTGCAAAGTGAATGGAGTGTTGCTTCACTTTCTAAATGCTGTCCTTTCAGAGAAAATCACTTTCCTTTGAAAGTGCATTAAGCTACTTACAAGCATTCACCAGAAACTCACATGCGTTTTTCTGAAAGAGAAGCAGTCTGTTCCAACACTTCAATTCACTGTGCGAAGTGAATGGAGTGTTGCTTCACTTTCTAAATGCTGTCCTTTCAGAGAAAATCACTTTCCTTTGATAGTGCCTTAAGCTACTTGCAAGCATTAGGAAGAAACTCACATGCGTTTCTCTGAAAGAGAAGCAGTCTGTTCCAACACTTCAATTCACTGTGCGAAGTGAATGGAGTGTTGCTTCACTTTCTAAATGCTGGCCTTTCAGAGAAAATCACTTTCCTTTGAAAGTGCCTTAAGCTACATACAAGCATTCAACAGAAACTCACATGCATTTCTCTGAAAGAGAAGCAGTCTGTTCCAACACTTCAATTCACTGTGCGAAGTGAATGAAGTGTTTCTTCACTTTCTAAATGCTGTCCTTTCAGAGAAAATCACTTTCCTTTGAAAGTGCCTTAAGCTACTTACAAGCATTCACCAGAAACTCACATGCGTTTCTCTGAAAGAGAAGCAGTCTGTTCCAACACTTCAATTCACTGTGTGAAGTGAATGGAGTGTTGCCTCACTTTCTAAATGCTGTCCTTTCAGAGAAAATCACTTTCCTTTGAAAGTGCCTTAAGCTACTTGCAAGCATTAGGAAGAAACTCACATGCGTTTCTCTGAAAGAGAAGCAGTCTGTTCCAACACTTCAATTCACTGTGCGAAGTGAATGGAGTGTTGCTTCACTTTCTAAATGCTGTTCTTTCAGAGAAAATCACTTTCCTTTGAAAGTGCCTTAAGCTACTTGCAAGCATTAGGAAGAAACTCACATGCGTTTCTCTGAAAGAGAAGCAGTCTGTTCCAACACTTCAATTCAATGTGCGAAGTGAATGGAGTGTTGCTTCACTTTCTAAATGCTGTCCTTTCAGAGAAAATCACTTTCCTTTGAAAGTGCCTTAAGCTACTTGCAAGCATTAGGAAGAAACTCACATGCGTTTCTCTGAAAGAGAAGCAGTCTGTTCCAACACTTCAATTCACTGTGTGAAGTGAATGGAGTGCTGCCTCACTTTCTAAATGCTGTCCTTTCAGAGAAAATCCCTTTCCTTTGAAAGTGCCTTAAGCTACTTGCAAGCATTAGGAAGAAAATCACATGCGTTTCTCTGAAAGAGAAGCAGTCTGTTCCAACAATTCAATTCACTGTGTGAAGTGAATGGAGTGTAGCCTCACTTTCTAAATGCTGTCCTTTCAGAGAAAATCACTTTCCTTTGAAAGTGCCTTAAGCTACTTCAAGCATTAACAAGAAACACTAATGCGTTTATACGAAAGAGAAGCACTCTGTTCCAACACTTCAATTCACTGGACGAAGTGAATGGAGTGTTGTTTCACTTTCTAAATGCTGTCCTTTCAGAGAAAATCACTTTCCTTTGAAAGTGCCTTAAGCTACTTACAAGCATTCACCAGAAACTCACATGCGTTTCTCTGAAAGAGAAGCAGTCGGTTCCAACACTTCAATTCACTGTGCGAAGTGAATGGAGTGTTGCTTCACTTTCTAAATGCTGTCGTTTCAGAGAAAATCACTTTCCTTTGAAAGTGCCTTAAGCTACTTGCAAGCATTAGGAAGAAACTCACATGCGTTTCTCTGAAAGAGAAGCAGTCTGTTCCAACACTTCAATTCACTGTGCGAAGTGAATGGAGTTTTGCTTCACTTTCTGAATTATGTCCTTTCAGAGAAAATCACTTTCCTTTGAAAGTGCCTTAAGCAACTTACAAGCATTCACAAGAAACACTAATGCGTTTCTATGAGAGAGAAGCACTCTGTTCCAACACTTCAATTCACTGCACGAAGGGAATGGATTGTTGCTTCACTTTCTAAATGTTGTCCTTTCAGAGAAAATCACTTTCCTTTGAAAGTGCCTTAAGCTACTTAGAAGCATTCAACAGAAACTCACATGCGTTTCTCTGAAAGAGAAGCAGTCTGTTCCAACACTTCAATTCACTGTGGGAAGTGAATGGAGTGTTGCTTCACTTTCTAAATGCTGTCCTTTCAGAGAAAATCACTTTCCTTTGAAAGTGCCTTAAACTACTTTCAAGCATTCACAAAAAACTCACATGCGTTTCTCTGAAAGACAAGCAGTCTGTTCCAACACTTCAATTCACTGTGCGAAGTGAATGGAGTGTTGCTTCAGTTTCTAAATGCTGTCCTTTCAGAGAAAATCACTTTCCTTTGAAAGTGCCTTAAGCAACTTGCAAGAATTCACAAGAAACTCACATGCGTTTCTCTGAAAGAGAAGCAGTCTGTTCCAACACTTCAATTCATTGCACGAAGGGAATGGAGTGTTGCTTCACTTTCTAAATGCTGTCCTTTCAGAGAAAATCACTTTCCTTTGAAAGTGCCTTAAGCTACTTACAAGCATTAGGAAGAAACTCACATGCGTTTCTCTGAAAGAGAAGCAGTCTGTTCCAACACTTCAATTCACTGTGCGAAGTGAATGGAGTGTTGCATCACTTTCTAAATTCTGTCCTTTCAGAGAAAATCACTTTCCTTTGAAAGTGCCTTAAACTACATTCAAGCATTCACAAAAAACTCACATGCGTTTCTCTGAAAGAGAAGCAATCTGTTCCAACACTTCAATTCACGGTGCGAAGTGAATGGAGTGTTGCTTCACTTTCTAAATGCTGTTCTTTCAGAGAAAATCAGTTTCCTTAGAAAGTGCCTTAAGCTACTTGCAAGCATTAGGAAGAAACTCACATGCGTTTCTCTGAAAGAGAAGCAGTCCGTTCCAACACTTCAATTCACTGTGCGAAGTGAATGGAGTGTTACTTCACTTTCTAAATGCTGTCCTTTCAGAGAAAATCACTTTCCTTTGAAAGTGCCTTAAGCAACTTACAAGGATTCACAAAAACTCACATCCGTTTCTCTGAAAGAGAAGCAGTCTATTACAACACTTCATTTCACTGTGCGAAGTGAATGGAGTGTTGCTTCACTTTCTAAATGCTGTCCTTTCTGAGAAAATCCCTTTCCTTTGAATGTGCCTTAAGCTACTTACAAGCATTCAACAGAAACTCACATGCATTTCTATGAAAGAGAAGCAATCTGTTCCAACACTTCAATTCTCTGTGCGAAGTGAATGGAGTGTTGCTTCACTTTCTAAATGCTGTCCTTTCAGAGAAAATCACTTTCCTTTGAAAGTGCCTTAAGCTACTTGCAAGCATTCACAAGAAACCCTAATGCGTTTTAATGAAAGAGAAGCACTCTGTTCCAACACTTCAATTCACTGCACGAAGGGAATGGAGTGTTGCTTCACTTTCTAAATGCTGTCCTTTCTGAGAAAATCACTTTCCTTTGCAAGTGCCTTAAGCTACTTAAAAGTATTCACCAGAAACTCATATGCGTTTCTCTGAAAGAGAAGCAGTCTGTTCCAACACTTCAATTCACTCTGCGACGTGAATGGAGTGTTGCTTCACTTTCTAAATGCTGTCCAATCAGAGAAAATCACTTTCCTTTGAAAGTGCCTTAAGCTACTTGCAAGCATTAGGAAGAAACTCACATGCGTTTCTGTGAAAGAGAAGCATCTGTTCCAACACTTCAATTCACTGTGCGAAGTGAATGGAGTGTTGCTTCACTTTCTAAATTCTGTCCTTTCAGAGAAAGTCACTTTCCTTTGAAAGTGCCTTAAGCTACTTACAAGCATTCAACAGAAACTCACATGAATTTCTCTGAAAGAGAAGCAATCTGTTCCAACACTTCAATTAACTGTGCAAAGTGAATGGAGTGTTGCTTCACTTTCTAAATGCTGTCCTTTCAGAGAAAATCACTTTCCTTTGAAAGTGCATTAAGCTACTTACAAGCATTCACCAGAAACTCACATGCGTTTTTCTGAAAGAGAAGCAGTCTGTTCCAACACTTCAATTCACTGTGCGAAGTGAAGGGAGTGTTGCTTCACTTTCTAAATGCTGTCCTTTCAGAGAAAATCACTTTCCTTTGATAGTGCCTTAAGCTACTTGCAAGCATTAGGAAGAAACTCACATGCGTTTCTCTGAAAGAGAAGCAGTCTGTTCCAACACTTCAATTCACTGTGCGAAGTGAATGGAGTGTTGCTTCACTTTCTAAATGCTGGCCTTTCAGAGAAAATCACTTTCCTTTGAAAGTGCCTTAAGCTACATACAAGCATTCAACAGAAACTCACATGCATTTCTCTGAAAGAGAAGCAGTCTGTTCCAACACTTCAATTCACTGTGCGAAGTGAATGAAGTGTTTCTTCACTTTCTAAATGCTGTCCTTTCAGAGAAAATCACTTTCCTTTGAAAGTGCCTTAAGCTACTTACAAGCATTCACCAGAAACTCAGATGCGTTTCTCTGAAAGAGAAGCAGTCTGTTCCAACACTTCAATTCACTGTGTGAAGTGAATGGAGTGTTGCCTCACTTTCTAAATGCTGTCCTTTCAGAGAAAATCACTTTCCTTTGAAAGTGCCTTAAGCTACTTGCAAGCATTAGGAAGAAACTCACATGCGTTTCTCTGAAAGAGAAGCAGTCTGTTCCAACACTTCAATTCACTGTGCGAAGTGAATGGAGTGTTGCTTCACTTTCTAAATGCTGTTCTTTCAGAGAAAATCACTTTCCTTTGAAAGTGCCTTAAGCTACTTGCAAGCATTAGGAAGAAACTCACATGCGTTTCTCTGAAAGAGAAGCAGTCTGTTCCAACACTTCAATTCAATGTGCGAAGTGAATGGAGTGTTGCTTCACTTTCTAAATGCTGTCCTTTCAGAGAAAATCACTTTCCTTTGAAAGTGCCTTAAGCTACTTGCAAGCATTAGGAAGAAACTCACATGCGTTTCTCTGAAAGAGAAGCAGTCTGTTCCAACACTTCAATTCACTGTGTGAAGTGAATGGAGTGCTGCCTCACTTTCTAAATGCTGTCCTTTCAGAGAAAATCACTTTCCTTTGAAAGTGCCTTAAGCTACTTGCAAGCATTAGGAAGAAAATCACATGCGTTTCTCTGAAAGAGAAGCAGTCTGTTCCAACAATTCAATTCACTGTGTGAAGTGAATGGAGTGTAGCCTCACTTTCTAAATGCTGTCCTTTCAGAGAAAATCACTTTCCTTTGAAAGTGCCTTAAGCTACTTCAAGCATTAACAAGAAACACTAATGCGTTTATACGAAAGAGAAGCACTCTGTTCCAACACTTCAATTCACTGGACGAAGTGAATGGAGTGTTGTTTCACTTTCTAAATGCTGTCCTTTCAGAGAAAATCACTTTCCTTTGAAAGTGCCTTAAGCTACTTACAAGCATTCACCTTAAACTCACATGCGTTTCTCTGAAAGAGAAGCAGTCGGTTCCAACACTTCAATTCACTGTGCGAAGTGAATGGAGTGTTGCTTCACTTTCTAAATGCTGTCGTTTCAGAGAAAATCACTTTCCTTTGAAAGTGCCTTAAGCTACTTGCAAGCATTAGGAAGAAACTCACATGCGTTTCTCTGAAAGAGAAGCAGTCTGTTCCAACACTTCAATTCACTGTGCGAAGTGAATGGAGTTTTGCTTCACTTTCTGAATTATGTCCTTTCAGAGAAAATCACTTTCCTTTGAAAGTGCCTTAAGCAACTTACAAGCATTCACAAGAAACACTAATGCGTTTCTATGAGAGAGAAGCACTCTGTTCCAACACTTCAATTCACTGCACGAAGGGAATGGATTGTTGCTTCACTTTCTAAATGTTGTCCTTTCAGAGAAAATCACTTTCCTTTGAAAGTGCCTTAAGCTACTTAGAAGCATTCAACAGAAACTCACATGCGTTTCTCTGAAAGAGAAGCAGTCTGTTCCAACACTTCAATTCACTGTGGGAAGTGAATGGAGTGTTGCTTCACTTTCTAAATGCTGTCCTTTCAGAGAAAATCACTTTCCTTTGAAAGTGCCTTAAACTACTTTCAAGCATTCACAAAAAACTCACATGCGTTTCTCTGAAAGAGAAGCAGTCTGTTCCAACACTTCAATTCACTGTGCGAAGTGAATGGAGTGTTGCTTCAGTTTCTAAATGCTGTCCTTTCAGAGAAAATCACTTTCCTTTGAAAGTGCCTTAAGCAACTTGCAAGAATTCACAAGAAACTCACATGCATTTCTCTGAAAGAGAAGCAGTCTGTTCCAACACTTCAATTCATTGCACGAAGGGAATGGAGTGTTGCTTCACTTTCTAAATGCTGTCCTTTCAGAGAAAATCACTTTCCTTTGAAAGTGCCTTAAGCTACTTACAAGCATTAGGAAGAAACTCACATGCGTTTCTCTGAAAGAGAAGCAGTCTGTTCCAACACTTCAATTCACTGTGCGAAGTGAATGGAGTGTTGCATCACTTTCTAAATTCTGTCCTTTCAGAGAAAATCACTTTCCTTTGAAAGTGCCTTAAACTACATTCAAGCATTCACAAAAAACTCACATGCGTTTCTCTGAAAGAGAAGCAGTCTGTTCCAACACTTCAATTCACTGTGTGAAGTGAATAGAGTGTTTCCTCACTTTCTAAATGCTGTCCTTTCAGAGAAAATCACTTTCCTTTGAAAGTGCCTTAAGCTACTTACAAGCATTCACCAGAAACTCACATGCGTTTCTCTGAAAGAGAAGCAATCTGTTCCAACACTTCAATTCACGGTGCGAAGTGAATGGAGTGTTGCTTCACTTTCTAAATGCTGTCCTTTCAGAGAAAATCACTTTCCTTTGAAAGTGCCTTAAGCAACTTACAAGGATTCACAAAAACTCACATCCGTTTCTCTGAAAGAGAAGCAGTCTATTACAACACTTCAATTCACTGTGCGAAGTGAATGGAGTGTTGCTTCACTTTCTAAATGCTGTCCTTTCTGAGAAAATCCCTTTCCTTTGAATGTGCCTTAAGCTACTTACAAGCATTCAACAGAAACTCACATGCATTTCTATGAAAGAGAAGCAATCTGTTCCAACACTTCAATTCTCTGTGCGAAGTGAATGGAGTGTTGCTTCACTTTCTAAATGCTGTCCTTTCAGAGAAAATCACTTTCCTTTGAAAGTGGCTTAAGCAACTTGCAAGCATTCACAAGAAACCCTAATGCGTTTTAATGAAAGAGAAGCACTCTGTTCCAACACTTCAATTCACTGCACGAAGGGAATGGAGTGTTGCTTCACTTTCTAAATGCTGTCCTTTCTGAGAAAATCACTTTCCTTTGCAAGTGCCTTAAGCTACTTAAAAGTATTCACCAGAAACTCACATGCGTTTCTCTGAAAGAGAAGCAGTCTGTTCCAACACTTCAATTCACTCTGCGACGTGAATGGAGTGTTGCTTCACTTTCTAAATGCTGTCCAATCAGAGAAAATCACTTTCCTTTGAAAGTGCCTTAAGCTACTTGCAAGCATTAGGAAGAAACTCACATGCGTTTCTGTGAAAGAGAAGCATCTGTTCCAACACTTCAATTCACTGTGCGAAGTGAATGGAGTGTTGCTTCACTTTCTAAATGCTGTCCTTTCAGAGAAAATCACTTTCCTTTGAAAGTGCCTTAAACTACTTTCAAGCATTCACAAAAAACTCACATGCGTTTCTCTGAAAGAGAAGCAGTCTGTTCCAACACTTCAATTCACAGTGCGAAGTGAATGGTGTGTTGCTTCAGTTTCTAAATGCTGTCCTTTCAGAGAAAATCACTTTCCTTTGAAAGTGCCTTAAGCAACTTGCAAGAATTCACAAGAAACTCACATGCGTTTCTCTGAAAGAGAAGCAGTCTGTTCCAACACTTCAATTCACTGTGCGAAGTGAATGGAGTGTTGCTTCACTTTCTAAATACTGTCCTTTCAGAGAAAATCACTTTCCTTTGAAAGAGCCTTAAGCTACTTACAAGCATTCAACAGAAACTCACATGCATTTCTCTGAAAGAGAAGCAGTCTGTTCCAACACTTCAATTCACTGTACAAAGTGAATGGAGTGTTGCTTCACTTTCTAAATGCTGTCCTTTCAGAGAAAATCACTTTCCTTTGAAAGTGCCTTAAGCTACTTACAAGCATTCAACAGAAACTCACATGAATTTCTCTGAAAGAGAAGCAATCTGTTCCAACACTTCAATTAATTGTGCAA
This sequence comes from Myodes glareolus, assembly GCF_982192425.1. Lineage (NCBI taxonomy): Eukaryota > Metazoa > Chordata > Mammalia > Rodentia > Cricetidae > Myodes > Myodes glareolus. The sequence goes on from NW_028263212.1 coordinate 1,647,621, forward strand.
AGTGAATGGAGTGTTGCTTCACTTTCTAAATGCTGTCCTTTCAGAGAAAATCACTTTCCTTTGAAAGTGCATTAAGCTACTTACAAGCATTCACCAGAAACTCACATGCGTTTTTCTGAAAGAGAAGCAGTCTGTTCCAACACTTCAATTCACTGTGCGAAGTGAATGGAGTGTTGCTTCACTTTCTAAATGCTGTCCTTTCAGAGAAAATCACTTTCCTTTGAAAGTGCCTTAAGCTACTTGCAAGCATTAGGAAGAAACTCACATGCGTTTCTCTGAAAGAGAAGCAGTCTGTTCCAACACTTCAATTCACTGTGCGAAGTGAATGGAGTGTTGCTTCACTTTCTAAATGCTGTCCTTTCAGAGAAAATCACTTTCCTTTGATAGTGCCTTAAGCTACTTGCAAGCATTAGGAAGAAACTCACATGCGTTTCTCTGAAAGAGAAGCAGTCTGTTCCAACACTTCAATTCACTGTGTGAAGTGAATAGAGTGTTGCCTCACTTTCTAAATGCTGTCCTTTCAGAGAAAATCACTTTCCTTTGAAAGTGCCTTAAACTACTTACAAGCATTTAACAGAAACTCACATGCGTTTCTCTGAAAGAGAAGCAGTCTGTTCCAACACTTCAATTCACTGTGCGAAGTGAATGGAGTGTTGCTTCACTTTCTAAATGCTGTTCTTTCAGAGAAAATCACTTTCCTTTGAAAGTGCCTTAAGCTACTTGCAAGCATTAGGAAGAAACTCACATGCATTTCTCTGAAAGAGAAGCAGTCCGTTCCAACACTTCAATTCACTGTGCGAAGTGAATGGAGTTTTGCTTCACTTTCTAAATGCTGTCCTTTCAGAGAAAATCACTTTCCTTTGAAAGTGCCTTAAACTACTTGCAAGCATTAGGAAGAAATTCACATGCGTTTCTCTGAAAGAGAAGCAGTCTGTTCCAACACTTCAATTCACTGTGCGATGTGAATGGAGTGTTGCCTCACTTTCTAAATGCTGTCCTTTCAGAGAAAATCACTTTCGATTGAAAGTGCCTTAAACTACTTTCAAGCATTCACAAAAAACTCACATGCGTTTCTCTGAAAGAGAAGCAGACTGTTCCAACACTTCAATTCACTGTGCGAAGTGAATGGAGTGTTGCTTCACTTTCTAAATGCTGTCCTTTCAGAGAAAATCCCTTTCCTTTGAATGTGCATTAAGCTACTTACAAGCATTCAACAGAAGCTCACATGCATTTCTCTGAAAAAGAAGCAATCTGTTCCAACACTTCAATTCTCTGTGCGAAGTGAATGGAGTGTTGCTTCACTTTCTAAATGCTGTCCTTTCAGAGAAAATCACTTTCCTTTGAAAGTGCCTTAAGCAACTTGCAAGCATTCACAAGAAACCCTAATGCGTTTCTATGAAAGAAAAGCACTCTGTTCCAACACTTCAATTCACTCCACGAAGGGAATGGAGTGTTGCTTCACTTTCTAAATGCTGTCCTTTCAGAGAAAATCACTTTCCTTTACAAGTGCCTTAAGCTACTTAAAAGCATTCACCAGAAACTCACATGCGTTTCTCTGAAAGAGAAGCAGTCTGTTCCAACACTTCAATTCACTGTGCGAAGTGAATGGAGTGTTGCTTCACTTTCTAAATGCTGTCTTTTCAGAGAAAATCACTTTCCTTTGAAAGTGCATTAAGCTACTTACAAGCATTCACCAGAAACTCACATGCATTTCTCTGAAAGAGAAGCAGTCTGTTCCAACACTTCAATTCACTGTGCGAAGTGAATGGAGTGTTGCTTCACTTTCTAAATGCTGTCCTTTCAGAGAAAATCACTTTCCTTTGAAAGTGCCTTAAGCTACTTGCAAGCATTAGGAAGAAACTCACATGCGTTTCTCTGAAAGAGAAGCAGTCTGTTCCAACACTTCAATTCACTCTTCGAAGTGAATGGAGTGTTGCTTCACTTTCTAAATGCTGTCCAATCAGAGAAAATCACTTTCCTTTGAAAGTGCCTTAAGCTACTTGCAAGCATTAGGAAGAAACTCACATGCGTTTCTCTGAAAGAGAAGCAGTCTGTTCCAACACTTCAATTCACTGTGCGAAGTGAATGGAGTGTTGCCTCACTTTCTAAATGCTGTCCTTTCAGAGAAAATCACTTTCCATTGAAAGTGCCTTAAACTACTTTCAAGCATTCACAAAAAACTCACATGCGTTTCTCTGAAAGAGAAGCAGACTGTTCCAACACTTCAATTCACTGTGCGAAGTGAATGGAGTGTTGCTTCACTTTCTAAATGCTGTCCTTTCAGAGAAAATCCCTTTCCTTTGAATGTGCCTTAAGCTACTTACAAGCATTCAACAGAAAGTCACATGCATTTCTCTGAAAGAGAAGCAATCTGTTCCAACACTTCAATTCTCTGTGCGAAGTGAATGGAGTGTTGCTTCACTTTCTAAATGCTGTCCTTTCAGAGAAAATCACTTTCCTTTGAAAGTGCCTTAAGCAACTTGCAAGCATTCACAAGAAACCCTAATGCGTTTCAATGAAAGAGAAGCACTCTGTTCCAACACTTCAATTCACTGCACGAAGGGAATGGAGTGTTGCTTCACTTTCTAAATGCTGTCCTTTCAGAGAAAATCACTTTCCTATGCAAGTGCCTTAAGCTACTTAAAAGTATTCACCAGAAACTCACATGCGTTTCTCTGAAAGAGAAGCAGTCTGTTCCAACACTTCAATTCACTGTGCGACGTGAATGGAGTGTTGCATCACATTCTAAATGCTGTCCAATCAGAGAAAATCACTTTCCTTTGAAAGTGCCTTAAGCTACTTGCAAGCATTAGGAAGAAACTCACATGCGTTTCTCTGAAAGAGAAGCAGTCTGTTCCAACACTTCAATTCACTGTGCGAAGTGAATGGAGTGTTGCTTCACTTTCTAAATTCTGTCCTTTCAGAGAAAATCACTTTCCTTTGAAAGTGCCTTAAACTACTTTCAAGCATTCACAAAAAACTCACATGCGTTTCTCTGAAAGAGAAGCAGTCTGTTCCAACACTTCAATTCACTGTGTGAAGTGAATAGAGTGTTGCCTCACTTTCTAAATGCTGTCCTTTCAGAGAAAATCACTTTCCTTTGAAAGTGCCTTAAGCTACTTACAAGCATTTAACAGAAACTCACATGCGTTTCTCTGAAAGAGAAGCAGTCTGTTCCAACACTTCAATTCACTGTGCGAAGTGAATGGAGTGTTGCTTCACTTTCTAAATGCTGTTCTTTCAGAGAAAATCAGTTTCCTTTGAAAGTGCCTTAAGCTACTTGCAAGCATTAGGAAGAAACTCACATGCGTTTCTCTGAAAGAGAAGCAGTCCGTTCCAACACTTCAATTCACTGTGCGAAGTGAATGGAGTGTTTCTTCACTTTCGAAATGCTGTCCTTTCAGAGAAAATCACTTTCCTTTGAAAGTGCCTTAAGCAACTTGCAAGAATTCACAAGAAACTCACATGCGTTTCTCTGAAAGAGAAGCAGTCTGTTCCAACACTTCAATTCACTGTGCGAAGTGAATGGAGTGTTGCTTCACTTTCTAAATGCTGTCCTTTCAGAGAAAATCACTTTCCTTTGAATGAGCCTTAAGCTACTTACAAGCATTCAACAGAAACTCACATGCATTTCTCTGAAAGAGAAGCAGTCAGTTCCAACACTTCAATTCACTGTACAAAGTGAATGGAGTGTTGCTTCACTTTCTAAATGCTGTCCTTTCAGAGAAAATCACTTTCCTTTGAAAGTGCCTTAAGCTTCTTACAAGCATTCAACAGAAACTCACATGAATTTCTCTGAAAGAGAAGTAATCTGTTCCAACACTTCAATTAACTGTGCAAAGTGAATGGAGTGTTGCTTCACTTTCTAAATGCTGTCCTTTCAGAGAAAATCACTTTCCTGTGAAAGTCCATTAAGCTACTTACAAGCATTCACCAGAAACTCACATGCGTTTTTCTGAAAGAGAAGCAGTCTGTTCCAACACTTCAATTCACTGTGCGAAGTGAATGGAGTGTTGCTTCACTTTCTAAATGCTGTCCTTTCAGAGAAAATCACTTTCCTTTGAAAGTGCCTTAAGCTACTTGCATGCATTAGGAAGAAACTCACATGCGTTTCTCTGAAAGAGAAGCAGTCTGTTCCAACACTTCAATTCACTGTGTGAAGTGAATAGAGTGTTTCCTCACTTTCTAAATGCTGTCCTTTCAGAGAAAATCACTTTCCTTTGAAAGTGCCTTAAGCTACTTACAAGCATTCACCAGAAACTCACATGCGTTTCTCTGAAAGAGAAGCAATCTGTTCCAACACTTCAATTCACGGTGCGAAGTGAATGGAGTGTTGCTTCACTTTCTAAATGCTGTTCTTTCAGAGAAAATCAGTTTCCTTTGAAAGTGCCTTAAGCTACTTGCAAGCTTTAGGAAGAAACTCACATGCGTTTCTCTGAAAGAGAAGCAGTCCGTTCCAACACTTCAATTCACTGTGCGAAGTGAATGGAGTGTTGCTTCACTTTCTAAATGCTGTCCTTTCAGAGAAAATCACTTTCCTTTGAAAGTGACTTAAGCTACTTGCAAGCATTAGGAAGAAACTCACATGCGTTTCTCTGAAAGAGAAGCAGTCTGTTCCAACACTTCAATTCACTGTGCGAAGTGAATGGAGTGTTGCTTCACTTTCTAAATGCTGTCCTTTCAGAGAAAATCACTTTCCATTGAAAGTGCCTTAAACTACTTTCAAGCATTCACAAAAAACTCACATGCGTTTCTCTGAAAGAGAAGCAGACTGTTCCAACACTTCAATTCACTGTGAGAAGTGAATGGAGTGTTGCTTCACTTTCTAAATGCTGTCCTTTCAGAGAAAATCCCTTTCCTTTGAATGTGCATTAAGCTACTTACAAGCATTCAACAGAAAGTCACATGCATTTCTCTGAAAGAGAAGCAATCTGTTCCAACACTTCAATTCTCTGTGCGAAGTGAATGGAGTGTTGCTTCACTTTCTAAATGCTGTCCTTTCAGAGAAAATCACTTTCCTTTGAAAGTGCCTTAAGCAACTTGCAAGCATTCACAAGAAACCCTAATGCGTTTCAATGAAAGAGAAGCACTCTGTTCCAACACTTCAATTCACTGCACGAAGGGAATGGAGTGTTGCTTCACTTTCTAAATGCTGTCCTTTCAGAGAAAATCACTTTCCTATGCAAGTGCCTTAAGCTACTTAAAAGTATTCACCAGAAACTCACATGCGTTTCTCTGAAAGAGAAGCAGTCTGTTCCAACACTTCAATTCACTGTGCGACGTGAATGGAGTGTTGCTTCACATTCTAAATGCTGTCCAATCAGAGAAAATCACTTTCCTTTGAAAGTGCCTTAAGCTACTTGCAAGCATTAGGAAGAAACTCACATGCGTTTCTCTGAAAGAGAAGCAGTCTGTTCCAACACTTCAATTCACTGTGCGAAGTGAATGGAGTGTTGCTTCACTTTCTAAATTCTGTCCTTTCAGAGAAAATCACTTTCCTTTGAAAGTGCCTTAAACTACTTTCAAGCATTCACAAAAAACTCACATGCGTTTCTCTGAAAGAGAAGCAGTCTGTTCCAACACTTCAATTCACTGTGTGAAGTGAATAGAGTGTTGCCTCACTTTCTAAATGCTGTCCTTTCAGAGAAAATCACTTTCCTTTGAAAGTGCCTTAAGCTACTTACAAGCATTTAACAGAAACTCACATGCGTTTCTCTGAAAGAGAAGCAGTCTGTTCCAACACTTCAATTCACTGTGCGAAGTGAATGGAGTGTTGCTTCACTTTCTAAATGCTGTTCTTTCAGAGAAAATCAGTTTCCTTTGAAAGTGCCTTAAGCTACTTGCAAGCATTAGGAAGAAACTCACATGCGTTTCTCTGAAAGAGAAGCAGTCCGTTCCAACACTTCAATTCACTGTGCGAAGTGAATGGAGTGTTTCTTCACTTTCGAAATGCTGTCCTTTCAGAGAAAATCACTTTCCTTTGAAAGTGCCTTAAGCAACTTGCAAGAATTCACAAGAAACTCACATGCGTTTCTCTGAAAGAGAAGCAGTCTGTTCCAACACTTCAATTCACTGTGCGAAGTGAATGGAGTGTTGCTTCACTTTCTAAATGCTGTCCTTTCAGAGAAAATCACTTTCCTTTGAATGAGCCTTAAGCTACTTACAAGCATTCAACAGAAACTCACATGCATTTCTCTGAAAGAGAAGCAGTCAGTTCCAACACTTCAATTCACTGTACAAAGTGAATGGAGTGTTGCTTCACTTTCTAAATGCTGTCCTTTCAGAGAAAATCACTTTCCTTTGAAAGTGCCTTAAGCTTCTTACAAGCATTCAACAGAAACTCACATGAATTTCTCTGAAAGAGAAGTAATCTGTTCCAACACTTCAATTAACTGTGCAAAGTGAATGGAGTGTTGCTTCACTTTCTAAATGCTGTCCTTTCAGAGAAAATCACTTTCCTGTGAAAGTCCATTAAGCTACTTACAAGCATTCACCAGAAACTCACATGCGTTTTTCTGAAAGAGAAGCAGTCTGTTCCAACACTTCAATTCACTGTGCGAAGTGAATGGAGTGTTGCTTCACTTTCTAAATGCTGTCCTTTCAGAGAAAATCACTTTCCTTTGAAAGTGCCTTAAGCTACTTGCAAGCATTAGGAAGAAACTCACATGCGTTTCTCTGAAAGAGAAGCAGTCTGTTCCAACACTTCAATTCACTGTGTGAAGTGAATAGAGTGTTTCCTCACTTTCTAAATGCTGTCCTTTCAGAGAAAATCACTTTCCTTTGAAAGTGCCTTAAGCTACTTACAAGCATTCACCAGAAACTCACATGCGTTTCTCTGAAAGAGAAGCAATCTGTTCCAACACTTCAATTCACGGTGCGAAGTGAATGGAGTGTTGCTTCACTTTCTAAATGCTGTTCTTTCAGAGAAAATCAGTTTCCTTTGAAAGTGCCTTAAGCTACTTGCAAGCTTTAGGAAGAAACTCACATGCGTTTCTCTGAAAGAGAAGCAGTCCGTTCCAACACTTCAATTCACTGTGCGAAGTGAATGGAGTGTTGCTTCACTTTCTAAATGCTGTCCTTTCAGAGAAAATCACTTTCCTTTGAAAGTGCCTTAAGCTACTTGCAAGCATTAGGAAGAAACTCACATGCGTTTCTCTGAAAGAGAAGCAGTCTGTTCCAACACTTCAATTCACTGTGCGAAGTGAATGGAGTGTTGCTTCACTTTCTAAATGCTGTCCTTTCAGAGAAAATCACTTTCCATTGAAAGTGCCTTAAACTACTTTCAAGCATTCACAAAAAACTCACATGCGTTTCTCTGAAAGAGAAGCAGACTGTTCCAACACTTCAATTCACTGTGCGAAGTGAATGGAGTGTTGCTTCACTTTCTAAATGCTGTCCTTTCAGAGAAAATCCCTTTCCTTTGAATGTGCCTTAAGCTACTTACAAGCATTCAACAGAAAGTCACATGCATTTCTCTGAAAGAGAAGCAATCTGTTCCAACACTTCAATTCTCTGTGCGAAGTGAATGGAGTGTTGCTTCACTTTCTAAATGCTGTCCTTTCAGAGAAAATCACTTTCCTTTGAAAGTGCCTTAAGCAACTTGCAAGCATTCACAAGAAACCCTAATGCGTTTCAATGAAAGAGAAGCACTCTGTTCCAACACTTCAATTCACTGCACGAAGGGAATGGAGTGTTGCTTCACTTTCTAAATGCTGTCCTTTCAGAGAAAATCACTTTCCTATGCAAGTGCCTTAAGCTACTTAAAAGTATTCACCAGAAACTCACATGCGTTTCTCTGAAAGAGAAGCAGTCTGTTCCAACACTTCAATTCACTGTGCGACGTGAATGGAGTGTTGCTTCACATTCTAAATGCTGTCCAATCAGAGAAAATCACTTTCCTTTGAAAGTGCCTTAAGCTACTTGCAAGCATTAGGAAGAAACTCACATGCGTTTCTCTGAAAGAGAAGCAGTCTGTTCCAACACTTCAATTCACTGTGCGAAGTGAATGGAGTGTTGCTTCACTTTCTAAATTCTGTCCTTTCAGAGAAAATCACTTTCCTTTGAAAGTGCCTTAAACTACTTTCAAGCATTCACAAAAAACTCACATGCGTTTCTCTGAAAGAGAAGCAGTCTGTTCCAACACTTCAATTCACTGTGTGAAGTGAATAGAGTGTTGCCTCACTTTCTAAATGCTGTCCTTTCAGAGAAAATCACTTTCCTTTGAAAGTGCCTTAAGCTACTTACAAGCATTTAACAGAAACTCACATGCGTTTCTCTGAAAGAGAAGCAGTCTGTTCCAACACTTCAATTCACTGTGCGAAGTGAATGGAGTGTTGCTTCACTTTCTAAATGCTGTTCTTTCAGAGAAAATCAGTTTCCTTTGAAAGTGCCTTAAGCTACTTGCAAGCATTAGGAAGAAACTCACATGCGTTTCTCTGAAAGAGAAGCAGTCCGTTCCAACACTTCAATTCACTGTGCGAAGTGAATGGAGTGTTTCTTCACTTTCGAAATGCTGTCCTTTCAGAGAAAATCACTTTCCTTTGAAAGTGCCTTAAGCAACTTGCAAGAATTCACAAGAAACTCACATGCGTTTCTCTGAAAGAGAAGCAGTCTGTTCCAACACTTCAATTCACTGTGCGAAGTGAATGGAGTGTTGCTTCACTTTCTAAATGCTGTCCTTTCAGAGAAAATCACTTTCCTTTGAATGAGCCTTAAGCTACTTACAAGCATTCAACAGAAACTCACATGCATTTCTCTGAAAGAGAAGCAGTCAGTTCCAACACTTTAATTCACTGTACAAAGTGAATGGAGTGTTGCTTCACTTTCTAAATGCTGTCCTTTCAGAGAAAATCACTTTCCTTTGAAAGTGCCTTAAGCTTCTTACAAGCATTCAACAGAAACTCACATGAATTTCTCTGAAAGAGAAGTAATCTGTTCCAACACTTCAATTAACTGTGCAAAGTGAATGGAGTGTTGCTTCACTTTCTAAATGCTGTCCTTTCAGAGAAAATCACTTTCCTGTGAAAGTCCATTAAGCTACTTACAAGCATTCACCAGAAACTCACATGCGTTTTTCTGAAAGAGAAGCAGTCTGTTCCAACACTTCAATTCACTGTGCGAAGTGAATGGAGTGTTGCTTCACTTTCTAAATGCTGTCCTTTCAGAGAAAATCACTTTCCTTTGAAAGTGCCTTAAGCTACTTGCAAGCATTAGGAAGAAACTCACATGCGTTTCTCTGAAAGAGAAGCAGTCTGTTCCAACACTTCAATTCACTGTGTGAAGTGAATAGAGTGTTTCCTCACTTTCTAAATGCTGTCCTTTCAGAGAAAATCACTTTCCTTTCAAAGTGCCTTAAGCTACTTACAAGCATTCACCAGAAACTCACATGCGTTTCTCTGAAAGAGAAGCAATCTGTTCCAACACTTCAATTCACGGTGCGAAGTGAATGGAGTGTTGCTTCACTTTCTAAATGCTGTTCTTTCAGAGAAAATCAGTTTCCTTTGAAAGTGCCTTAAGCTACTTGCAAGCTTTAGGAAGAAACTCACATGCGTTTCTCTGAAAGAGAAGCAGTCCGTTCCAACACTTCAATTCACTGTGCGAAGTGAATGGAGTGTTGCTTCACTTTCTAAATGCTGTCCTTTCAGAGAAAATCACTTTCCTTTGAAAGTGCCTTAAGCTACTTGCAAGCATTAGGAAGAAACTCACATGCGTTTCTCTGAAAGAGAAGCAGTCTGTTCCAACACTTCAATTCACTGTGCGAAGTGAATGGAGTGTTGCTTCACTTTCTAAATGCTGTCCTTTCAGAGAAAATCACTTTCCATTGAAAGTGCCTTAAACTACTTTCAAGCATTCACAAAAAACTCACATGCGTTTCTCTGAAAGAGAAGCAGACTGTTCCAACACTTCAATTCACTGTGCGAAGTGAATGGAGTGTTGCTTCACTTTCTAAATGCTGTCCTTTCAGAGAAAATCCCTTTCCTTTGAATGTGCCTTAAGCTACTTACAAGCATTCAACAGAAAGTCACATGCATTTCTCTGAAAGAGAAGCAATCTGTTCCAACACTTCAATTCTCTGTGCGAAGTGAATGGAGTGTTGCTTCACTTTCTAAATGCTGTCCTTTCAGAGAAAATCACTTTCCTTTGAAAGTGCCTTAAGCAACTTGCAAGCATTCACAAGAAACCCTAATGCGTTTCAATGAAAGAGAAGCACTCTGTTCCAACACTTCAATTCACTGCACGAAGGGAATGGAGTGTTGCTTCACTTTCTAAATGCTGTCCTTTCAGAGAAAATCACTTTCCTATGCAAGTGCCTTAAGCTACTTAAAAGTATTCACCAGAAACTCACATGCGTTTCTCTGAAAGAGAAGCAGTCTGTTCCAACACTTCAATTCACTGTGCGACGTGAATGGAGTGTTGCTTCACATTCTAAATGCTGTCCAATCAGAGAAAATCACTTTCCTTTGAAAGTGCCTTAAGCTACTTGCAAGCATTAGGAAGAAACTCACATGCGTTTCTCTGAAAGAGAAGCAGTCTGTTCCAACACTTCAATTCACTGTGCGAAGTGAATGGAGTGTTGCTTCACTTTCTAAATTCTGTCCTTTCAGAGAAAATCACTTTCCTTTGAAAGTGCCTTAAACTACTTTCAAGCATTCACAAAAAACTCACATGCGTTTCTCTGAAAGAGAAGCAGTCTGTTCCAACACTTCAATTCACTGTGTGAAGTGAATAGAGTGTTGCCTCACTTTCTAAATGCTGTCCTTTCAGAGAAAATCACTTTCCTTTGAAAGTGCCTTAAGCTACTTACAAGCATTTAACAGAAACTCACATGCGTTTCTCTGAAAGAGAAGCAGTCTGTTCCAACACTTCAATTCACTGTGCGAAGTGAATGGAGTGTTGCTTCACTTTCTAAATGCTGTTCTTTCAGAGAAAATCAGTTTCCTTTGAAAGTGCCTTAAGCTACTTGCAAGCATTAGGAAGAAACTCACATGCGTTTCTCTGAAAGAGAAGCAGTCCGTTCCAACACTTCAATTCACTGTGCGAAGTGAATGGAGTGTTTCTTCACTTTCGAAATGCTGTCCTTTCAGAGAAAATCACTTTCCTTTGAAAGTGCCTTAAGCAACTTGCAAGAATTCACAAGAAACTCACATGCGTTTCTCTGAAAGAGAAGCAGTCTGTTCCAACACTTCAATTCACTGTGCGAAGTGAATGGAGTGTTGCTTCACTTTCTAAATGCTGTCCTTTCAGAGAAAATCACTTTCCTTTGAATGAGCCTTAAGCTACTTACAAGCATTCAACAGAAACTCACATGCATTTCTCTGAAAGAGAAGCAGTCAGTTCCAACACTTCAATTCACTGTACAAAGTGAATGGAGTGTTGCTTCACTTTCTAAATGCTGTCCTTTCAGAGAAAATCACTTTCCTTTGAAAGTGCCTTAAGCTTCTTACAAGCATTCAACAGAAACTCACATGAATTTCTCTGAAAGAGAAGTAATCTGTTCCAACACTTCAATTAACTGTGCAAAGTGAATGGAGTGTTGCTTCACTTTCTAAATGCTGTCCTTTCAGAGAAAATCACTTTCCTGTGAAAGTCCATTAAGCTACTTACAAGCATTCACCAGAAACTCACATGCGTTTTTCTGAAAGAGAAGCAGTCTGTTCCAACACTTCAATTCACTGTGCGAAGTGAATGGAGTGTTGCTTCACTTTCTAAATGCTGTCCTTTCAGAGAAAATCACTTTCCTTTGAAAGTGCCTTAAGCTACTTGCAAGCATTAGGAAGAAACTCACATGCGTTTCTCTGAAAGAGAAGCAGTCTGTTCCAACACTTCAATTCACTGTGTGAAGTGAATAGAGTGTTTCCTCACTTTCTAAATGCTGTCCTTTCAGAGAAAATCACTTTCCTTTGAAAGTGCCTTAAGCTACTTACAAGCATTCACCAGAAACTCACATGCGTTTCTCTGAAAGAGAAGCAATCTGTTCCAACACTTCAATTCACGGTGCGAAGTGAATGGAGTGTTGCTTCACTTTCTAAATGCTGTTCTTTCAGAGAAAATCAGTTTCCTTTGAAAGTGCCTTAAGCTACTTGCAAGCTTTAGGAAGAAACTCACATGCGTTTCTCTGAAAGAGAAGCAGTCCGTTCCAACACTTCAATTCACTGTGCGAAGTGAATGGAGTGTTGCTTCACTTTCTAAATGCTGTCCTTTCAGAGAAAATCACTTTCCTTTGAAAGTGCCTTAAGCTACTTGCAAGCATTAGGAAGAAACTCACATGCGTTTCTCTGAAAGAGAAGCAGTCTGTTCCAACACTTCAATTCACTGTGCGAAGTGAATGGAGTGTTGCTTCACTTTCTAAATGCTGTCCTTTCAGAGAAAATCACTTTCCATTGAAAGTGCCTTAAACTACTTTCAAGCATTCACAAAAAACTCACATGCGTTTCTCTGAAAGAGAAGCAGACTGTTCCAACACTTCAATTCACTGTGCGAAGTGAATGGAGTGTTGCTTCACTTTCTAAATGCTGTCCTTTCAGAGAAAATCCCTTTCCTTTGAATGTGCCTTAAGCTACTTACAAGCATTCAACAGAAAGTCACATGCATTTCTCTGAAAGAGAAGCAATCTGTTCCAACACTTCAATTCTCTGTGCGAAGTGAATGGAGTGTTGCTTCACTTTCTAAATGCTGTCCTTTCAGAGAAAATCACTTTCCTTTGAAAGTGCCTTAAGCAACTTGCAAGCATTCACAAGAAACCCTAATGCGTTTCAATGAAAGAGAAGCACTCTGTTCCAACACTTCAATTCACTGCACGAAGGGAATGGAGTGTTGCTTCACTTTCTAAATGCTGTCCTTTCAGAGAAAATCACTTTCCTATGCAAGTGCCTTAAGCTACTTAAAAGTATTCACCAGAAACTCACATGCGTTTCTCTGAAAGAGAAGCAGTCTGTTCCAACACTTCAATTCACTGTGCGACGTGAATGGAGTGTTGCTTCACATTCTAAATGCTGTCCAATCAGAGAAAATCACTTTCCTTTGAAAGTGCCTTAAGCTACTTGCAAGCATTAGGAAGAAACTCACATGCGTTTCTCTGAAAGAGAAGCAGTCTGTTCCAACACTTCAATTCACTGTGCGAAGTGAATGGAGTGTTGCTTCACTTTCTAAATTCTGTCCTTTCAGAGAAAATCACTTTCCTTTGAAAGTGCCTTAAACTACTTTCAAGCATTCACAAAAAACTCACATGCGTTTCTCTGAAAGAGAAGCAGTCTGTTCCAACACTTCAATTCACTGTGTGAAGTGAATAGAGTGTTGCCTCACTTTCTAAATGCTGTCCTTTCAGAGAAAATCACTTTCCTTTGAAAGTGCCTTAAGCTACTTACAAGCATTTAACAGAAACTCACATGCGTTTCTCTGAAAGAGAAGCAGTCTGTTCCAACACTTCAATTCACTGTGCGAAGTGAATGGAGTGTTGCTTCACTTTCTAAATGCTGTTCTTTCAGAGAAAATCAGTTTCCTTTGAAAGTGCCTTAAGCTACTTGCAAGCATTAGGAAGAAACTCACATGCGTTTCTCTGAAAGAGAAGCAGTCCGTTCCAACACTTCAATTCACTGTGCGAAGTGAATGGAGTGTTTCTTCACTTTCGAAATGCTGTCCTTTCAGAGAAAATCACTTTCCTTTGAAAGTGCCTTAAGCAACTTGCAAGAATTCACAAGAAACTCACATGCGTTTCTCTGAAAGAGAAGCAGTCTGTTCCAACACTTCAATTCACTGTGCGAAGTGAATGGAGTGTTGCTTCACTTTCTAAATGCTGTCCTTTCAGAGAAAATCACTTTCCTTTGAATGAGCCTTAAGCTACTTACAAGCATTCAACAGAAACTCACATGCATTTCTCTGAAAGAGAAGCAGTCAGTTCCAACACTTCAATTCACTGTACAAAGTGAATGGAGTGTTGCTTCACTTTCTAAATGCTGTCCTTTCAGAGAAAATCACTTTCCTTTGAAAGTGCCTTAAGCTTCTTACAAGCATTCAACAGAAACTCACATGAATTTCTCTGAAAGAGAAGTAATCTGTTCCAACACTTCAATTAACTGTGCAAAGTGAATGGAGTGTTGCTTCACTTTCTAAATGCTGTCCTTTCAGAGAAAATCACTTTCCTGTGAAAGTCCATTAAGCTACTTACAAGCATTCACCAGAAACTCACATGCGTTTTTCTGAAAGAGAAGCAGTCTGTTCCAACACTTCAATTCACTGTGCGAAGTGAATGGAGTGTTGCTTCACTTTCTAAATGCTGTCCTTTCAGAGAAAATCACTTTCCTTTGAAAGTGCCTTAAGCTACTTGCAAGCATTAGGAAGAAACTCACATGCGTTTCTCTGAAAGAGAAGCAGTCTGTTCCAACACTTCAATTCACTGTGTGAAGTGAATAGAGTGTTTCCTCACTTTCTAAATGCTGTCCTTTCAGAGAAAATCACTTTCCTTTGAAAGTGCCTTAAGCTACTTACAAGCATTCACCAGAAACTCACATGCGTTTCTCTGAAAGAGAAGCAATCTGTTCCAACACTTCAATTCACGGTGCGAAGTGAATGGAGTGTTGCTTCACTTTCTAAATGCTGTTCTTTCAGAGAAAATCAGTTTCCTTTGAAAGTGCCTTAAGCTACTTGCAAGCTTTAGGAAGAAACTCACATGCGTTTCTCTGAAAGAGAAGCAGTCCGTTCCAACACTTCAATTCACTGTGCGAAGTGAATGGAGTGTTGCTTCACTTTCTAAATGCTGTCCTTTCAGAGAAAATCACTTTCCTTTGAAAGTGCCTTAAGCTACTTGCAAGCATTAGGAAGAAACTCACATGCGTTTCTCTGAAAGAGAAACAGTCTGTTCCAACACTTCAATTCACTGTGCGAAGTGAATGGAGTGTTGCTTCACTTTCTAAATGCTGTCCTTTCAGAGAAAATCACTTTCCTTTGAATGAGCCTTAAGCTACTTACAAGCATTCAACAGAAACTCACATGCATTTCTCTGAAAGAGAAGCAGTCAGTTCCAACACTTCAATTCACTGTACAAAGTGAATGGAGTGTTGCTTCACTTTCTAAATGCTGTCCTTTCAGAGAAAATCACTTTCCTTTGAAAGTGCCTTAAGCTTCTTACAAGCATTCAACAGAAACTCACATGAATTTCTCTGAAAGAGAAGTAATCTGTTCCAACACTTCAATTAACTGTGCAAAGTGAATGGAGTGTTGCTTCACTTTCTAAATGCTGTCCTTTCAGAGAAAATCACTTTCCTGTGAAAGTCCATTAAGCTACTTACAAGCATTCACCAGAAACTCACATGCGTTTTTCTGAAAGAGAAGCAGTCTGTTCCAACACTTCAATTCACTGTGCGAAGTGAATGGAGTGTTGCTTCACTTTCTAAATGCTGTCCTTTCAGAGAAAATCACTTTCCTTTGAAAGTGCCTTAAGCTACTTGCAAGCATTAGGAAGAAACTCACATGCGTTTCTCTGAAAGAGAAGCAGTCTGTTCCAACACTTCAATTCACTGTGTGAAGTGAATAGAGTGTTTCCTCACTTTCTAAATGCTGTCCTTTCAGAGAAAATCACTTTCCTTTGAAAGTGCCTTAAGCTACTTACAAGCATTCACCAGAAACTCACATGCGTTTCTCTGAAAGAGAAGCAATCTGTTCCAACACTTCAATTCACGGTGCGAAGTGAATGGAGTGTTGCTTCACTTTCTAAATGCTGTTCTTTCAGAGAAAATCAGTTTCCTTTGAAAGTGCCTTAAGCTACTTGCAAGCTTTAGGAAGAAACTCACATGCGTTTCTCTGAAAGAGAAGCAGTCCGTTCCAACACTTCAATTCACTGTGCGAAGTGAATGGAGTGTTGCTTCACTTTCTAAATGCTGTCCTTTCAGAGAAAATCACTTTCCTTTGAAAGTGCCTTAAGCTACTTGCAAGCATTAGGAAGAAACTCACATGCGTTTCTCTGAAAGAGAAGCAGTCTGTTCCAACACTTCAATTCACTGTGCGAAGTGAATGGAGTGTTGCTTCACTTTCTAAATGCTGTCCTTTCAGAGAAAATCACTTTCCATTGAAAGTGCCTTAAACTACTTTCAAGCATTCACAAAAAACTCACATGCGTTTCTCTGAAAGAGAAGCAGACTGTTCCAACACTTCAATTCACTGTGCGAAGTGAATGGAGTGTTGCTTCACTTTCTAAATGCTGTCCTTTCAGAGAAAATCCCTTTCCTTTGAATGTGCCTTAAGCTACTTACAAGCATTCAACAGAAAGTCACATGCATTTCTCTGAAAGAGAAGCAATCTGTTCCAACACTTCAATTCTCTGTGCGAAGTGAATGGAGTGTTGCTTCACTTTCTAAATGCTGTCCTTTCAGAGAAAATCACTTTCCTTTGAAAGTGCCTTAAGCAACTTGCAAGCATTCACAAGAAACCCTAATGCGTTTCAATGAAAGAGAAGCACTCTGTTCCAACACTTCAATTCACTGCACGAAGGGAATGGAGTGTTGCTTCACTTTCTAAATGCTGTCCTTTCAGAGAAAATCACTTTCCTATGCAAGTGCCTTAAGCTACTTAAAAGTATTCACCAGAAACTCACATGCGTTTCTCTGAAAGAGAAGCAGTCTGTTCCAACACTTCAATTCACTGTGCGACGTGAATGGAGTGTTGCTTCACATTCTAAATGCTGTCCAATCAGAGAAAATCACTTTCCTTTGAAAGTGCCTTAAGCTACTTGCAAGCATTAGGAAGAAACTCACATGCGTTTCTCTGAAAGAGAAGCAGTCTGTTCCAACACTTCAATTCACTGTGCGAAGTGAATGGAGTGTTGCTTCACTTTCTAAATTCTGTCCTTTCAGAGAAAATCACTTTCCTTTGAAAGTGCCTTAAACTACTTTCAAGCATTCACAAAAAACTCACATGCGTTTCTCTGAAAGAGAAGCAGTCTGTTCCAACACTTCAATTCACTGTGTGAAGTGAATAGAGTGTTGCCTCACTTTCTAAATGCTGTCCTTTCAGAGAAAATCACTTTCCTTTGAAAGTGCCTTAAGCTACTTACAAGCATTTAACAGAAACTCACATGCGTTTCTCTGAAAGAGAAGCAGTCTGTTCCAACACTTCAATTCACTGTGCGAAGTGAATGGAGTGTTGCTTCACTTTCTAAATGCTGTTCTTTCAGAGAAAATCAGTTTCCTTTGAAAGTGCCTTAAGCTACTTGCAAGCATTAGGAAGAAACTCACATGCGTTTCTCTGAAAGAGAAGCAGTCCGTTCCAACACTTCAATTCACTGTGCGAAGTGAATGGAGTGTTTCTTCACTTTCGAAATGCTGTCCTTTCAGAGAAAATCACTTTCCTTTGAAAGTGCCTTAAGCAACTTGCAAGAATTCACAAGAAACTCACATGCGTTTCTCTGAAAGAGAAGCAGTCTGTTCCAACACTTCAATTCACTGTGCGAAGTGAATGGAGTGTTGCTTCACTTTCTAAATGCTGTCCTTTCAGAGAAAATCACTTTCCTTTGAATGAGCCTTAAGCTACTTACAAGCATTCAACAGAAACTCACATGCATTTCTCTGAAAGAGAAGCAGTCAGTTCCAACACTTTAATTCACTGTACAAAGTGAATGGAGTGTTGCTTCACTTTCTAAATGCTGTCCTTTCAGAGAAAATCACTTTCCTTTGAAAGTGCCTTAAGCTTCTTACAAGCATTCAACAGAAACTCACATGAATTTCTCTGAAAGAGAAGTAATCTGTTCCAACACTTCAATTAACTGTGCAAAGTGAATGGAGTGTTGCTTCACTTTCTAAATGCTGTCCTTTCAGAGAAAATCACTTTCCTGTGAAAGTCCATTAAGCTACTTACAAGCATTCACCAGAAACTCACATGCGTTTTTCTGAAAGAGAAGCAGTCTGTTCCAACACTTCAATTCACTGTGCGAAGTGAATGGAGTGTTGCTTCACTTTCTAAATGCTGTCCTTTCAGAGAAAATCACTTTCCTTTGAAAGTGCCTTAAGCTACTTGCAAGCATTAGGAAGAAACTCACATGCGTTTCTCTGAAAGAGAAGCAGTCTGTTCCAACACTTCAATTCACTGTGTGAAGTGAATAGAGTGTTTCCTCACTTTCTAAATGCTGTCCTTTCAGAGAAAATCACTTTCCTTTCAAAGTGCCTTAAGCTACTTACAAGCATTCACCAGAAACTCACATGCGTTTCTCTGAAAGAGAAGCAATCTGTTCCAACACTTCAATTCACGGTGCGAAGTGAATGGAGTGTTGCTTCACTTTCTAAATGCTGTTCTTTCAGAGAAAATCAGTTTCCTTTGAAAGTGCCTTAAGCTACTTGCAAGCTTTAGGAAGAAACTCACATGCGTTTCTCTGAAAGAGAAGCAGTCCGTTCCAACACTTCAATTCACTGTGCGAAGTGAATGGAGTGTTGCTTCACTTTCTAAATGCTGTCCTTTCAGAGAAAATCACTTTCCTTTGAAAGTGCCTTAAGCTACTTGCAAGCATTAGGAAGAAACTCACATGCGTTTCTCTGAAAGAGAAGCAGTCTGTTCCAACACTTCAATTCACTGTGCGAAGTGAATGGAGTGTTGCTTCACTTTCTAAATGCTGTCCTTTCAGAGAAAATCACTTTCCATTGAAAGTGCCTTAAACTACTTTCAAGCATTCACAAAAAACTCACATGCGTTTCTCTGAAAGAGAAGCAGACTGTTCCAACACTTCAATTCACTGTGCGAAGTGAATGGAGTGTTGCTTCACTTTCTAAATGCTGTCCTTTCAGAGAAAATCCCTTTCCTTTGAATGTGCCTTAAGCTACTTACAAGCATTCAACAGAAAGTCACATGCATTTCTCTGAAAGAGAAGCAATCTGTTCCAACACTTCAATTCTCTGTGCGAAGTGAATGGAGTGTTGCTTCACTTTCTAAATGCTGTCCTTTCAGAGAAAATCACTTTCCTTTGAAAGTGCCTTAAGCAACTTGCAAGCATTCACAAGAAACCCTAATGCGTTTCAATGAAAGAGAAGCACTCTGTTCCAACACTTCAATTCACTGCACGAAGGGAATGGAGTGTTGCTTCACTTTCTAAATGCTGTCCTTTCAGAGAAAATCACTTTCCTATGCAAGTGCCTTAAGCTACTTAAAAGTATTCACCAGAAACTCACATGCGTTTCTCTGAAAGAGAAGCAGTCTGTTCCAACACTTCAATTCACTGTGCGACGTGAATGGAGTGTTGCTTCACATTCTAAATGCTGTCCAATCAGAGAAAATCACTTTCCTTTGAAAGTGCCTTAAGCTACTTGCAAGCATTAGGAAGAAACTCACATGCGTTTCTCTGAAAGAGAAGCAGTCTGTTCCAACACTTCAATTCACTGTGCGAAGTGAATGGAGTGTTGCTTCACTTTCTAAATTCTGTCCTTTCAGAGAAAATCACTTTCCTTTGAAAGTGCCTTAAACTACTTTCAAGCATTCACAAAAAACTCACATGCGTTTCTCTGAAAGAGAAGCAGTCTGTTCCAACACTTCAATTCACTGTGTGAAGTGAATAGAGTGTTGCCTCACTTTCTAAATGCTGTCCTTTCAGAGAAAATCACTTTCCTTTGAAAGTGCCTTAAGCTACTTACAAGCATTTAACAGAAACTCACATGCGTTTCTCTGAAAGAGAAGCAGTCTGTTCCAACACTTCAATTCACTGTGCGAAGTGAATGGAGTGTTGCTTCACTTTCTAAATGCTGTTCTTTCAGAGAAAATCAGTTTCCTTTGAAAGTGCCTTAAGCTACTTGCAAGCATTAGGAAGAAACTCACATGCGTTTCTCTGAAAGAGAAGCAGTCCGTTCCAACACTTCAATTCACTGTGCGAAGTGAATGGAGTGTTTCTTCACTTTCGAAATGCTGTCCTTTCAGAGAAAATCACTTTCCTTTGAAAGTGCCTTAAGCAACTTGCAAGAATTCACAAGAAACTCACATGCGTTTCTCTGAAAGAGAAGCAGTCTGTTCCAACACTTCAATTCACTGTGCGAAGTGAATGGAGTGTTGCTTCACTTTCTAAATGCTGTCCTTTCAGAGAAAATCACTTTCCTTTGAATGAGCCTTAAGCTACTTACAAGCATTCAACAGAAACTCACATGCATTTCTCTGAAAGAGAAGCAGTCAGTTCCAACACTTCAATTCACTGTACAAAGTGAATGGAGTGTTGCTTCACTTTCTAAATGCTGTCCTTTCAGAGAAAATCACTTTCCTTTGAAAGTGCCTTAAGCTTCTTACAAGCATTCAACAGAAACTCACATGAATTTCTCTGAAAGAGAAGTAATCTGTTCCAACACTTCAATTAACTGTGCAAAGTGAATGGAGTGTTGCTTCACTTTCTAAATGCTGTCCTTTCAGAGAAAATCACTTTCCTGTGAAAGTCCATTAAGCTACTTACAAGCATTCACCAGAAACTCACATGCGTTTTTCTGAAAGAGAAGCAGTCTGTTCCAACACTTCAATTCACTGTGCGAAGTGAATGGAGTGTTGCTTCACTTTCTAAATGCTGTCCTTTCAGAGAAAATCACTTTCCTTTGAAAGTGCCTTAAGCTACTTGCAAGCATTAGGAAGAAACTCACATGCGTTTCTCTGAAAGAGAAGCAGTCTGTTCCAACACTTCAATTCACTGTGTGAAGTGAATAGAGTGTTTCCTCACTTTCTAAATGCTGTCCTTTCAGAGAAAATCACTTTCCTTTGAAAGTGCCTTAAGCTACTTACAAGCATTCACCAGAAACTCACATGCGTTTCTCTGAAAGAGAAGCAATCTGTTCCAACACTTCAATTCACGGTGCGAAGTGAATGGAGTGTTGCTTCACTTTCTAAATGCTGTTCTTTCAGAGAAAATCAGTTTCCTTTGAAAGTGCCTTAAGCTACTTGCAAGCTTTAGGAAGAAACTCACATGCGTTTCTCTGAAAGAGAAGCAGTCCGTTCCAACACTTCAATTCACTGTGCGAAGTGAATGGAGTGTTGCTTCACTTTCTAAATGCTGTCCTTTCAGAGAAAATCACTTTCCTTTGAAAGTGCCTTAAGCTACTTGCAAGCATTAGGAAGAAACTCACATGCGTTTCTCTGAAAGAGAAGCAGTCTGTTCCAACACTTCAATTCACTGTGCGAAGTGAATGGAGTGTTGCTTCACTTTCTAAATGCTGTCCTTTCAGAGAAAATCACTTTCCATTGAAAGTGCCTTAAACTACTTTCAAGCATTCACAAAAAACTCACATGCGTTTCTCTGAAAGAGAAGCAGACTGTTCCAACACTTCAATTCACTGTGCGAAGTGAATGGAGTGTTGCTTCACTTTCTAAATGCTGTCCTTTCAGAGAAAATCCCTTTCCTTTGAATGTGCCTTAAGCTACTTACAAGCATTCAACAGAAAGTCACATGCATTTCTCTGAAAGAGAAGCAATCTGTTCCAACACTTCAATTCTCTGTGCGAAGTGAATGGAGTGTTGCTTCACTTTCTAAATGCTGTCCTTTCAGAGAAAATCACTTTCCTTTGAAAGTGCCTTAAGCAACTTGCAAGCATTCACAAGAAACCCTAATGCGTTTCAATGAAAGAGAAGCACTCTGTTCCAACACTTCAATTCACTGCACGAAGGGAATGGAGTGTTGCTTCACTTTCTAAATGCTGTCCTTTCAGAGAAAATCACTTTCCTATGCAAGTGCCTTAAGCTACTTAAAAGTATTCACCAGAAACTCACATGCGTTTCTCTGAAAGAGAAGCAGTCTGTTCCAACACTTCAATTCACTGTGCGACGTGAATGGAGTGTTGCTTCACATTCTAAATGCTGTCCAATCAGAGAAAATCACTTTCCTTTGAAAGTGCCTTAAGCTACTTGCAAGCATTAGGAAGAAACTCACATGCGTTTCTCTGAAAGAGAAGCAGTCTGTTCCAACACTTCAATTCACTGTGCGAAGTGAATGGAGTGTTGCTTCACTTTCTAAATTCTGTCCTTTCAGAGAAAATCACTTTCCTTTGAAAGTGCCTTAAACTACTTTCAAGCATTCACAAAAAACTCACATGCGTTTCTCTGAAAGAGAAGCAGTCTGTTCCAACACTTCAATTCACTGTGTGAAGTGAATAGAGTGTTGCCTCACTTTCTAAATGCTGTCCTTTCAGAGAAAATCACTTTCCTTTGAAAGTGCCTTAAGCTACTTACAAGCATTTAACAGAAACTCACATGCGTTTCTCTGAAAGAGAAGCAGTCTGTTCCAACACTTCAATTCACTGTGCGAAGTGAATGGAGTGTTGCTTCACTTTCTAAATGCTGTTCTTTCAGAGAAAATCAGTTTCCTTTGAAAGTGCCTTAAGCTACTTGCAAGCATTAGGAAGAAACTCACATGCGTTTCTCTGAAAGAGAAGCAGTCCGTTCCAACACTTCAATTCACTGTGCGAAGTGAATGGAGTGTTTCTTCACTTTCGAAATGCTGTCCTTTCAGAGAAAATCACTTTCCTTTGAAAGTGCCTTAAGCAACTTGCAAGAATTCACAAGAAACTCACATGCGTTTCTCTGAAAGAGAAGCAGTCTGTTCCAACACTTCAATTCACTGTGCGAAGTGAATGGAGTGTTGCTTCACTTTCTAAATGCTGTCCTTTCAGAGAAAATCACTTTCCTTTGAATGAGCCTTAAGCTACTTACAAGCATTCAACAGAAACTCACATGCATTTCTCTGAAAGAGAAGCAGTCAGTTCCAACACTTCAATTCACTGTACAAAGTGAATGGAGTGTTGCTTCACTTTCTAAATGCTGTCCTTTCAGAGAAAATCACTTTCCTTTGAAAGTGCCTTAAGCTTCTTACAAGCATTCAACAGAAACTCACATGAATTTCTCTGAAAGAGAAGTAATCTGTTCCAACACTTCAATTAACTGTGCAAAGTGAATGGAGTGTTGCTTCACTTTCTAAATGCTGTCCTTTCAGAGAAAATCACTTTCCTGTGAAAGTCCATTAAGCTACTTACAAGCATTCACCAGAAACTCACATGCGTTTTTCTGAAAGAGAAGCAGTCTGTTCCAACACTTCAATTCACTGTGCGAAGTGAATGGAGTGTTGCTTCACTTTCTAAATGCTGTCCTTTCAGAGAAAATCACTTTCCTTTGAAAGTGCCTTAAGCTACTTGCAAGCATTAGGAAGAAACTCACATGCGTTTCTCTGAAAGAGAAGCAGTCTGTTCCAACACTTCAATTCACTGTGTGAAGTGAATAGAGTGTTTCCTCACTTTCTAAATGCTGTCCTTTCAGAGAAAATCACTTTCCTTTGAAAGTGCCTTAAGCTACTTACAAGCATTCACCAGAAACTCACATGCGTTTCTCTGAAAGAGAAGCAATCTGTTCCAACACTTCAATTCACGGTGCGAAGTGAATGGAGTGTTGCTTCACTTTCTAAATGCTGTTCTTTCAGAGAAAATCAGTTTCCTTTGAAAGTGCCTTAAGCTACTTGCAAGCTTTAGGAAGAAACTCACATGCGTTTCTCTGAAAGAGAAGCAGTCCGTTCCAACACTTCAATTCACTGTGCGAAGTGAATGGAGTGTTGCTTCACTTTCTAAATGCTGTCCTTTCAGAGAAAATCACTTTCCTTTGAAAGTGCCTTAAGCTACTTGCAAGCATTAGGAAGAAACTCACATGCGTTTCTCTGAAAGAGAAACAGTCTGTTCCAACACTTCAATTCACTGTGCGAAGTGAATGGAGTGTTGCTTCACTTTCTAAATGCTGTCCTTTCAGAGAAAATCACTTTCCATTGAAAGTGCCTTAAACTACTTTCAAGCATTCACAAAAAACTCACATGCGTTTCTCTGAAAGAGAAGCAGACTGTTCCAACACTTCAATTCACTGTGCGAAGTGAATGGAGTGTTGCTTCACTTTCTAAATGCTGTCCTTTCAGAGAAAATCCCTTTCCTTTGAATGTGCCTTAAGCTACTTACAAGCATTCAACAGAAACTCACATGCATTTCTCTGAAAGAGAAGCAATCTGTTCCAACACTTCAATTCTCTGTGCGAAGTGAATGGAGTGTTGCTTCACTTTCTAAATGCTGTCCTTTCAGAGAAAATCACTTTCCTTTGAAAGTGCCTTAAGCAACTTGCAAGCATTCACAAGAAACCCTAATGCGTTTTAATGAAAGAGAAGCACTCTGTTCCAACACTTCAATTCACTGCACGAAGGGAATGGAGTGTTGCTTCACTTTCTAAATGCTGTCCTTTCTGAGAAAATCACTTTCCTTTGCAAGTGCCTTAAGCTACTTAAAAGTATTCACCAGAAACTCACATGCGTTTCACTGAAAGAGAAGCAGTCTGTTCCAACACTTCAATTCACTGTGCGACGTGAATGGAGTGTTGCTTCACTTTCTAAATGCTGTCCAATCAGAGAAAATCACTTTCCTTTGAAAGTGCCTTAAGCTACTTGCAAGCATTAGGAAGAAACTCACATGCGTTTCTGTGAAAGAGAAGCATCTGTTCCAACACTTCAATTCACTGTGCGAAGTGAATGGAGTTTTGCTTCACTTTCTAAATTCTGTCCTTTCAGAGAAAATCACTTTCCTTTGAAAGTGCCTTAAACTACTTTCAAGCATTCACAAAAAACTCACATGCGTTTCTCTGAAAGAGAAGCAGTCTGTTCCAACACTTCAATTCACAGTGCGAAGTGAATGGAGTGTTGCTTCAGTTTCTAAATGCTGTCCTTTCAGAGAAAATCACTTTCCATTGAAAGTGCCTTAAGCAACTTGCAAGAATTCACAAGAAACTCACATGCGTTTCTCTGAAAGAGAAGCAGTCTGTTCCAACACTTCAATTCACTGTGCGAAGTGAATGGAGTGTTGCTTCACTCTAAATGCTGTTCTTTCAGAGAAAATCACTTTCCTTTGAAAGTGCCTTAAGCTACTTGCAAGCATTAGGAAGAAACTCACATGCGTTTCTCTGAAAGAGAAGCAGTCCGTTCCAACACTTCAATTCACTGTGCGAAGTGAATGGAGTGTTGCTTCACTTTCTAAATGCTGTCCTTTCAGAGAAAATCACTTTCCTTTGAAAGTGCCTTAAACTACTTGCAAGCATTAGGAAGAAATTCACATGCGTTTCTCTGAAAGAGAAGCAGTCTGTTCCAACACTTCAATTCACTGTGCGATGTGAATGGAGTGTTGCCTCACTTTCTAAATGCTGTCCTTTCAGAGAAAATCACTTTCCATTGAAAGTGCCTTAAACTACTTTCAAGCATTCACAAAAAACTCACATGCGTTTCTCTGAAAGAGAAGCAGACTGTTCCAACACTTCAATTCACTGTGCGAAGTGAATGGAGTGTTGCTTCACTTTCTAAATGCTGTCCTTTCAGAGAAAATCCCTTTCCTTTGAATGTGCATTAAGCTACTTACAAGCATTCAACAGAAGCTCACATGCATTTCTCTGAAAGAGAAGCAATCTGTTCCAACACTTCAATTCTCTGTGCGAAGTGAATGGAGTGTTGCTTCACTTTCTAAATGCTGTCCTTTCAGAGAAAATCACTTTCCTTTGAAAGTGCCTTAAGCAACTTGCAAGCATTCACAAGAAACCCTAATGCGTTTCTATGAAAGAGAAGCACTCTGTTCCAACACATCAATTCACTCCACGAAGGGAATGGAGTGTTGCTTCACTTTCTAAATGCTGTCCTTTCAGAGAAAATCACTTTCCTTTGCAAGTGCCTTAAGCTACTTAAAAGCATTCACCAGAAACTCACATGCATTTCTCTGAAAGAGAAGCAATCTGTTCCAACACCTCAATTCTCTGTGCGAAGTGAATGGAGTGTTGCTTCACTTTCTAAATGCTGTCCTTTCAGAGAAAATCACTTTCCTTTGAAAGTGCCTTAAGCAACTTGCAAGCATTCACAAGAAACCCTAATGCGTTTTAATGAAAGAGAAGCACTCTGTTCCAACACTTCAATTCACTGCACGAAGGGAATGGAGTGTTGCTTCACTTTCTAAATGCTGTCCTTTCTGAGAAAATCACTTTCCTTTGCAAGTGCCTTAAGCTACTTAAAAGTATTCACCAGAAACTCACATGCGTTTCTCTGAAAGAGAAGCAGTCTGTTCCAACACTTCAATTCACTGTGCGACGTGAATGGAGTGTTGCTTCACTTTCTAAATGCTGTCCAATCAGAGAAAATCACTTTCCTTTGAAAGTGCCTTAAGCTACTTGCAAGCATTAGGAAGAAACTCACATGCGTTTCTGTGAAAGAGAAGCATCTGTTCCAACACTTCAATTCACTGTGCGAAGTGAATGGAGTGTTGCTTCACTTTCTAAATTCTGTCCTTTCAAAGAAAATCACTTTCCTTTGAAAGTGCCTTAAACTACTTTCAAGCATTCACAAAAAACTCACATGCGTTTCTCTGAAAGAGAAGCAGTCTGTTCCAACACTTCAATTCACAGTGCGAAGTGAATGGAGTGTTGCTTCAGTTTCTAAATGCTGTCCTTTCAGAGAATATCACTTTCCATTGAAAGTGCCTTAAGCAACTTGCAAGAATTCACAAGAAACTCACATGCGTTTCTCTGAAAGAGAAGCAGTCTGTTCCAACACTTCAATTCACTGTGCGAAGTGAATGGAGTGTTGCTTCACTTTCTAAATGCTGTCCTTTCAGAGAAAATCAATTTCCTTTGAAAGTGCCTTAAGCTACTTACAAGCATTCAACAGAAACTCACATGCATTTCTCTGAAAGAGAAGCAGTCTGTTCCAACACTTCAATTCACTGTACAAAGTGAATGGAGTGTTGCCTCACTTTCTAAATGCTGTCCTTTCAGAGAAAATCACTTTCCTTTGAAAGTGCCTTAAACTACTTACAAGCATTTAACAGAAACTCACATGCGTTTCTCTGAAAGAGAAGCAGTCTGTTCCAACATTTCAATTCACTGTGCGAAGTGAATGGAGTGTTGCTTCACTCTAAATGCTGTTCTTTCAGAGAAAATCACTTTCCTTTGAAAGTGCCTTAAGCTACTTGCAAGCATTAGGAAGAAACTCACATGCATTTCTCTGAAAGAGAAGCAGTCCGTTCCAACACTTCAATTCACTGTGCGAAGTGAATGGAGTGTTGCTTCACTTTCTAAATGCTGTCCTTTCAGAGAAAATCACTTTTCTTTGAAAGTGCCTTAAACTACTTGCAAGCATTAGGAAGAAATTCACATGCGTTTCTCTGAAAGAGAAGCAGTCTGTTCCAACACTTCAATTCACTGTGCGATGTGAATGGAGTGTTGCCTCACTTTCTAAATGCTGTCCTTTCAGAGAAAATCACTTTCCATTGAAAGTGCCTTAAACTACTTTCAAGCATTAACAAAAAACTCACATGCGTTTCTCTGAAAGAGAAGCAGACTGTTCCAACACTTCAATTCACTGTGCGAAGTGAATGGAGTGTTGCTTCACTTTCTAAATGCTGTCCTTTCAGAGAAAATCCCTTTCCTTTGAATGTGCATTAAGCTACTTACAAGCATTCAACAGAAGCTCACATGCATTTCTCTGAAAGAAAAGCAATCTGTTCCAACACTTCAATTCTCTGTGCGAAGTGAATGGAGTGTTGCTTCACTTTCTAAATGCTGTCCTTTCAGAGAAAATCACTTTCCTTTAAAAGTGCCTTAAGCAACTTGCAAGCATTCACAAGAAACCCTAATGCGTTTCTATGAAAGAGAAGCACTCTGTTCCAACACTTCAATTCACTCCACGAAGGGAATGGAGTGTTGCTTCACTTTCTAAATGCTGTCCTTTCAGAGAAAATCACTTTCCTTTGCAAGTGCCTTAAGCTACTTAAAAGCATTCACCAGAAACTCACATTCGTTTCTCTGAAAGAGAAGCAGTCTGTTCCAACACTTCAATTCACTGTGCGAAGTGAATGGAGTGTTGCTTCACTTTCTAAATGCTGTCCTTTCAGAGAAAATCACTTTCCTTTGAAAGTGCATTAAGCTACTTACAACCATTCACCAGAAACTCACATGCGTTTCTCTGAAAGAGAAGCAGTCTGTTCCAACACTTCAATTCACTGTGTGAAGTGAATGGAGTGTTTCTTCACTTTCTAAATGCTGTCCTTTCAGAGAAAATCACTTTCCTTTGAAAGTGCCTTAAGCTACTTGCAAGCATTAGGAAGAAACTCACATGCGTTTCTCTGAAAGAGAAGCAGTCTGTTCCAACACTTCAATTCACTGTGCGAAGTGAATGGAGTGTTGCTTCACTTTCTAAATGCTGTCCTTTCAGAGAAAATCACTTTCCTTTGATAGTGCCTTAAGCTACTTGCAAGCATTAGGAAGAAACTCACATGCGTTTCTCTGAAAGAGAAGCAGTCTGTTCCAACACTTCAATTCACTGTACAAAGTGAATGGAGTGTTGCCTCACTTTCTAAATGCTGTCCTTTCAGAGAAAATCACTTTCCTTTGAAAGTGCCTTAAACTACTTACAAGCATTTAACAGAAACTCACATGCGTTTCTCTGAAAGAGAAGCAGTCTGTTTCAACATTTCAATTCACTGTGCGAAGTGAATGGAGTGTTGCTTCACTCTAAATGCTGTTCTTTCAGAGAAAATCACTTTCCTTTGAAAGTGCCTTAAGCTACTTGCAAGCATTAGGAAGAAACTCACATGCGTTTCTCTGAAAGAGAAGCAGTCCGTTCCAACACTTCAATTCACTGTGCGAAGTGAATGGAGTGTTGCTTCACTTTCTAAATGCTGTCCTTTCAGAGAAAATCACTTTTCTTTGAAAGTGCCTTAAACTACTTGCAAGCATTAGGAAGAAATTCACATGCGTTTCTCTGAAAGAGAAGCAGTCTGTTCCAACACTTCAATTCACTGTGCGATGTGAATGGAGTGTTGCCTCACTTTCTAAATGCTGTCCTTTCAGAGAAAATCACTTACCATTGAAAGTGCCTTAAACTACTTTCAAGCATTCACAAAAAACTCACATGCGTTCCTCTGAAAGAGAAGCAGACTGTTCCAACACTTCAATTCACTGTGCGAAGTGAATGGAGTGTTGCTTCACTTTCTAAATGCTGTCCTTTCAGAGAAAATCCCTTTCCTTTGAATGTGCATTAAGCTACTTACAAGCATTCAACAGAAGCTCACATGCATTTCTCTGAAAGAAAAGCAATCTGTTCCAACACTTCAATTCTCTGTGCGAAGTGAATGGAGTGTTGCTTCACTTTCTAAATGCTGTCCTTTCAGAGAAAATCACTTTCCTTTAAAAGTGCCTTAAGCAACTTGCAAGCATTCACAAGAAACCCTAATGCGTTTCTATGAAAGAGAAGCACTCTGTTCCAACACTTCAATTCACTCCACGAAGGGAATGGAGTGTTGCTTCACTTTCTAAATGCTGTCCTTTCAGAGAAAATCACTTTCCTTTGCAAGTGCCTTAAGCTACTTAAAAGCATTCACCAGAAACTCACATTCGTTTCTCTGAAAGAGAAGCAGTCTGTTCCAACACTTCAATTCACTGTGCGAAGTGAATGGAGTGTTGCTTCACTTTCTAAATGCTGTCCTTTCAGAGAAAATCACTTTCCTTTGAAAGTGCATTAAGCTACTTACAACCATTCACCAGAAACTCACATGCGTTTCTCTGAAAGAGAAGCAGTCTGTTCCAACACTTCAATTCACTGTGTGAAGTGAATGGAGTGTTTCTTCACTTTCTAAATGCTGTCCTTTCAGAGAAAATCACTTTCCTTTGAAAGTGCCTTAAGCTACTTGCAAGCATTAGGAAGAAACTCACATGCGTTTCTCTGAAAGAGAAGCAGTCTGTTCCAACACTTCAATTCACTGTGCGAAGTGAATGGAGTGTTGCTTCACTTTCTAAATGCTGTCCTTTCAGAGAAAATCACTTTCCTTTGATAGTGCCTTAAGCTACTTGCAAGCATTAGGAAGAAACTCACATGCGTTTCTCTGAAAGAGAAGCAGTCTGTTCCAACACTTCAATTCACTGTACAAAGTGAATGGAGTGTTGCCTCACTTTCTAAATGCTGTCCTTTCAGAGAAAATCACTTTCCTTTGAAAGTGCCTTAAACTACTTACAAGCATTTAACAGAAACTCACATGCGTTTCTCTGAAAGAGAAGCAGTCTGTTTCAACATTTCAATTCACTGTGCGAAGTGAATGGAGTGTTGCTTCACTCTAAATGCTGTTCTTTCAGAGAAAATCACTTTCCTTTGAAAGTGCCTTAAGCTACTTGCAAGCATTAGGAAGAAACTCACATGCGTTTCTCTGAAAGAGAAGCAGTCCGTTCCAACACTTCAATTCACTGTGCGAAGTGAATGGAGTGTTGCTTCACTTTCTAAATGCTGTCCTTTCAGAGAAAATCACTTTTCTTTGAAAGTGCCTTAAACTACTTGCAAGCATTAGGAAGAAATTCACATGCGTTTCTCTGAAAGAGAAGCAGTCTGTTCCAACACTTCAATTCACTGTGCGATGTGAATGGAGTGTTGCCTCACTTTCTAAATGCTGTCCTTTCAGAGAAAATCACTTACCATTGAAAGTGCCTTAAACTACTTTCAAGCATTCACAAAAAACTCACATGCGTTCCTCTGAAAGAGAAGCAGACTGTTCCAACACTTCAATTCACTGTGCGAAGTGAATGGAGTGTTGCTTCACTTTCTAAATGCTGTCCTTTCAGAGAAAATCCCTTTCCTTTGAATGTGCATTAAGCTACTTACAAGCATTCAACAGAAGCTCACATGCATTTCTCTGAAAGAAAAGCAATCTGTTCCAACACTTCAATTCTCTGTGCGAAGTGAATGGAGTGTTGCTTCACTTTCTAAATGCTGTCCTTTCAGAGAAAATCACTTTCCTTTAAAAGTGCCTTAAGCAACTTGCAAGCATTCACAAGAAACCCTAATGCGTTTCTATGAAAGAGAAGCACTCTGTTCCAACACTTCAATTCACTGTGCGAAGTGAATGGAGTGTTGCTTCACTTTCTAAATGCTGTCCTTTCAGAGAAAATCACTTTCCTTTGCAAGTGCCTTAAGCTACTTAAAAGCATTCACCAGAAACTCACATTCGTTTCTCTGAAAGAGAAGCAGTCTGTTCCAACACTTCAATTCACTTTGCGAAGTGAATGGAGTGTTGCTTCACTTTCTAAATGCTGTCCTTTCAGAGAAAATCACTTTCCTTTGAAAGTGCATTAAGCTACTTACAACCATTCACCAGAAACTCACATGCGTTTCTCTGAAAGAGAAGCAGTCTGTTCCAACACTTCAATTCACTGTGTGAAGTGAATGGAGTGTTTCTTCACTTTCTAAATGCTGTCCTTTCAGAGAAAATCACTTTCCTTTGAAAGTGCCTTAAGCTACTTGCAAGCATTAGGAAGAAACTCACATGCGTTTCTCTGAAAGAGAAGCAGTCTGTTCCAACACTTCAATTCACTGTGCGAAGTGAATGGAGTGTTGCTTCACTTTCTAAATGCTGTCCTTTCAGAGAAAATCACTTTCCTTTGATAGTGCCTTAAGCTACTTGCAAGCATTAGGAAGAAACTCACATGCGTTTCTCTGAAAGAGAAGCAGTCTGTTCCAACACTTCAATTCACTGTGTGAAGTGAATAGAGTGTTGCCTCACTTTCTAAATGCTGTCCTTTCAGAGAAAATCACTTTCCTTTGAAAGTGCCTTAAGCTACTTACAAGCATTTAACAGAAACTCACATGCGTTTCTCTGAAAGAGAAGCAGTCTGTTCCAACACTTCAATTCACTGTGCGAAGTGAATGGAGTGTTGCTTCACTTTCTAAATGCTGTTCTTTCAGAGAAAATCAGTTTCCTTTGAAAGTGCCTTGAGCTACTTGCAAGCATTAGGAAGAAACTCACATGCGTTTCTCTGAAAGAGAAGCAGTCCGTTCCAACACTTCAATTCACTGTGCGAAGTGAATGGAGTGTTGCTTCACTTTCTAAATGCTGTCCTTTCAGAGAAAATCACTTTCCTTTGAAAGTGCCTTAAGCTACTTGCAAGCATTAGGAAGAAACTCACATGCGTTTCTCTGAAAGAGAAGCAGTCTGTTCCAACACTTCAATTCACTGTGCGATGTGAATGGAGTGTTGCCTCACTTTCTAAATGCTGTCCTTTCAGAGAAAATCACTTTCCATTGAAAGTGCCTTAAACTACTTTCAAGCATTCACAAAAAACTCACATGCGTTTCTCTGAAAGAGAAGCAGTCTGTTCCAACACTTCAATTCACTGTGCGAAGTGAATGGAGTGTTGCTTCACTTTCTAAATGCTGTCCTTTCAGAGAAAATCCCTTTCCTTTGAATGTGCATTAAGCTACTTACAAGCATTCAACAGAAGCTCACATGCATTTCTCTGAAAGAGAAGCAATCTGTTCCAACACTTCAATTCTCTGTGCGAAGTGAATGGAGTGTTGCTTCACTTTCTAAATGCTGTCCTTTCAGAGAAAATCACTTTCCTTTGAAAGTGCCTTAAGCTACTTGCAAGCATTTAACTGAAACTCACATGCGTTTCTCTGAAAGAGAAGCAGTCTGTTCCAACACTTCAATTCACTGTGCGAAGTGAATGGAGTGTTGCTTCACTTTCTAAATGCTGTTCTTTCAGAGAAAATCACTTTCCTTTGAAAGTGCCTTGAGCTACTTGCAAGCATTAGGAAGAAACTCACATGCGTTTCTCTGAAAGAGAAGCAGTCCGTTCCAACACTTCAATTCACTGTGCGAAGTGAATGGAGTGTTGCTTCACTTTCTAAATGCTGTCCTTTCAGAGAAAATCACTTTCCTTTGAAAGTGCCTTAAGCTACTTGCAAGCATTAGGAAGAAACTCACATGCGTTTCTCTGAAAGAGAAGCAGTCTGTTCCAACACTTCAATTCACTGTGCGAAGTGAATGGAGTGTTGCCTCACTTTCTAAATGCTGTCCTTTCAGAGAAAATCACTTTCCATTGAAAGTGCCTTAAACTACTTTCAAGCATTCACAAAAAACTCACATGCGTTTCTCTGAAAGAGAAGCAGACTGTTCCAACACTTCAATTCACTGTGCGAAGTGAATGGAGTGTTGCTTCATTTTCTAAATGCTGTCCTTTCAGAGAAAATCCCTTTCCTTTGAATGTGCATTAAGCTACTTACAAGCATTCAACAGAAGCTCACATGCGTTTCTCTGAAAGAGAAGCAATCTGTTCCAACACTTGAATTCTCTGTGCGAAGTGAATGGAGTGTTGCTTCACTTTCTAAATGCTGTCCTTTCAGAGAAAATCACTTTCCTTTGAAAGTGCCTTAAGCAACTTGCAAGCATTCACAAGAAACCCTAATGCGTTTCTATGAAAGAGAAGCACTCTGTTCCAACACTTCAATTCACTCCACGAAGGGAATGGAGTGTTGCTTCACTTTCTAAATGCTGTCCTTTCAGAGAAAATCACTTTCCTTTGCAAGTGCCTTAAGCTACTTAAAAGCATTCACCAGAAACTCACATTCGTTTCTCTGAAAGAGAAGCAGTCTGTTCCAACACTTCAATTCACTGTGCGAAGTGAATGGAGTGTTGCTTCACTTTCTAAATGCTGTCCTTTCAGAGAAAATCACTTTCCTTTGATAGTGCCTTAAGCTACTTGCAAGCATTAGGAAGAAACTCACATGCGTTTCTCTGAAAGAGAAGCAGTCTGTTCCAACACTTCAATTCACTGTGTGAAGTGAATAGAGTGTTGCCTCAATTTCTAAATGCTGTCCTTTCAGAGAAAATCACTTTCCTTTGAAAGTGCCTTAAGCTACTTACAAGCATTTAACAGAAACTCACATGCGTTTCTCTGAAAGAGAAGCAGTCCGTTCCAACACTTCAATTCACTGTGCGAAGTGAATGGAGTGTTGCTTCACTTTCTAAATGCTGTTCTTTCAGAGAAAATCAGTTTCCTTTGAAAGTGCCTTAAGCTACTTGCAAGCATTAGGAAGAAACTCACATGCGTTTCTCTGAAAGAGAAGCAGTCTGTTCCAACACTTCAATTCACTGTGCGAAGTGAATGGAGTGTTGCCTCACTTTCTAAATGCTGTCCTTTCAGAGAAAATCACTTTCCATTGAGATTGCCTTAAACTACTTTCAAGCATTCACAAAAAACTCACATGAGTTTCTCTGAAAGAGAAGCAGTCTGTTCCAAAACTTCAATTCACTCTGCGAAGTGAATGGAGTGTTGCTTCACTTTCTAAATGCTGTCATTTCAGAGAAAATCACTTTCCTTTGAAAGTGCCTTAAGCTACTTACAAGCATTCAACGGAAACTCACATGCATTTCTCTGAAAGAGAAGCAGTCTGTTCCAACACTTCAACTCACTGTGCGAAGTGAATGGAGTGTTGCTTCACTTTCTAAATGCTGTCCTTTCAGAGAAAATCACTTTCCTTTGAAAGTGCCTTAAGCTACTTGCAAGCATTAGGAAGAAACTCACATGCGTTTCTCTGAAAGAGAAGCAGTCTGTTCCAACACATCAATTCACTGTGCGAAGTGAATGGAGTGTTGCTTCACTTTCTAAATGCTGTCCTTTCAGAGAAAATCACTTTCCTTTGATAGTGCCTTAAGCAACTTGCAAGCATTAGGAAGAAACTCACATGCGTTTCTCTGAAAGAGAAGCAGTCTGTTCCAACACTTCAATTCACTGTGTGAAGTGAATAGAGTTTTGCCTCACTTTCTAAATGCTGTCCTTTCAGAGAAAATCACTTTCCTTTGAAAGTGCCTTAAACGACTTACAAGCATTTAACAGAAACTCACATGCGTTTCTCTGAAAGAGAAGCAGTCTGTTCCAACACTTCAATTCACTGTGCGAAATGAATGGAGTGTTGCCTCACTTTCTAAATGCTGTCCTGTCAGAGAATATCACTTTCCTTTGAAAGTGCCTTAAGCTACTTACAAGCATTCAACAGAAACTCACATGCATTTCTGTGAAAGAGAAGCAGTCTGTTCCAACACTTCAACTCACTGTGCGAAGTGAATGGAGTGTTGCTTCACTTTCTAAATGCTGTCCTTTCAGAGAAAATCACTTTACTTTGAAAGTGCCTTAAGATACTTACAAGCATTCAACAGAAACTCACATGCGTTTCTCTGAAAGAGAAGCAGTAGTTCCAACACTTCAATTCACTGTGCGAAGTGAATGGAGTGTTGCTTCACTTTCTAAATGCTGTCCTTTCAGAGAAAATCACTTTCCTTTGAAAGTGCCTTGAGCTACTTGCAAGCATTAGGAAGAAACTCACATGCGTTTCTCTGAAAGAGAAGCAGTCCGTTCCAACACTTCAATTCACTGTGCGAAGTGAATGGAGTGTTGCTTCACTTTCTAAATGCTGTCCTTTCAGAGAAAATCACTTTCCTTTGAAAGTGCCTTAAGCTACTTGCAAGCATTAGGAAGAAACTCACATGCGTTTCACTGAAAGAGAAGCAATCTGTTCCCACACTTCAATTCACTGTGCGAAGTGAATGGAGTGTTGCTTCACTTTCTAAATGCTGTTCTTTCAGAGAAAATCACTTTCCTTTGATAGTGCCTTAAGCTACTTGCAAGCATTAGGAAGAAACTCACATGCGTTTCTCTGAAAGAGAAGCAGTCTGTTCCAACACTTCATTTCACTGGGTGAAGTGAATAGAGTGTTGCCTCACTTTCTAAATGCTGTCCTTTCAGAGAAAATCACTTTCCTTTGAAAGTGCATTAAGCTACTTACAAGCATTCACAAAAAAATCACATGCGTTTCTCTGAAAGAGAAGCAGTCTGTTCCAACACTTCAATTCACAGTGCGAAGTGAATGGAGTGTTGCTTCAGTTTCTAAATGCTGTCCTTTCAGAGAAAATCACTTTCCTTTGAAAGTGCCTTAAGCAACTTGCAAGAATTCACAAGAAACTCACATGCGTTTCTCTGAAAGAGAAGCAGTCTGTTCCAACACTTCAATTCACTGTGCGAAGTGAATGGAGTGTTGCTTCACTTTCTAAATGCTGTCCTTTCAGAGAAAATCACTTTCCTTTGAAAGTGCCTTAAGCTACTTGCAAGCATTAGGAAGAAACTCACATGCGTTTCTCTGAAAGAGAAGCAGTCTGTTCCAACACTTCAATTCACTGTGTGAAGTGAATAGAGTGTTGCCTCACTTTCTAAATGCTGTCCTTTCAGAGAATATCACTTTCCTTTGAAAGTGCCTTAAGCTACTTACAAGCATTTAACAGAAACTCACATGCGTTTCTCTGAAAGAGAAGCAGTCTGTTCCAACATTTCAATTCACTGTGCGAAGTGAATGGAGTGTTGCTTCACTTTCTAAATGCTGTTCTTTCAGAGAAAATCACTTTCCTTTAAAGTGCCTTAAGCTACTTGCAAGCATTAGGAAGAAACTCACATGCGTTTCTCTGAAAGAGAAGCAGTCTGTTCCAACACTTCAATTCACTGTGCGAAGTGAATGGAGTGTTGCCTCACTTTCTAAATGCTGTCCTTTCAGAGAAAATCACTTTCCATTGAGATTGCCTTAAACTACTTTCAAGCATTCACAAAAAACTCACATGAGTTTCTCTGAAAGAGAAGCAGTCTGTTCCAAAACTTCAATTCACTCTGCGAAGTGAATGGAGTGTTGCTTCACTTTCTAAATGCTGTCATTTCAGAGAAAATCACTTTCCTTTGAAAGTGCCTTAAGCTACTTACAAGCATTCAACAGAAACTCACATGCATTTCTCTGAAAGAGAAGCAGTCTGTTCCAACACTTCAACTCACTGTGCGAAGTGAATGGAGGGTTGCTTCACTTTCTAAATGCTGTCCTTTCAGAGAAAATCACTTCCTTTGAAAGTGCCTTAAGCTACTTGCAAGCATTAGGAAGAAACTCACATGTGTTTCTCTGAAAGAGAAGCAGTCCGTTCCAACACTTCAATTCACTGTGTGAAGTGAATGGAGTGTTGCTTCACTTTCTAAATGCTGTCCTTTCAGAGAAAATCACTTTCCTTTGATAGTGCCTTAAGCAACTTGCAAGCATTAGGAAGAAACTCACATGCATTTCTCTGAAAGAGAAGCAGTCTGTTCCAACACTTCAATTCACTGTGTGAAGTGAATAGAGTGTTGCCTCACTTTCTAAATGCTGTCCTTTCAGAGAAAATCACTTTCCTTTGAAAGTGCCTTAAACGACTTACAAGCATTTAACAGAAACTCACATGCGTTTCTCTGAAAGAGAAGCAGTCCGTTCCAACACTTCAATTCACTGTGCGAAATGAATGGAGTGTTGCTTCACTTTCTAAATGCTGTCCTTTCAGAGAAAATCACTTTCCTTTGAAAGTGCCTTAAGCTACTTGCAAGCATTAGGAAGAAACTCACGTGCGTTTCTCTGAAAGAGAAGCAGTCTGTTCCAACACTTCAATTCACTGTGTGAAGTGAATAGAGTGTTGCCTCACTTTCTAAATGCTGTCCTTTCAGAGAATATCACTTTTCTTTGAAAGTGCCTTAAGCTAATTACAAGCATTCAACAGAAACTCACATGCATTTCTCTGAAAGAGAAGCAGTCTGTTCCAACACTTCAACTCACTGTGCGAAGTGAATGGAGTGTTGCTTCACTTTCTAAATGCTGTCCTTTCAGAGAAAATCACTTTACTTTGAAAGTGCCTTAAGCTACTTACAAGCATTCAACAGAAACTCACATGCGTTTCTCTGAAAGAGAAGCAGTAGTTCCAACACTTCAATTCACTGTGCGAAGTGAATGGAGTGTTGCTTCACTTTCTAAATGCTGTCCTTTCAGAGAAAATCACTTTCCTTTGAAAGTGCCTTGAGCTACTTGCAAGCATTAGGAAGAAACTCACATGCGTTTCTCTGAAAGAGAAGCAGTCCGTTCCAACACTTCAATTCACTGTGCGAAGTGAATGGAGTGTTGCTTCACTTTCTAAATGCTGTCCTTTCAGAGAAAATCACTTTCCTTTGAAAGTGCCTTAAGCTACTTGCAAGCATTAGGAAGAAACTCACATGCGTTTCTCTGAAAGAGAAGCAATCTGTTCCCACACTTCAATTCACTGTGCGAAGTGAATGGAGTGTTGCTTCAGTTTCTAAATGCTGTCCTTTCAGAGAAAATCACTTTCTTTGAAAGTGCCTTAAGCAACTTGCAAGAATTCACAAGAAACTCACATGCGTTTCTCTGAAAGAGAAGCAGTCTGTTCCAACACTTCAATTCACTGTGCGAAGTGAGTGGAGTGTTGCTTCACTTTCTAAATGCTGTCCTTTCAGAGAAAATCACTTTCCTTTGAAAGTGCCTTAAGCTACTTGCAAGCATTAGGAAGAAACTCACATGCGTTTCTCTGAAAGAGAAGCAGTCTGTTCCAACACTTCAATTCACTGTGTGAAGTGAATGGAGTGTTGCCTCACTTTCTTAATGCTGTCCTTTCAGAGAAAATCACTTTCCTTTGAAAGTGCCTTAAGCAACTTACAAGCATTCACAAGAAACACTAATGCGTTTCTATGAAAAAGAAGCACTCTGTTCCAACACTTCAATTCACTGCACGAAGGGAATGGAGTGTTGCTTCACTTTCTAAATGCTGTCCTTTCAGAGAAAATCACTTTCTTTGAAAGTGCCTTAAGCTACTTAGAAGCATTCAACAGAAACTCACATGCGTTTCTCTGAAAGAGAAGCAGTCTGTTCCAACACTTCAATTCACTGTGCGAAGTGAATGGAGTGTTGCTTCAGTTTCTAAATGCTGTCCTTTCAGAGAAAATCACTTTCCTTTGAAAGTGCCTTAAACTACTTTCAAGCATTCACAAAAAGCTCACATGCGTTTCTCTTAAAGAGAAGCAGTCTGTTCCAACACTTCAATTCACTGTGCGAAGTGAATGGAGTGTTGCTTCAGTTTCTAAATGCTGTCCTTTCAGAGAAAATCACTTTCCTTTGAAAGTGCCTTAAGCAACTTGCAAGAATTCACAAGAAACTCACATGCGTTTCTCTGAAAGAGAAGCAGTCTGTTCCAACACTTCAATTCACTGTGCGAAGTGAATGGAGTGTTGCTTCACTTTCTAAATGCTGTCCTTTCAGAGAAAATCACTTTCCTTTGAAAGTGCCTTTAGCTACTTGCAAGCATTAACAAGAAACACTAATGCGATTCTATGAAAGAGAAGCAGTCTGTTCCAACACTTCAATTCATTGCGCGAAGGGAATGGAGTGTTGCTTCACTTTCTAAATGCTGTCCTTTCAGAGACAACCACTTTCCTTTGAAAGAGCCTTAAGCTACTTACAAGCATTCAACAGAAACTCACATGCGTTTCTCTGAAATAGAAGCAGTCTGTTCCAACACTTCAATTCACTGTGCGAAGTGAATGGAGTGTTGCTTCACTTTCTAAATGCTGTCCTTTCAGAGAAAATCACTTTCCTTTGAAAGTGCCTTAAGCTACTTACAATCATTCCCCAGAAACTCACATGCGTTTCTCTGAAAAAGAAGCAGTCTGTTCCAACACTTCAATTCACTGTGCGAAGTGAATGGAGTGTTGCTTCACTTTCTAAATGCCGTCCTTTCAGAGAAAATCACTTTCCTTTGAACGTGCCTTAAGCTACTTGCAAGCATTAGGAAGAAACTCACATGCGTTTCCCTGAAAGAGAAGAAGTCTGTTCCAACACTTCAATTCACTGTGCGAAGTGAATGGAGTGTTTCTTCACTTTCTAAATGCTGTCCTTTCAGAGAAAATCACTTTCCTTTGAAAGTGCCTTAAGCTACTTGCAAGCATTAGGAAGAAACTCACATGCGTTTTTCTGAAAGAGAAGCAGTCTGTTCCAACACTTCAATTCACTGTGTGAAGTGAATGGAGTGTTGCCTCACTTTCTAAATGCTGTCCTTTCAGAGAAAATCACTTTCTTTGAAAGTGCCTTAAGCTACTTACAAGCATTTAACAGAAACTCACATGCGTTTCTCTGAAAGAGAAGCAGTCTGTTCCAACGCTTCAATTCACTGTGCGAAGTGAATGGAGTGTTGCTTCAGTTTCTAAATGCTGTCCTTTCAGAGAAAATCACTTTCCTTTGAAAGTGCCTTAAGCAACTTGCAAGAATTCACAAGAAACTCACATGCGTTTCTCTGAAAGAGAAGTAGTCTGTTCCAACACTTCAATTCACTGTGCGAAGTGAATGGAGTGTTGCTTCAGTTTCTAAATGCTGTCCTTTCAGAGAAAATCACTTTCCTTTGAAAGTGCCTTAAGCTACTTGCAAGCATTCACAAGAAACACTAATGCGTTTCTATGAAAGAGAACCAGTCTGTTCCAACACGTCAATTCATTGCGCGAAGGGAATGGAGTGTTGCTTTACTTTCTAAATGCTGTCCTTTCAGAGAAAATCACTTTCCTTTGAAAGAGCCTTAAGCTACTTACAAGCATTCAACAGAAACTCACATGCATTTCTCTGAAAGAGAAGCAGTCTGTTCCAACACTTCAATTCACTGTGCGAAGTGAATGGAGTGTTGCATCACTTTCTAAATTCTGTCCTTTCAGAGAAAATCACTTTCCTTTGAAAGTGCCTTAAACTACATTCAAGCATTCACAAAAAACTCACATGCGTTTCTCTTAAAGAGAAGCAGTCTGTTCCAACACTTCAATTCACTGTGCGAAGTGAATGGAGTGTTGCTTCAGTTTCTAAATGCTGTCCTTTCAGAGAAAATCACTTTCCTTTGAAAGTGCCTTAAGCAACTTGCAAGAATTCACAAGAAACTCACATGCGTTTCTCTGAAAGAGAAGCAGTCTGTTCCAACACTTCAATTCACTGTGTGAAGTGAATGGAGTGTTGCCTCACTTTCTAAATGCTGTCCTTTCAGAGAAAATCACTTTCCTTTGAAAGTGCCTTAAGCTACTTGCAAGCATTAGGAAGAAACTCACATGCGTTTCTCTGAAAGAGAAGCAGTCTGTTCCAACACTTCAATTCACTGTGTGAAGTGAATGGAGTGTTGCCTCACTTTTTAAATGCTGTCCTTTCATAGAAAATCACTTTCCTTTGAAAGTGCCTTACGCTACTTACAAGCATTCAACAGAAACTCACATGCGTTTCTCTGAAAGAGAAGCAGTCTGTTCCAACACTCCAATTCAATGTGCGAAGTGAATGCAGTGTTGCTTCACTTTCTAAATGCTGTCCTTTCAGAGAAAATCACTTTCCTTTGAAAGTGCCTTAAGCTACTTACAAGCATTCAACAGAAACTCACATGCGTTTCTCTGAAAGAGAAGCAGTCTGTTCCAACACTTCAATTCACTGTGCTAAGTGAATGGAGTGTTGCTTCACTTTCTAAATGCTGTCCTTTCAGAGAAAATCACTTTCCTTTGAAAGTGCCTTAAGCTACTT
The DNA here is from genome assembly GCF_982192425.1 of Myodes glareolus. NCBI lineage: Eukaryota > Metazoa > Chordata > Mammalia > Rodentia > Cricetidae > Myodes > Myodes glareolus. Next base: position 1,688,806 of record NW_028263212.1, read on the forward strand.
GCAAGCATTAGGAAGAAACTCACATGCGTTTCTCTGAAAGAGAAGCAGTCTGTTCCAACACTTCAATTCACTGTGCGAAGTGAATGGAGTGTTGCTTCAGTTTCTAAATGCTGTCCTTTCAGAGAAAATCACTTTCCTTTGAAAGTGCCTTAAGCTACTTGCAAGCATTAGGAAGAAACTCACATGCGTTTCTCTGAAAGAGAAGCAGTCTGTTCCAACACTTCAATTCACTGTGTGAAGTGAATGGAGTGTTGCCTCACTTTCTAAATGCTGTCCTTTCAGAGAAAATCACTTTCCTTTGAAAGTGCCTTAAGCTACTTGCAAGCATTAGGAAGAAACTCACATGCGTTTCTCTGAAAGAGAAGCAGTCTGTTCCAACACTTCAATTCACTGTGTGAAGTGAATGGAGTGTAGCCTCACTTTCTAAATGCTGTCCTTTCAGAGAAAATCACTTTCCTTTGAAAGTGCCTTAAGCTACTTGCAAGCATTAACAAGAAACACTAATGCGTTTCTACGAAAGAGAAGCACTCTGTTCCGACACTTCAATTCACTGGACGAAGTGAATGGAGTGTTGTTTCACTTTCTAAATGCTGTCCTTTCAGAGAAAATCACTTTCCTTTGAAAGTGCCTTAAGCTACTTACAAGCATTCACCAGAAACTCACATGCGTTTCTCTGAAAGAGAAGCAGTCGGTTCCAACACTTCAATTCACTGTGCGAAGTGAATGGAGTGTTGCTCACTTTCTAAATGCTGTCCTTACAGAGAAAATCACTTTCCTTTGAAAATGCCTTAAGCTACTTGCAAGCATTAGGAAGAAACTCACATGCGTTTCTCTGAAAGAGAAGCAGTCTGTTCCAACACTTCAATTCACTGTGCGAAGTGAATGGAGTGTTGCTTCACTTTCTGAATTATGTCCTTTCAGAGAAAATCACTTTCCTTTGAAAGTGCCTTAAGCAACTTACAAGCATTCACAAGAAACACTAATGCGTTTCTATGAGAGAGAAGCACTCTGTTCCAACACTTCAATTCACTGCACGAAGGGAATGGAGTGTTGCTTCACTTTCTAAATGCTGTCCTTTCAGAGAAAATCACTTTCCTTTGAAAGTGCCTTAAGCTACTTAGAAGCATTAGGAAGAAACTCACATGCGTTTCTCTGAAAGAGAAGCAGTCTGTTCCAACACTTCAATTCACTGTGCGAAGTGAATGGAGTGTTGCTTCACTTTCTAAATGCTGTCCTTTCAGAGAAAATCACTTTCCTTTGAAAGTGCCTTAAACTACTTTCAAGCATTCACAAAAAACTCACATGCGTTTCTCTTTAAGAGAAGCAGTCTGTTCCAACACTTCAATTCACTGTGCGAAGTGAATGGAGTATTGCTTCAGTTTCTAAATGCTGTCCTTTCAGAGAAAATCACTTTCCTTTGAAAGAGCCTTAAGCAACTTGCAAGAATTCACAAGAAACTCACATGTGTTTCTCTGAAAGAGAAGCAGTCTGTTCCAACACTTCAATTCACTGTGTGAAGTGAATGGAGTGTTGCTTCACTTTCTAAATGCTGTCCTTTCAGAGAAAATCACTTTCCTTTGAAAGTGCCTTAAGCTACTTACAAGCATTAGGAAGAAACTCACATGCGTTTCTCTGAAAGAGATGCAGTCTGTTCCAACACTTCAATCACTGTGCGAAGTGAATGGAGTGTTGCATCACTTTCTAAATTCTGTCCTTTCAGAGAAAATCACTTTCCTTTGAAAGTGCCTTAAACTACATTCAAGCATTCACAAAAAACTCACATGCGTTTCTCTTAAAGAGAAGCAGTCTGTTCCAACACTTTAATTCACTGTGCGAAGTGAATGGAGTGTTGCTTCAGTTTCTAAATGCTGTCCTTTCAGAGAAAATCACTTTCCTTTGAAAGTGCCTTAAGCAACTTGCAAGAATTCACAAGAAACTCACATGCGTTTCTCTGAAAGAGAAGCAGTCTGTTCCGACACTTCAATTCACTGTGTGAAGTGAATGGAGTGTTGCTTCACTTTCTAAATGCTGTCCTTTCAGAGAAAATCACTTTCCTTTGAAAGTGCCTTAAGCTACTAACAAGCATTCACCAGAAACTCACATGCGTTTCTCTGAAAGAGAAGCAGTCTGTTCCAATACTTCAATTCACTCTGCGAAGTGAATGGAGTGTTGCTTCACTTTCTAAATGCTGTCCTTTCAGAGAAAATCACTTCCCTTTGAAAGTGCCTTAAGCTACTTACAAGCATTCAACAGAAACTCACCTGCATTTCTCTGAAACAGAAGCAGTCTGTTCCAACACTTCAATTCACTGTGCGAAGTGAATGGAGTGGTGCTTCACTTTCTAAATGCTGTCCTTTCAGAGAAAATCACTTTCCTTTGAAAGTGCCTTAAGCTACTTACAAGCATTCACCAGAAACTCACATGCGTTTCTCTGAAAGAGAAGCAGTCTGTTCCAACACTTCAATTCACTGTGCGAAGTGAATGGAGTGTTGCTTCATTTTCTAAATGCTGTCCTTTCAGAAAAAATCACTTTCCTTTGAAAGTGCCTTAAGCTACTTGCAAGCATTAGGAAGAAACTCACATGCGTTTCTCTGAAAGAGAAGCAGTCTGTTCCAACACTTCAATTCACTGTGCGAAGTGAATGGAGTGTTGCTTCACTTTCTGAATTATGTCCTTTCAGAGAAAATCACTTTCCTTTGAAAGTGCCTTAAGCAACTTGCAAGAATTCACAAGAAACTCACATGCGTTTCTCTGAAAGAGAAGCAGTCTGTTCCAACACTTCAATTCACTGCACGAAGGGAATGGAGTGTTGCTTCACTTTCTAAATGCTGTCCTTTCAGAGAAAATCACTTTCCTTTGAAAGTGCCTTAAGCTACTTACAAGCATTAGGAAGAAACTCACATGCGTTTCTCTGAAAGAGAAGCAGTCTGTTCCAACACTTCAATTCACTGTGCGAAGTGAATGGAGTGTTGCATCACTTTCTAAATTCTGTCCTTTCAGAGAAAATCACTTTCCTTTGAAAGTGCCTTAAACTACATTCAAGCATTCACAAAAAACTCACATGCGTTTCTCTTAAAGAGAAGCAGTCTGTTCCAACACTTCAATTCACTGTGCGAAGTGAATGGAGTGTTGCTTCAGTTTCTAAATGCTGTCCTTTCAGAGAAAATCACTTTCCTTTGAAAGTGCCTTAAGCAACTTGCAAGAATTCACAAGAAACTCACATGCGTTTCTCTGAAAGAGAAGCAGTCTGTTCCAACACTTCAATTCACTTTGTGAAGTGAATGGAGTGTTGCCTCACTTTCTAAATGCTGTCCTTTCAGAGAAAATCACTTTCCTTTGAAAGTGCCTTAAGCTACTTGCAAGCATTAGGAAGAAACTCACATGCGTTTCTCTGAAAGAGAAGCAGTCTGTTCCAACACTTCAATTCACTGTGTGAAGTGAATGGAGTGTTGCCTCACTTTTTAAATGCTGTCCTTTCAGAGAAAATCACTTTCCTTTGAAAGTGCCTTAAGCTACTTACAAGCATTCAACAGAAACTCACATGCGTTTCTCTGAAAGAGAAGCAGTCTGTTCCAACACTTCAATTCAATGTGCGAAGTGAATGGAGTGTTGCTTCACTTTCTAAATGCTGTCCTTTCAGAGAAAATCACTTTCCTTTGAAAGTGCCTTAAGCTACTTACAAGCATTCAACAGAAACTCACATGCGTTTCTCTGAAAGAGAAGCAGTCTGTTCCAACACTTCAATTCACTGTGCTAAGTGAATGGAGTGTTGCTTCACTTTCTAAATGCTGTCCTTTCAGAGAAAATCACTTTCCTTTGAAAGTGCCTTAAGCTACTTGCAAGCATTAGGAAGAAACTCACATGCGTTTCTCTGAAAGAGAAGCAGTCTGTTCCAACACTTCAATTCACTGTACAAAGTGAATGGAGTGTTGCTTCACTTTCTAAATGCTGTCCTTTCAGAGAAAATCAGTTTCCTTTGAAAGTGCCTTAAGCTACTTGCAAGCATTAGGAAGAAACTCACATGCGTTTCTCTGAAAGAGAAGCAGTCTGTTCCAACACTTCAATTCACTGTGTGAAGTGAATGGAGTGTTGCCTCACTTTCTAAATGCTGTCCTTTCAGAGAAAATCAATTTCCTTTGAAAGTGCCTTAAGCTACTTGCAAGCATTAGGAAGAAACTCACATGCGTTTCTCTGAAAGAGAAGCAGTCTGTTCCAACACTTCAATTCACTGTGTGAAGTGAATGGAGTGTAGCCTCACTTTCTAAATGCTGTCCTTTCAGAGAAAATCACTTTCCTTTGAAAGTGCCTTAAGCTACTTGCAAGCATTAACAAGAAACACTAATGCGTTTCTACGAAAGAGAAGCACTCTGTTCCGACACTTCAATTCACTGGACGAAGTGAATGGAGTGTTGTTTCACTTTCTAAATGCTGTCCTTTCAGAGAAAATCACTTTCCTTTGAAAGTGCCTTAAGCTACTTACAAGCATTTACCAGAAACTCACATGCGTTTCTCTGAAAGAGAAGCAGTCGGTTCCAACACTTCAATTCACTGTGCGAAGTGAATGGAGTGTTGCTTCACTTTCTAAATGCTGTCCTTTCAGAGAAAATCACTTTCCTTTGAAAGTGCCTTAAGCTACTTGCAAGCATTAGGAAGAAACTCACATGCGTTTCTCTGAAAGAGAAGCAGTCTGTTCCAACACTTCAATTCACTGTGCGAAGTGAATGGAGTGTTGCTTCACTTTCTGAATTATGTCCTTTTAGAGAAAATCACTTTCCTTTGAAAGTGCCTTAAGAAACTTACAAGCATTCACAAGAAACACTAATGCGTTTCTATGAGAGAGAAGCACTCTGTTCCAACACTTCAATTCACTGCACGAAGGGAATGGAGTGTTGCTTCACTTTCTAAATGCTGTCCTTTCAGAGAAAATCACTTTCCTTTGAAAGTGCCTTAAGCTACTTAGAAGCATTCAACAGAAACTCACATGCGTTTCTCTGAAGAGAAGCAGTCTGTTCCAACACTTCAATTCACTGTGCGAAGTGAATGGAGTGTTGCTTCACTTTCTAAATGCTGTCCTTTCAGAGAAAATCACTTTTCTTTGAAAGTGCCTTAAACTACTTTCAAGCATTCACAAAAAACTCACATGCGTTTCTCTTAAAGAGAAGCAGTCTGTTCCAACACTTCAATTCACTGTGCGAAGTGAATGGAGTGTTGCTTCAGTTTCTAAATGCTGTCCTTTCAGAGAAAATCACTTTCCTTTGAAAGTGCCTTAAGCTACTTACAAGCATTCACCAGAAACTCACATGCGTTTCTCTGAAAGAGAAGCAGTCTGTTCCAACACTTCAATTCACTGTGCGAAGTGAATGGAGTTTTGCTTCACTTTCTAAATGCTGTCCTTTCAGAAAAAATCACTTTCCTTTGAAAGTGCCTTAAGCTACTTGCAAGCATTAGGAAGAAACTCACATGCGTTTCTCTGAAAGAGAAGCAGTCTGTTCCAACACTTCAATTCACTGTGCGAAGTGAATGGAGTGTTGCTTCACTTTCTGAATTATGTCCTTTCAGAGAAAATCACTTTCCTTTGAAAGTGCCTTAAGCAACTTGCAAGCATTCACAAGAAACACTAATTCGTTTCTATGAGAGAGAAGCACTCTGTTCCAACACTTCAATTCACTGTGCGAAGTGAATGGAGTGTTGCTTCAGTTTCTAAAGGCTGTCCTTTCAGAGAAAATCACTTTCCTTTGAAAGTGCCTTAAGCAACTTGCAAGAATTCACAAGAAACTCACATGCGTTTCTCTGAAAGAGAAGCAGTCTGTTCCAACACTTCAATTCACTGCACGAAGGGAATGGAGTGTTGCTTCACTTTCTAAATACTGTCCTTTCAGAGAAAATCACTTTCCTTTGAAAGTGCCTTAAGCTACTTACAAGCATTAGGAAGAAACTCACATGCGTTTCTCTGAAAGAGAAGCAGTCTGTTCCAACACTTCAATTCACTGTGCGAAGTGAATGGAGTGTTGCATCACTTTCTAAATTCTGTCCTTTCAGAGAAAATCACTTTCCTTTGAAAGTGCCTTAAACTACATTCAAGCATTCACAAAAAACTCACATGCGTTTCTCTTAAAGAGAAGCAGTCTGTTCCAACACTTCAATTCACTGTGCGAAGTGAATGGAGTGTTGCTTCAGTTTCTAAATGCTGTCCTTTCAGAGAAAATCACTTTCCTTTGAAAGTGCCTTAAGCAACTTGCAAGAATTCACAAGAAACTCACATGCGTTTCTCTGAAAGAGAAGCAGTCTGTTCCAACACTTCAATTCACTGTGTGAAGTGAATGGAGTGTTGCCTCACTTTCTAAATGCTGTCCTTTCAGAGAAAATCACTTTCCTTTGAAAGTGCCTTAAGCTACTTGCAAGCATTAGGAAGAAACTCACATGCGTTTCTCTGAAAGAGAAGCAGTCTGTTCCAACACTTCAATTCACTGTGTGAAGTGAATGGAGTGTTGCCTCACTTTTTAAATGCTGTCCTTTCAGAGAAAATCACTTTCCTTTGAAAGTGCCTTAAGCTACTTACAAGCATTCAACAGAAACTCACATGCGTTTCTCTGAAAGAGAAGCAGTCTGTTCCAACACTTCAATTCACTGTGCTAAGTGAATGGAGTGTTGCTTCACTTTCTAAATGCTGTCCTTTCAGAGAAAATCACTTTCCTTTGAAAGTGCCTTAAGCTACTTGCAAGCATTAGGAAGAAACTCACATGCGTTTCTCTGAAAGAGAAGCAGTCTGTTCCAACACTTCAATTCACTGTGCGAAGTGAATGGAGTGTTGCTTCACTTTCTAAATGCTGTCCTTTCAGAGAAAATCACTTTCCTTTGAAAGTGCCTTAAGCTACTTGCAAGCATTAGGAAGAAACTCACATGCGTTTCTCTGAAAGAGAAGCAGTCTGTTCCAACACTTCAATTCACTGTGCGAAGTGAATGGAGTGTTGCTTCACTTTCTAAATGCTGTCCTTTCAGAGAAAATCACTTTCCTTTGAAAGTGCCTTAAGCTACTTGCAAGCATTAGGAAGAAACTCACATGCGTTTCTCTGAAAGAGAAGCAGTCTGTTCCAACACTTCAATTCACTCTGTGAAGTGAATGGAGTGTTGCCTCACTTTCTAAATGCTGTCCTTTCAGAGAAAATCAATTTCCTTTGAAAGTGCCTTAAGCTACTTGCAAGCATTAGGAAGAAACTCACATGCGTTTCTCTGAAAGAGAAGCAGTCTGTTCCAACACTTCAATTCACTGTGTGAAGTGAATGGAGTGTAGCCTCACTTTCTAAATGCTGTCCTTTCAGAGAAAATCACTTTCCTTTGAAAGTGCCTTAAGCTACTTGCAAGCATTAACAAGAAACACTAATGCGTTTCTACGAAAGAGAAGCACTCTGTTCCGACACTTCAATTCACTGGACGAAGTGAATGGAGTGTTGTTTCACTTTCTAAATGCTGTCCTTTCAGAGAAAATCACTTTCCTTTGAAAGTGCCTTAAGCTACTTACAAGCATTCACCAGAAACTCACATGCGTTTCTCTGAAAGAGAAGCAGTCGGTTCCAACACTTCAATTCACTGTGCGAAGTGAATGGAGTGTTGCTTCACTTTCTAAATGCTGTCCTTTCAGAGAAAATCACTTTCCTTTGAAAGTGCCTTAAGCTACTTGCAACCATTAGGAAGAAACTCACATGCGTTTCTCTGAAAGAGAAGCAGTCTGTTTCAACCCTTCAATTCACTGTGCGAAGTGAATGGAGTGTTGCTTCACTTTCTGAATTATGTCCTTTCAGAGAAAATCACTTTCCTTTGAAAGTTCCTTAAGCAACTTGCAAGAATTCACAAGAAACTCACATGCGTTTCTCTGAAAGAGAAGCAATCTGTTCCAACACTTCAATTCACTGTGTGAAGTGAATGGAGTGTTGCTTCACTTTCTAAATGCTGTCCTTTCAGAGAAAATCACTTTCCTTTGAAAGTGCCTTAAGCTACTTACAAGCATTAGGAAGAAACTCACATGCGTTTCTCTGAAAGAGAAGCAGTCCGTTCCAACACTTCAATTCACTGTGCGAAGTGAATGGAGTGTTGCATCACTTTCTAAATTCTGTCCTTTCAGAGAAAATCACTTTCCTTTGAAAGTGCCTTAAACTACATTCAAGCATTCACAAAAAACTCACATGCGTTTCTCTGAAAGAGAAGCAGTCTGTTCCAACACTTCAATTCACTGTGCGAAGTGAATGGAGTGTTGCTTCAGTTTCTAAATGCTGTCCTTTCAGAGAAAATCACTTTCCTTTGAAAGTGCCTTAAGCAACTTGCAAGAATTCACAAGAAACTCACATGCATTTCTCTGAAAGAGAAGCAGTCTGTTCCAACACTTCAATTCACTGTGTGAAGTGAATGGAGTGTTGCTTCACTTTCTAAATGCTGTCCTTTCAGAGAAAATCACTTTCCTTTGAAAGTGCCTTAAGCTACTAACAAGCATTCACCAGAAACTCACATGCGTTTCTCTGAAAGAGAAGCAGTCTGTTCCAATACTTCAATTCACTCTGCAAAGTGAATGGAGTGTTGCTTCACTTTCTAAATGCTGTCCTTTCAGAGAAAATCACTTTCCTTTGAAAGGGCCTTAAGGTACTTACAAGCATTCAACAGAAACTCACATGCATTTCTCTGAAAGAGAAGCAGTCTGTTCCAACACTTCAATTCACTGTGCGAAGTGAATGGAATGGTGTTTCACTTTCTAAATGCTGTCCTTTCAGAGAAAATCACTTTCCTTTGAAAGTGCCTTAAGCTACTTACAAGCATTCACCAGAAACTCACATGCGTTTCTCTGAAAGAGAAGCAGTCTGTTCCAACACTTCAATTCACTGTGTGAAGTGAATGGAGTGTTGCTTCACTTTCTAAATGCTGTCCTTTCAGAAAAAATCACTTTCCTTTGAAAGTGCCTTAAGCTACTTGCAAGCATTAGGAAGAAACTCACATGCGTTTCTCTGAAAGAGAAGCAGACTGTTCCAACACTTCAATTCACTGTGCGAAGTGTATGGAGTCTTGCTTCACTTTCTGAATTATGTCCTTTCAGAGAAAATCACTTTCCTTTGAAAGTGCCTTAAGCAACTTACAAGCATTCACAAGAAACACTAATGCGTTTCTATGAGAGAGAAGCACTCTGTTCCAACACTTCAATTCACTGCACGAAGGGAATGGAGTGTTGCTTCACTTTCTAAATGCTGTCCTTTCAGAGAAAATCACTTTCCTTTGAAAGTGCCTTAAGCTACTTAGAAGCATTCAACAGAAACTCACATGCGTTTCTCTGAAAGAGAAGCAGTCTGTTCCAACACTTCAATTCACTGTGTGAAGTGAATGGAGTGTTGCTTCACTTTCTAAAAGCTGTCCTTTCAGAGAAAATCACTTTCCTTTGAAAGTGCCTTAAACTACTTTCAAGCATTCACAAAAAACTCACATGCGTTTCTCTTAAAGAGAAGTAGTCTGTTCCAACACTTCAATTCACTGTGCGAAGTGAATGGAGTGTTGCTTCAGTTTCTAAATGCTGTCCTTTCAGAGAAAATCACTTTCCTTTGAAAGTGCCTTAAGCAACTTGCAAGAATTCACAAGAAACTCACATGCGTTTCTCTGAAAGAGAAGCAGTCTGTTCCAACACTTCAATTCACTGTGTGAAGTGAATGGAGTGTTGCCTCACTTTTTAAATGCTGTCCTTTCAGAGAAAATCACTTTCCTTTGAAAGTGCCTTAAGCTACTTACAAGCATTCAACAGAAACTCACATGCCTTTCTCTGAAAGAGAAGCAGTCTGTTCCAACACTTCAATTCACTGTGCGAAGTGAATGGAGTGTTGCTTCACTGTCTAAATGCTGTCCTTTCAGAGAAAATCACTTTCCTTTGAAAGTGCCTTAAGCTACTTGCAAGCATTAGGAAGAAACTCACATGCGTTTCTCTGAAAGAGAAGCAGTCTGTTCCAACACTTCAATTCACTGTGTGAAGTGAATGGAGTGTTGCCTCACTTTCTAAATGCTGTCCTTTCAGAGAAAATCACTTTCCTTTGAAAGTGCCTTAAGCTACTTGCAAGCATTAGGAAGAAACTCACATGCGTTTCTCTGAAAGAGAAGCAGTCTGTTCCAACACTTCAATTCACTGTGCGAAGTGAATGGAGTGTTGCTTCAGTTTCTAAATGCTGTCCTTTCAGAGAAAATCACTTTCCTTTGAAAGTGCCTTAAGCTACTTGCAAGCATTAGGAAGAAACTCACATGCGTTTCTCTGAAAGAGAAGCAGTCTGTTCCAACACTTCAATTCACTGTGTGAAGTGAATGGAGTGTTGCCTCACTTTCTAAATGCTGTCCTTTCACAGAAAATCACTTTCCTTTGAAAGTGCCTTAAGCTACTTGCAAGCATTAGGAAGAAACTCACATGCGTTTCTCTGAAAGAGAAGCAGTCTGTTCCAACACTTCAATTCACTGTGTGAAGTGAATGGAGTGTAGCCTCACTTTCTAAATGCTGTCCTTTCAGAGAAAATCACTTTCCTTTGAAAGTGCCTTAAGCTACTTGCAAGCATTAACAAGAAACACTAATGCGTTTCTATGAAAGAGAAGCACTCTGTTCCGACACTTCAATTCACTGGACGAAGTGAATGGAGTGTTGTTTCACTTTCTAAATGCTGTCCTTTCAGAGAAAATCACTTTCCTTTGAAAGTGCCTTAAGCTACTTACAAGCATTCACCAGAAACTCACATGCATTTCTCTGAAAGAGAAGCAGTCGGTTCCAACACTTCAATTTACTGTGCGAAGTGAATGGAGTGTTGCTTCACTTTTTAAATGCTGTCCTTACAGAGAAAATCACTTTCATTTGAAAATGCCTTAAGCTACTTGCAAGCATTAGGAAGAATCTCACATGCGTTTCTCTGAAAGAGAAGCAGTCTGTTCCAACACTTCAATTCACTGTGCGAAGTGAATGGAGTGTTGCTTCACTTTCTGAATTATGTCCTTTCAGAGAAAATCACTTTCCTTTGAAAGTGCCTTAAGCAACTTACAAGCATTCACAAGAAACACTAATGCGTTTCTATGAGAGAGAAGCACTCTGTTCCAACACTTCAATTCACTGCACGAAGGGAATGGAGTGTTGCTTCACTTTCTAAATGCTGTCCTTTCAGAGAAAATCACTTTCCTTTGAAAGTGCCTTAAGCTACTTACAAGCATTCAACAGAAACTCACATGCGTTTCTCTGAAAGAGAAGCAGTCTGTTCCAACACTTCAATTCACTGTGCGAAGTGAATGGAGTGTTGCTTCACTTTCTAAATGCTGTCCTTTCAGAGAAAATCACTTTCCTTTGAAAGTGCCTTAAACTACTTTCAAGCATTCACAAAAAACTCACATGCGTTTCTCTTAAAGAGAAGCAGTCTGTTCCAACACTTCAATTCACTGTGCGAAGTGAATGGAGTGTTGCTTCAGTTTCTAAATGCTGTCCTTTCAGAGAAAATCACTTTCCTTTGAAAGTGCCTTAAGCAACTTGCAAGAATTCACAAGAAACTCACATGCGTTTCTCTGAAAGAGAAGCAGTCTGTTCCAACACTTCAATTCACTGTGTGAAGTGAATGGAGTGTTGCTTCACTTTCTAAATGCTGTCCTTTCAGAGAAAATCACTTTCCTTTGAAAGTGCCTTAAGCTACTTACAAGCATTAGGAAGAAACTCACATGCGTTTCACTGAAAGAGAAGCAGTCTGTTCCAACACTTCAATTCACTGTGCGAAGTGAATGGAGTGTTGCATCACTTTCTAAATTCTGTCCTTTCAGAGAAAATCACTTTCCTTTGAAAGTGCGTTAAACTACATTCAAGCATTCACAAAAAACTCACATGCGTTTCTCTTAAAGAGAAGCAGTCTGTTCCAACACTTCAATTCACTGTGCGAAGTGAATGGAGTGTTGCTTCAGTTTCTAAATGCTGTCCTTTCAGAGAAAATCTCTTTCCTTTGAAAGTGCCTTAAGCAACTTGCAAGAATTCACAAGAAACTCACATGCGTTTCTCTGAAAGAGAAGCAGTCTGTTCCAACACTTCAATTCACTGTGTGAAGTGAATGGAGTGTTGCTTCACTTTCTAAATGCTGTCCTTTCAGAGAAAATCACTTTCCTTTGAAAGTGCCTTAAGCTACTAACAAGCATTCACCAGAAACTCACATGCGTTTCTCTGAAAGAGAAGCAGTCTGTTCCAATACTTCAATTCACTCTGCGAAGTGAATGGAGTGTTGCTTCACTTTCTAAATGCTGTCCTTTCAGAGAAAATCACTTTCCTTTGAAAGTGCCTTAAGCTACTTACAAGCATTCAACAGAAACTCACATGCATTTCTCTGAAAGAGAAGCAGTCTGTTCCAACACTTCAATTCACTGTGCGAAGTGAATGGAGTGTTGCTTCACTTTCTAAATGCTGTCCTTTCAGAGAAAATCACTTTCCTTTGAAAGTGCCTTAAGCTACTTACAAGCATTCACCAGAAACTCACATGCGTTTCTCTGAAAGAGAAGCAGTCTGTTCCAACACTTCAATTCACTGTGCGAAGTGAATGGAGTGTTGCTTCACTTTCTAAATGCTGTCCTTTCAGAAAAAATCACTTTCCTTTGAAAGTGCCTTAAGCTACTTGCAAGCATTAGGAAGAAACTCACATGCGTTTCTCTGAAAGAGAAGCAGTCTGTTCCAACACTTCAATTCACTGTGCGAAGTGAATGGAGTGTTGCTTCACTTTCTGAATTATGTCCTTTCAGAGAAAATCACTTTCCTTTGAAAGTGCCTTAAGCAACTTACAAGCATTCACAAGAAACACTAATGCGTTTCTATGAGAGAGAAGCACTCTGTTCCAACACTTCAATTCACTGCACGAAGGGAATGGAGTGTTGCTTCACTTTCTAAATGCTGTCCTTTCAGAGAAAATCACTTTCCTTTGAAAGTGCCTTAAGCTACTTAGAAGCATTAGGAAGAAACTCACATGCGTTTCTCTGAAAGAGAAGCAGTCTGTTCCAACACTTCAATTCACTGTGCGAAGTGAATGGAGTGTTGCTTCACTTTCTAAATGCTGTCCTTTCAGAGAAAATCACTTTCCTTTGAAAGTGCCTTAAACTACTTTCAAGCATTCACAAAAAACTCACATGCGTTTCTCTTTAAGAGAAGCAGTCTGTTCCAACACTTCAATTCACTGTGCGAAGTGAATGGAGTGTTGCTTCAGTTTCTAAATGCTGTCCTTTCAGAGAAAATCACTTTCCTTTGAAAGTGCCTTAAGCAACTTGCAAGAATTCACAAGAAACTCACATGTGTTTCTCTGAAAGAGAAGCAGTCTGTTCCAACACTTCAATTCACTGTGTGAAGTGAATGGAGTGTTGCTTCACTTTCTAAATGCTGTCCTTTCAGAGAAAATCACTTTCCTTTGAAAGTGCCTTAAGCTACTTACAAGCATTAGGAAGAAACTCACATGCGTTTCTCTGAAAGAGATGCAGTCTGTTCCAACACTTCAATCACTGTGCGAAGTGAATGGAGTGTTGCATCACTTTCTAAATTCTGTCCTTTCAGAGAAAATCACTTTCCTTTGAAAGTGCCTTAAACTACATTCAAGCATTCACAAAAAACTCACATGCGTTTCTCTTAAAGAGAAGCAGTCTGTTCCAACACTTCAATTCACTGTGCGAAGTGAATGGAGTGTTGCTTCAGTTTCTAAATGCTGTCCTTTCAGAGAAAATCACTTTCCTTTGAAAGTGCCTTAAGCAACTTGCAAGAATTCACAAGAAACTCACATGCGTTTCTCTGAAAGAGAAGCAGTCTGTTCCGACACTTCAATTCACTGTGTGAAGTGAATGGAGTGTTGCTTCACTTTCTAAATGCTGTCCTTTCAGAGAAAATCACTTTCCTTTGAAAGTGCCTTAAGCTACTAACAAGCATTCACCAGAAACTCACATGCGTTTCTCTGAAAGAGAAGCAGTCTGTTCCAATACTTCAATTCACTCTGCGAAGTGAATGGAGTGTTGCTTCACTTTCTAAATGCTGTCCTTTCAGAGAAAATCACTTTCCTTTGAAAGTGCCTTAAGCTACTTACAAGCATTCAACAGAAACTCACCTGCATTTCTCTGAAACAGAAGCAGTCTGTTCCAACACTTCAATTCACTGTGCGAAGTGAATGGAGTGGTGCTTCACTTTCTAAATGCTGTCCTTTCAGAGAAAATCACTTTCCTTTGAAAGTGCCTTAAGCTACTTACAAGCATTCACCAGAAACTCACATGCGTTTCTCTGAAAGAGAAGCAGTCTGTTCCAACACTTCAATTCACTGTGCGAAGTGAATGGAGTGTTGCTTCATTTTCTAAATGCTGTCCTTTCAGAAAAAATCACTTTCCTTTGAAAGTGCCTTAAGCTACTTGCAAGCATTAGGAAGAAACTCACATGCGTTTCTCTGAAAGAGAAGCAGTCTGTTCCAACACTTCAATTCACTGTGCGAAGTGAATGGAGTGTTGCTTCACTTTCTGAATTATGTCCTTTCAGAGAAAATCACTTTCCTTTTAAGTGCCTTAAGCAACTTGCAAGAATTCACAAGAAACTCACATGCGTTTCTCTGAAAGAGAAGCAGTCTGTTCCAACACTTCAATTCACTGCACGAAGGGAATGGAGTGTTGCTTCACTTTCTAAATGCTGTCCTTTCAGAGAAAATCACTTTCCTTTGAAAGTGCCTTAAGCTAATTACAAGCATTAGGAAGAAACTCACATGCGTTTCTCTGAAAGAGAAGCAGTCTGTTCCAACACTTCAATTCACTGTGCGAAGTGAATGGAGTGTTGCATCACTTTCTAAATTCTGTCCTTTCAGAGAAAATCACTTTCCTTTGAAAGTGCCTTAAACTACATTCAAGCATTCACAAAAAACTCACATGCGTTTCTCTTAAAGAGAAGCAGTCTGTTCCAACACTTCAATTCACTGTGCGAGTGAATGGAGTGTTGCTTCAGTTTCTAAATGCTGTCCTTTCAGAGAAAATCACTTTCCTTTGAAAGTGCCTTAAGCAACTTGCAAGAATTCACAAGAAACTCACATGCGTTTCTCTGAAAGAGAAGCAGTCTGTTCCAACACTTCAATTCACTTTGTGAAGTGAATGGAGTGTTGCCTCACTTTCTAAATGCTGTCCTTTCAGAGAAAATCACTTTCCTTTG
The DNA here is from genome assembly GCF_982192425.1 of Myodes glareolus. Taxonomy (NCBI): domain Eukaryota; kingdom Metazoa; phylum Chordata; class Mammalia; order Rodentia; family Cricetidae; genus Myodes; species Myodes glareolus. The sequence goes on from NW_028263212.1 coordinate 1,703,981, forward strand.
AAAGTGCCTTAAGCTACTTACAAGCATTCAACAGAAACTCACATGCGTTTCTCTGAAAGAGAAGCAGTCTGTTCCAACACTTCAATTCAATGTGCGAAGTGAATGGAGTGTTGCTTCACTTTCTAAATGCTGTCCTTTCAGAGAAAATCACTTTCCTTTGAAAGTGCCTTAAGCTACTTACAAGCATTCAACAGAAACTCACATGCGTTTCTCTGAAAGAGAAGCAGTCTGTTCCAACACTTCAATTCACTGTGCTAAGTGAATGGAGTGTTGCTTCACTTTCTAAATGCTGTCCTTTCAGAGAAAATCACTTTCCTTTGAAAGTGCCTTAAGCTACTTGCAAGCATTAGGAAGAAACTCACATGCGTTTCTCTGAAAGAGAAGCAGTCTGTTCCAACACTTCAATTCACTGTACAAAGTGAATGGAGTGTTGCTTCACTTTCTAAATGCTGTCCTTTCAGAGAAAATCAGTTTCCTTTGAAAGTGCCTTAAGCTACTTGCAAGCATTAGGAAGAAACTCACATGCGTTTCTCTGAAAGAGAAGCAGTCTGTTCCAACACTTCAATTCACTGTGTGAAGTGAATGGAGTGTTGCCTCACTTTCTAAATGCTGTCCTTTCAGAGAAAATCAATTTCCTTTGAAAGTGCCTTAAGCTACTTGCAAGCATTAGGAAGAAACTCACATGCGTTTCTCTGAAAGAGAAGCAGTCTGTTCCAACACTTCAATTCACTGTGTGAAGTGAATGGAGTGTAGCCTCACTTTCTAAATGCTGTCCTTTCAGAGAAAATCACTTTCCTTTGAAAGTGCCTTAAGCTACTTGCAAGCATTAACAAGAAACACTAATGCGTTTCTACGAAAGAGAAGCACTCTGTTCCGACACTTCAATTCACTGGACGAAGTGAATGGAGTGTTGCTTCACTTTCTAAATGCTGTCCTTTCAGAGAAAATCACTTTCCTTTGAAAGTGCCTTAAGCTACTTACAAGCATTTACCAGAAACTCACATGCGTTTCTCTGAAAGAGAAGCAGTCGGTTCCAACACTTCAATTCACTGTGCGAAGTGAATGGAGTGTTGCTTCACTTTCTAAATGCTGTCCTTTCAGAGAAAATCACTTTCCTTTGAAAGTGCCTTAAGCTACTTGCAAGCATTAGGAAGAAACTCACATGCGTTTCTCTGAAAGAGAAGCAGTCTGTTCCAACACTTCAATTCACTGTGCGAAGTGAATGGAGTGTTGCTTCACTTTCTGAATTATGTCCTTTTAGAGAAAATCACTTTCCTTTGAAAGTGCCTTAAGAAACTTACAAGCATTCACAAGAAACACTAATGCGTTTCTATGAGAGAGAAGCACTCTGTTCCAACACTTCAATTCACTGCACGAAGGGAATGGAGTGTTGCTTCACTTTCTAAATGCTGTCCTTTCAGAGAAAATCACTTTCCTTTGAAAGTGCCTTAAGCTACTTAGAAGCATTCAACAGAAACTCACATGCGTTTCTCTGAAGAGAAGCAGTCTGTTCCAACACTTCAATTCACTGTGCGAAGTGAATGGAGTGTTGCTTCACTTTCTAAATGCTGTCCTTTCAGAGAAAATCACTTTTCTTTGAAAGTGCCTTAAACTACTTTCAAGCATTCACAAAAAACTCACATGCGTTTCTCTTAAAGAGAAGCAGTCTGTTCCAACACTTCAATTCACTGTGCGAAGTGAATGGAGTGTTGCTTCAGTTTCTAAATGCTGTCCTTTCAGAGAAAATCACTTTCCTTTGAAAGTGCCTTAAGCTACTTACAAGCATTCACCAGAAACTCACATGCGTTTCTCTGAAAGAGAAGCAGTCTGTTCCAACACTTCAATTCACTGTGCGAAGTGAATGGAGTGTTGCTTCACTTTCTAAATGCTGTCCTTTCAGAAAAAATCACTTTCCTTTGAAAGTGCCTTAAGCTACTTGCAAGCATTAGGAAGAAACTCACATGCGTTTCTCTGAAAGAGAAGCAGTCTGTTCCAACACTTCAATTCACTGTGCGAAGTGAATGGAGTGTTGCTTCACTTTCTGAATTATGTCCTTTCAGAGAAAATCACTTTCCTTTGAAAGTGCCTTAAGCAACTTGCAAGCATTCACAAGAAACACTAATTCGTTTCTATGAGAGAGAAGCACTCTCTTCCAACACTTCAATTCACTGTGCGAAGTGAATGGAGTGTTGCTTCAGTTTCTAAAGGCTGTCCTTTCAGAGAAAATCACTTTCCTTTGAAAGTGCCTTAAGCAACTTGCAAGAATTCACAAGAAACTCACATGCGTTTCTCTGAAAGAGAAGCAGTCTGTTCCAACACTTCAATTCACTGCACGAAGGGAATGGAGTGTTGCTTCACTTTCTAAATACTGTCCTTTCAGAGAAAATCACTTTCCTTTGAAAGTGCCTTAAGCTACTTACAAGCATTAGGAAGAAACTCACATGCGTTTCTCTGAAAGAGAAGCAGTCTGTTCCAACACTTCAATTCACTGTGCGAAGTGAATGGAGTGTTGCATCACTTTCTAAATTCTGTCCTTTCAGAGAAAATCACTTTCCTTTGAAAGTGCCTTAAACTACATTCAAGCATTCACAAAAAACTCACATGCGTTTCTCTTAAAGAGAAGCAGTCTGTTCCAACACTTCAATTCACTGTGCGAAGTGAATGGAGTGTTGCTTCAGTTTCTAAATGCTGTCCTTTCAGAGAAAATCACTTTCCTTTGAAAGTGCCTTAAGCAACTTGCAAGAATTCACAAGAAACTCACATGCGTTTCTCTGAAAGAGAAGCAGTCTGTTCCAACACTTCAATTCACTGTGTGAAGTGAATGGAGTGTTGCCTCACTTTCTAAATGCTGTCCTTTCAGAGAAAATCACTTTCCTTTGAAAGTGCCTTAAGCTACTTGCAAGCATTAGGAAGAAACTCACATGCGTTTCTCTGAAAGAGAAGCAGTCTGTTCCAACACTTCAATTCACTGTGTGAAGTGAATGGAGTGTTGCCTCACTTTTTAAATGCTGTCCTTTCAGAGAAAATCACTTTCCTTTGAAAGTGCCTTAAGCTACTTACAAGCATTCAACAGAAACTCACATGCGTTTCTCTGAAAGAGAAGCAGTCTGTTCCAACACTTCAATTCAATGTGCGAAGTGAATGGAGTGTTGCTTCACTTTCTAAATGCTGTCCTTTCAGAGAAAATCACTTTCCTTTGAAAGTGCCTTAAGCTACTTACAAGCATTCAACAGAAACTCACATGCGTTTCTCTGAAAGAGAAGCAGTCTGTTCCAACACTTCAATTCACTGTGCTAAGTGAATGGAGTGTTGCTTCACTTTCTAAATGCTGTCCTTTCAGAGAAAATCACTTTCCTTTGAAAGTGCCTTAAGCTACTTGCAAGCATTAGGAAGAAACTCACATGCGTTTCTCTGAAAGAGAAGCAGTCTGTTCCAACACTTCAATTCACTGTGCGAAGTGAATGGAGTGTTGCTTCACTTTCTAAATGCTGTCCTTTCAGAGAAAATCACTTTCCTTTGAAAGTGCCTTAAGCTACTTGCAAGCATTAGGAAGAAACTCACATGCGTTTCTCTGAAAGAGAAGCAGTCTGTTCCAACACTTCAATTCACTGTGCGAAGTGAATGGAGTGTTGCTTCACTTTCTAAATGCTGTCCTTTCAGAGAAAATCACTTTCCTTTGAAAGTGCCTTAAGCTACTTGCAAGCATTAGGAAGAAACTCACATGCGTTTCTCTGAAAGAGAAGCAGTCTGTTCCAACACTTCAATTCACTGTGTGAAGTGAATGGAGTGTTGCTTCACTTTCTAAATGCTGTCCTTTCAGAGAAAATCAATTTCCTTTGAAAGTGCCTTAAGCTACTTGCAAGCATTAGGAAGAAACTCACATGCGTTTCTCTGAAAGAGAAGCAGTCTGTTCCAACACTTCAATTCACTGTGTGAAGTGAATGGAGTGTAGCCTCACTTTCTAAATGCTGTCCTTTCAGAGAAAATCACTTTCCTTTGAAAGTGCCTTAAGCTACTTGCAAGCATTAACAAGAAACACTAATGCGTTTCTACGAAAGAGAAGCACTCTGTTCCGACACTTCAATTCACTGGACGAAGTGAATGGAGTGTTGTTTCACTTTCTAAATGCTGTCCTTTCAGAGAAAATCACTTTCCTTTGAAAGTGCCTTAAGCTACTTACAAGCATTCACCAGAAACTCACATGCGTTTCTCTGAAAGAGAAGCAGTCGGTTCCAACACTTCAATTCACTGTGCGAAGTGAATGGAGTGTTGCTTCACTTTCTAAATGCTGTCCTTTCAGAGAAAATCACTTTCCTTTGAAAGTGCCTTAAGCTACTTGCAACCATTAGGAAGAAACTCACATGCGTTTCTCTGAAAGAGAAGCAGTCTGTTTCAACACTTCAATTCACTGTGCGAAGTGAATGGAGTGTTGCTTCACTTTCTGAATTATGTCCTTTCAGAGAAAATCACTTTCCTTTGAAAGTGCCTTAAGCAACTTGCAAGAATTCAGAAGAAACTCACATGCGTTTCTCTGAAAGAGAAGCAATCTGTTCCAACACTTCAATTCACTGTGTGAAGTGAATGGAGTGTTGCTTCACTTTCTAAATGCTGTCCTTTCAGAAAAAATCACTTTCCTTTGAAAGTGCCTTAAGCTACTTACAAGCATTAGGAAGAAACTCACATGCGTTTCTCTGAAAGAGAAGCAGTCCGTTCCAACACTTCAATTCACTGTGCGAAGTGAATGGAGTGTTGCATCACTTTCTAAATTCTGTCCTTTCAGAGAAAATCACTTTCCTTTGAAAGTGCCTTAAACTACATTCAAGCATTCACAAAAAACTCACATGCGTTTCTCTGAAAGAGAAGCAGTCTGTTCCAACACTTCAATTCACTGTGCGAAGTGAATGGAGTGTTGCTTCAGTTTCTAAATGCTGTCCTTTCAGAGAAAATCACTTTCCTTTGAAAGTGCCTTAAGCAACTTGCAAGAATTCACAAGAAACTCACATGCGTTTCTCTGAAAGAGAAGCAGTCTGTTCCAACACTTCAATTCACTGTGTGAAGTGAATGGAGTGTTGCTTCACTTTCTAAATGCTGTCCTTTCAGAGAAAATCACTTTCCTTTGAAAGTGCCTTAAGCTACTAACAAGCATTCACCAGAAACTCACATGCGTTTCTCTGAAAGAGAAGCAGTCTGTTCCAATACTTCAATTCACTCTGCAAAGTGAATGGAGTGTTGCTTCACTTTCTAAATGCTGTCCTTTCAGAGAAAATCACTTTCCTTTGAAAGTGCCTTAAGCTACTTACAAGCATTCAACAGAAACTCACATGCATTTCTCTGAAAGAGAAGCAGTCTGTTCCAACACTTCAATTCACTGTGCGAAGTGAATGGAATGGTGTTTCACTTTCTAAATGCTGTCCTTTCAGAGAAAATCACTTTCCTTTGAAAGTGCCTTAAGCTACTTACAAGCATTCACCAGAAACTCACATGCGTTTCTCTGAAAGAGAAGCAGTCTGTTCCAACACTTCAATTCACTGTGTGAAGTGAATGGAGTGTTGCTTCACTTTCTAAATGCTGTCCTTTCAGAAAAAATCACTTTCCTTTGAAAGTGCCTTAAGCTACTTGCAAGCATTAGGAAGAAACTCACATGCGTTTCTCTGAAAGAGAAGCAGACTGTTCCAACACTTCAATTCACTGTGCGAAGTGTATGGAGTCTTGCTTCACTTTCTGAATTATGTCCTTTCAGAGAAAATCACTTTCCTTTGAAAGTGCCTTAAGCAACTTACAAGCATTCACAAGAAACACTAATGCGTTTCTATGAGAGAGAAGCACTCTGTTCCAACACTTCAATTCACTGCACGAAGGGAATGGAGTGTTGCTTCACTTTCTAAATGCTGTCCTTTCAGAGAAAATCACTTTCCTTTGAAAGTGCCTTAAGCTACTTAGAAGCATTCAACAGAAACTCACATGCGTTTCTCTGAAAGAGAAGCAGTCTGTTCCAACACTTCAATTCACTGTGTGAAGTGAATGGAGTGTTGCTTCACTTTCTAAAAGCTGTCCTTTCAGAGAAAATCACTTTCCTTTGAAAGTGCCTTAAACTACTTTCAAGCATTCACAAAAAACTCACATGCGTTTCTCTTAAAGAGAAGTAGTCTGTTCCAACACTTCAATTCACTGTGCGAAGTGAATGGAGTGTTGCTTCAGTTTCTAAATGCTGTCCTTTCAGAGAAAATCACTTTCCTTTGAAAGTGCCTTAAGCAACTTGCAAGAATTCACAAGAAACTCACATGCGTTTCTCTGAAAGAGAAGCAGTCTGTTCCAACACTTCAATTCACTGTGTGAAGTGAATGGAGTGTTGCCTCACTTTTTAAATGCTGTCCTTTCAGAGAAAATCACTTTCCTTTGAAAGTGCCTTAAGCTACTTACAAGCATTCAACAGAAACTCACATGCCTTTCTCTGAAAGAGAAGCAGTCTGTTCCAACACTTCAATTCACTGTGCGAAGTGAATGGAGTGTTGCTTCACTGTCTAAATGCTGTCCTTTCAGAGAAAATCACTTTCCTTTGAAAGTGCCTTAAGCTACTTGCAAGCATTAGGAAGAAACTCACATGCGTTTCTCTGAAAGAGAAGCAGTCTGTTCCAACACTTCAATTCACTGTGTGAAGTGAATGGAGTGTTGCCTCACTTTCTAAATGCTGTCCTTTCAGAGAAAATCACTTTCCTTTGAAAGTGCCTTAAGCTACTTGCAAGCATTAGGAAGAAACTCACATGCGTTTCTCTGAAAGAGAAGCAGTCTGTTCCAACACTTCAATTCACTGTGCGAAGTGAATGGAGTGTTGCTTCAGTTTCTAAATGCTGTCCTTTCAGAGAAAATCACTTTCCTTTGAAAGTGCCTTAAGCTACTTGCAAGCATTAACAAGAAACACTAATGCGTTTCTATGAAAGAGAAGCACTCTGTTCCGACACTTCAATTCACTGGACGAAGTGAATGGAGTGTTGTTTCACTTTCTAAATGCTGTCCTTTCAGAGAAAATCACTTTCCTTTGAAAGTGCCTTAAGCTACTTACAAGCATTCACCAGAAACTCACATGCATTTCTCTGAAAGAGAAGCAGTCGGTTCCAACACTTCAATTTACTGTGCGAAGTGAATGGAGTGTTGCTTCACTTTTTAAATGCTGTCCTTACAGAGAAAATCACTTTCATTTGAAAATGCCTTAAGCTACTTGCAAGCATTAGGAAGAATCTCACATGCGTTTCTCTGAAAGAGAAGCAGTCTGTTCCAACACTTCAATTCACTGTGCGAAGTGAATGGAGTGTTGCTTCACTTTCTGAATTATGTCCTTTCAGAGAAAATCACTTTCCTTTGAAAGTGCCTTAAGCAACTTACAAGCATTCACAAGAAACACTAATGCGTTTCTATGAGAGAGAAGCACTCTGTTCCAACACTTCAATTCACTGCACGAAGGGAATGGAGTGTTGCTTCACTTTCTAAATGCTGTCCTTTCAGAGAAAATCACTTTCCTTTGAAAGTGCCTTAAGCTACTTACAAGCATTCAACAGAAACTCACATGCGTTTCTCTGAAAGAGAAGCAGTCTGTTCCAACACTTCAATTCACTGTGCGAAGTGAATGGAGTGTTGCTTCACTTTCTAAATGCTGTCCTTTCAGAGAAAATCACTTTCCTTTGAAAGTGCCTTAAACTACTTTCAAGCATTCACAAAAAACTCACATGCGTTTCTCTTAAAGAGAAGCAGTCTGTTCCAACACTTCAATTCACTGTGCGAAGTGAATGGAGTGTTGCTTCAGTTTCTAAATGCTGTCCTTTCAGAGAAAATCACTTTCCTTTGAAAGTGCCTTAAGCAACTTGCAAGAATTCACAAGAAACTCACATGCGTTTCTCTGAAAGAGAAGCAGTCTGTTCCAACACTTCAATTCACTGTGTGAAGTGAATGGAGTGTTGCTTCACTTTCTAAATGCTGTCCTTTCAGAGAAAATCACTTTCCTTTGAAAGTGCCTTAAGCTACTTACAAGCATTAGGAAGAAACTCACATGCGTTTCACTGAAAGAGAAGCAGTCTGTTCCAACACTTCAATTCACTGTGCGAAGTGAATGGAGTGTTGCATCACTTTCTAAATTCTGTCCTTTCAGAGAAAATCACTTTCCTTTGAAAGTGCGTTAAACTACATTCAAGCATTCACAAAAAACTCACATGCGTTTCTCTTAAAGAGAAGCAGTCTGTTCCAACACTTCAATTCACTGTGCGAAGTGAATGGAGTGTTGCTTCAGTTTCTAAATGCTGTCCTTTCAGAGAAAATCTCTTTCCTTTGAAAGTGCCTTAAGCAACTTGCAAGAATTCACAAGAAACTCGCATGCGTTTCTCTGAAAGAGAAGCAGTCTGTTCCAACACTTCAATTCACTGTGTGAAGTGAATGGAGTGTTGCTTCACTTTCTAAATGCTGTCCTTTCAGAGAAAATCACTTTCCTTTGAAAGTGCCTTAAGCTACTAACAAGCATTCACCAGAAACTCACATGCGTTTCTCTGAAAGAGAAGCAGTCTGTTCCAATACTTCAATTCACTCTGCGAAGTGAATGGAGTGTTGCTTCACTTTCTAAATGCTGTCCTTTCAGAGAAAATCACTTTCCTTTGAAAGTGCCTTAAGCTACTTACAAGCATTCAACAGAAACTCACATGCATTTCTCTGAAAGAGAAGTAGTCTGTTCCAACACTTCAATTCACTGTGCGAAGTGAATGGAGTGTTGCTTCACTTTCTAAATGCTGTCCTTTCAGAGAAAATCACTTTCCTTTGAAAGTGCCTTAAGCTACTTACAAGCATTCACCAGAAACTCACATGCGTTTCTCTGAAAGAGAAGCAGTCTGTTCCAACACTTCAATTCACTGTGCGAAGTGAATGGAGTGTTGCTTCACTTTCTAAATGCTGTCCTTTCAGAAAAAATCACTTTCCTTTGAAAGTGCCTTAAGCTACTTGCAAGCATTAGGAAGAAACTCACATGCGTTTCTCTGAAAGAGAAGCAGTCTGTTCCAACACTTCAATTCACTGTGCGAAGTGAATGGAGTGTTGCTTCACTTTCTGAATTATGTCCTTTCAGAGAAAATCACTTTCCTTTGAAAGTGCCTTAAGCAACTTACAAGCATTCACAAGAAACACTAATGCGTTTCTATGAGAGAGAAGCACTCTGTTCCAACACTTCAATTCACTGCACGAAGGGAATGGAGTGTTGCTTCACTTTCTAAATGCTGTCCATTCAGAGAAAATCACTTTCCTTTGAAAGTGCCTTAAGCTACTTAGAAGCATTCAACAGAAACTCACATGCGTTTCTCTGAAAGAGAAGCAGTCTGTTCCAACACTTCAATTCACTGTGCGAAGTGAATGGAGTGTTGCTTCACTTTCTAAATGCTGTCCTTTCAGAGAAAATCACTTTCCTTTGAAAGTGCCTTAAACTACTTTCAAGCATTCACAAAAAACTCATATGCGTTTCTCTTAAAGAGAAGCAGTCTGTTCCAACACTTCAATTCACTGTGCGAAGTGAATGGAGTGTTGCTTCAGTTTCTAAATGCTGTCCTTTCAGAGAAAATCACTTTCCTTTGAAAGTGCCTTAAGCAACTTGCAAGAATTCACAAGAAACTCACATGCGTTTCTCTGAAAGAGAAGCAGTCTGTTCCAACAATTCAATTCACTGTGTGAAGTGAATGGAGTGTTGCTTCACTTTCTAAATGCTGTCATTTCAGAGAAAATCACTTTCCTTTGAAAGTGCCTTAAGCTACTTACAAGCATTCAAAAGAAACTCACATGCATTTCTCTGAAAGAGAAGCAGTCTGTTCCAACACTTCAATTCACTGTGCGAAGTGAATGGAGTGGTGCTTCACTTTCTAAATGCTGTCCTTTCAGAGAAAATCACTTTCCTTTGAAAGTGCCTTAAGCTACTTACAAGCATTCACCAGAAACTCACATGCGTTTCTCTGAAAGAGAAGCAGTCTGTTCCAACACTTCAATTCACTGTGCGAAGTGAATGGAGTGTTGCTTCACTTTCTAAATGATGTCCTTTCAGAAAAAATCACTTTCCTTTGAAAGTGCCTTAAGCTACTTACAAGCATTCACCAGAAACTCACATGCGTTTCTCTGAAAAAGAAGCAGTCTGTTCCAATACTTCAATTCACTGTGCGAAGTGAATGGAGTGTTGCTTCACTTTCTAAATGCTGTCGTTTCAGAGAAAATAACTTTCCTTTGAAAGTGCCTTAAGCTACTTACACGCATTCATCAGAAACTCACATGCATTTCTCTGAAAGAGAAGCAGTCTGTTCCAACAGTCAATTCACTGTGCGAAGTGAATGGAGTGTTGCTTCACTTTCTAAATGCTGTCCTTTCAGAGAAAATCACTTTCCTTTGAAAGTGCCTTAAGCTACTTACAAGCATTAGGAAGAAACTCACATGCGTTTCTCTGAAAGAGAAGCAGTCTGTTCCAACACTTCAATTCACTGTGCGAAGTGAATGGAGTGTTGCATCACTTTCTAAATGCTGTCCTTTCAGAGAAAATCACTTTCCTTTGAAAGTGCCTTAAACTACATTCAAGCATTCACAAAAAACTCACATGCGTTTCTCTTAAAGAGAAGCAGTCTGTTCGAACACTTCAATTCACTGTGCGAAGTGAATGGAGTGTTGCTTCAGTTTCTAAATGCTGTCCTTTCAGAGAAAATCACTTTCCTTTGAAAGTGCCTTAAGCAACTTGAAAGAATTCACAAGAAACTCACATGCGTTTCTCTGAAAGAGAAGCACTCTGTTCCAACACTTCAATTCACTGTGTGAAGTGAATGGAGTGTTGCTTCACTTTCTAAATGCTGTCCTTTCAGAGAAAATCACTTTCCTTTGAAAGTGCCTTAAGCTACTAACAAGCATTCACCAGAAACTCACATGCGTTTCTCTGAAAGAGAAGCAGTCTGTTCCAATACTTCAATTCACTCTGCGAAGTGAATGGAGTGTTGCTTCACTTTCTAAATGCTGTCCTTTCAGAGAAAATCACTTTCCTTTGAAAGTGCCTTAAGCTACTTACAAGCATTCAACAGAAACTCACATGCATTTCTCTGAAAGAGAAGCAGTCTGTTCCAACACTTCAATTCACTGTGCGAAGTTAATGGAGTGGTGCTTCACTTTCTAAATGCTGTCCTTTCAGAGAAAATCACTTTCCTTTGAAAGTGCCTTAAGCTACTTACACGCATTCACCAGAAACTCACCTGCGTTTCTCTGAAAGAGAAGCAGTCTGTTCCAACACTTCAATTCACTGTGCGAAGTGAATGGAGTGTTGCTTCACTTTCTAAATGCTGTCCTTTCAGAGAAAATCACTTTCCTTTGAAAGTGCCTTAAGCTACTTGCAAACATTAGGAAGAAACTCACATGCGTTTCTCTGAAAGAGAAGCAGACTGTTCCAACACTTCAATTCACTGTGCGAAGTGAATGGAGTGTTGCATCACTTTCTAAATGCTGTCCTTTCTGAGAAAATCACTTTCCTTTGAAAGTGCCTTAAGCTACATTCTAGCATTCACAGGAAACACACATGCGTTTCTCTGAAAGAAAAGCACTCTGTTCCAACACTTCAATTCACTGTGTGAAGTGAATGGAGTGTTACCTCACTTTCTAAATGCTGTCCTTTCAGAGAAAATCACTTTCCTTTGAAAGTGCCTTAAGCTACTTACAAGCATTCACCAGAAACTCACATGCGTTTCTCTGAAAGAGAAGCAGTCTGTTCCAATACTTCAATTCACTCTGCGAAGTGAATGGAGTGTTGCTTCACTTTCTAAATGCTGTCCTTTCAGAAAAAATCACTTTGCTTTGAAAGTGCATTAAGCTACTTACAAGCATTCACCAGAAACTCACATGCGTTTCTCTGAAAGAGAAGCAGTCTGTTCCAACACTTCAATTCACTGTGCGAAGTGAATGGAGTGTTGCTTCACTTTCTAAATGCTGTCCTTTCAGAGAAAATCACTTTCCTTTGAAAGTGCCTTAAGCTACTTGCAAGCATTAGGAAGAAACTCACATGCGTTTCTCTGAAAGAGAAGCAGTCTGTTCCAAAACTTCAATTCACTGTGCGAAGTGAATGGAGTGTTGCTTCACTTTCGAAATGCTGTCCTCTCAGAGAAAATCGCTTTCCTTTGATAGTGCCTTAAGCTACTTGCAAGCATTAGGAAGAAACTCACATGCGTTTCTCTGAAAGAGAAGCAGTCTGTTCCAACACTTCAATTCACTGTGCGAAGTGAATGGAGTGGTGCTTCACTTTCTAAATGCTGTCCTTTCAGAGAAAATCACTTTCCTTTGAAAGTGCCTTAAGCTACTTACACGCATTCACCAGAAACTCACCTGCGTTTCTCTGAAAGAGAAGCAGTCTGTTCCAACACTTCAATTCACTGTGCGAAGTGAATGGAGTGTTGCTTCACTTTCTAAATGCTGTCCTTTCAGAGAAAATCACTTTCCTTTGAAAGTGCCTTAAGCTACTTGCAAACATTAGGAAGAAACTCACATGCGTTTCTCTGAAAGAGAAGCAGACTGTTCCAACACTTCAATTCACTGTGCGAAGTGAATGGAGTGTTGCATCACTTTCTAAATGCTGTCCTTTCAGAGAAAATCACTTTCCTTTGAAAGTGCCTTAAGCTACATTCTAGCATTCACAGGAAACACACATGCGTTTCTCTGAAAGAGAAGCACTCTGTTCCAACACTTCAATTCACTGTGTGAAGTGAATGGAGTGTTGCCTCACTTTCTAAATGCTGTCCTTTCAGAGAAAATCACTTTCCTTTGAAAGTGCCTTAAGCTACTTACAAGCATTCAACAGAAACTCACATGCATTTCTCTGAAAGAGAAGCTGTCTGTTCCAACACTTCAATTCACTGTGCGAAGTGAATGGAGTATTGCTTCACTTTCTAAATTATGTCCTTTCAGAGAAAATCACTTTCCTTTGAAAGTGCCTTAAGCAACTTGCAAGCATTCACAAGAAACACTAATGAGTTTATATGAAAGAGAAGCACTCTGTTCCAACACTTCAATTCACTGCACGAAGTGAATGGAGTGTTGCTTCACTTTCTAAATGCTGTTCTTTCAGAGAAAATCACTTTCCTTTGAAAGTGCCTTAAGCTACTTGCAAGCATTAGGAAGTAACTCACATGCGTTTCTCTGAAAGAGAAGCAGTCCGTTCCAACACTTCAATTCACTGTGCGAAGTGAATAGAGTGTTGCCTCACTTTCTAAATGCTGTCCTTTCAGAGAAAATCACTTTCCTTTGAAAGTGCCTTAAGCTACTTGCAAGCATTAGGAAGAAACTCACATGCGTTTCTCTGAAAGAGAAGCAGTCTGTTCCAACACTTCAATTCACAGTGCGAAGTGAATGGAGTGTTGCCTCACTTTCTAAATGCTGTCCTTTCAGAGAAAATCACTTTCCATTGAAAGTGCCTTAAACTATTTTCAAGCATTCCCAAAAACTCACATGCGTTTCTCTGAAAGAGAAGCAGACTGTTCCAACACTTCAATTCACTGTGCGAAGTGAATGGAGTGTTGCTTCACTTTCTAAATGCTGTCCTTTCAGAGAAAATCCCTTTCCTTTGAATGTGCCTTAAGCTACTTGCAAGCATTTAACAGAAACTCACATGCGTTTCTCTGAAAGAGAAGCAGTCTGTTCCAACACTTCAATTCACTGTGCGAAGTGAATGGAGTGTTGCTTCACTTTCTAAATGCTGTCCAATCAGAGAAAATCACTTTCCTTTGAAAGTGCATTAAGAAACTTGCAAGCATTCACAAGAAACTCACATGCGTTTCTCTGAAAGAGAAGCAGTCTGTTCCAACACTTCAATTCACTGTGCGAAGTGAATGGAGTGTTGCTTCACTTTCTAAATGCTGTCCTTTCAGAGAAAATCACTTTCCTTTGAAAGTGCCTTAAGCTACTTACAAGCATTCACCAGAAACTCACATGCGTTTCTCTGAAAGAGAAGCAGTCTGTTCCAATACTTCAATTCACTCTGCGAAGTGAATGGAGTGTTGCTTCACTTTCTAAATACTGTCCTTTCAGAAAAAATCACTTTCCTTTGAAAGTGCATTAAGCTACTTACAAGCATTCACCAGAAACTCACATGCGTTTTTCTGAAAGAGAAGCAGTCTGTTCCAACACTTTAATTCACTGTGCGAAGTGAATGGAGTGTTGCTTCACTTTCTAAATGCTGTCCTTTCAGAGAAAATCACTTTCCTTTGAAAGTGCCTTAAGCTACTTGCAAGCATTAGGAAGAAACTCACATGCGTTTCTCTGAAAGAGAAGCAGTCTGTTCCAAAACTTCAATTCACTGTGCGAAGTGAATGGAGTGTTGCTTCACTTTCGAAATGCTGTCCTCTCAGAGAAAATCACTTTCCTTTGATAGTGCCTTAAGCTACTTGCAAGCATTAGGAAGAAACTCACATGCGTTTCTCTGAAAGAGAAGCAGTCTGTTCCAACACTTCAATTCACTGTGTGAAGTGAATAGAGTGTTGCCTCACTTTCTAAATGCTGTCTTTTCAGAGAAAATCACTTTCCTTTGAAAGTGCCTTAAGCTACTTACAAGCATTAGGAAGAAACTCACATGCGTTTCTCTGAAAGAGAAGCAGCCTGTTCCAACACTTCAATTCACTGTGCAAAGTGAATGGAGTGTTGCTTCACTTTCTAAATGCTGTTCATTCAGAGAAAATCACTTTCCTTTGAAAGTGCCTTAAGCTACTTGCAAGCATTAGGAAGAAACTCACATGCGTTTCTCTGAAAGAGAAGCAGTCCGTTCCAACACTTCAATTCACTGTGCGAAGTGAATGGAGTGTTGCTTCACTTTCTAAATGCTGTCCTTTCAGAGAAAATCACTTTCCTTTGAAAGTGCCTTAAGCTACTTGCAAGCATTAGGAAGAAACTCACATGCGTTTCTCTGAAAGAGAAGCAGTCTGTTCCAACACTTCAATTCACTGTGCGAAGTGAATGGAATGTTGCCTCACTTTCTAAATGCTGTCCTTTCAGAGAAAATCACTTTCCATTGAAAGTGCCTTAAACTACTTTCAAGCATTCACAAAAAACTCACATGGGTTTCTCTGAAAGAGAAGCAGACTGTTCAAACACTTCAATTCACTGTGCGAAGTGAATGGAGTGTTGCTTCACTTTCTAAATGCTGTCCTTTCAGAGAAAATCCCTTTCCTTTGAATGTGCCTTAAGCTACTTGCAAGCATTTAACAGAAACTCAAATGCGTTTCTCTGAAAGAGAAGCAGTCTGTTCCAACACTTCAATTCACTGTGCGAAGTGAATGGAGTGTTGCTTCACTTTCTAAATGCTGTCCTTTCAGAGAAAATCACTTTCCTTTGAAAGTGCCTCAAGCTACTTGCAAGCATTAGGAAGAAAGTCACATGCGTTTCTCTGAAAGAGAAGCAGTCTGTTCCAACACTTCAATTCACTGTGCGAAGTGAATGGAGTGTTGCTTCACTTTCTAAATGCTGTTCTTTCAGAGAAAATCACTTTCCTTTGAAAGTGCCTTAAGCTACTTGCAAGCATTAGGAAGAAACTCACATGCGTTTCTCTGAAAGAGAAGCAGTCCGTTCCAACACTTCAATTCACTGTGCGAAGTGAATGGAGTGTTGCTTCACTTTATAAATGCTGTCCTTTCAGAGAAAATCACTTTCCTTTGAAAGTGCCTTAAGCAACTTCCAAGAATTCACAAGAAACTCACATGCGTTTCTCTGAAAGAGAAGCAATCTGTTCCAACACTTCAATTCACAGTGCGAAGTGAATGGAGTGTTGCTTCACTTTCTAAATGCTGTCCTTTCAGAGAAAATCACTTTCCTTTGAAAGTGCCTTAAGCTACTTGCAAGCATTCACAAGAAACACTAATGCGTTTCTATGAAAGAGAAGCAGTCTTTTCCAACACTTCAATTCATTGCGCGAAGGGAATGGAGTGTTGCTTTACTTTCTAAATGCTGTCCTTTCAGAGAAAATCACTTTCCTTTGAAAGAGCCTTAAGCTCCTTACAAGCATTCAACAGAAACTCACATGAATTTCTCTGAAAGAGACGCAGTCTGTTCCAACACTTCAATTCACTGTACAAAGTGAATGGAGTGTTGCTTCACTTTCTAAATGCTGTCCTTTCAGAGAAAATCACTTTCCTTTGAAAGTGCCTTAAGCAACTTGCAAGCGTTCACAAGAAACACTAATGCGTTTCTATGAAAGAGAAGCACTCTGTTCCAACACTTCAATTCACTGCACGAAGGGAATGGAGTGTTGTTTCACTTTCTAAATGCTGTCCTTTCAGAGAAAATCACTTTCCTTTGAAAGTGCCTTAAGCTACTTACAAGCATTAGGAAGAAACTCACATGCGTTTCTCTGAAAGAGAAGCAGAATGTTCCAACACTTCAATTCACTGTGCGAAGTGAATGGAGAGTTGCATCACTTTCTAAATTCTGTCCTTTCAGAGAAAATCACTTTCCTTTGAAAGTGCCTTAAGCAACTTGCAAGAATTCACCAGAAACTCACATGCGTTTCTCTGAAAGAGAAGCAGTCTGTTCCAACACTTCAATTCACTGTGTGAAGTGAATGGAGTGTTGCCTCACTTTCTAAATGCTGTCCTTTCAGAGAAAATCACTTTCCTTAGAAAGTGCCTTAAGCTACTTGCAAGCATTAGGAAGAAACTCACATGCGTTTCTCTGAAAGAGAAGCAGTCTGTTCCAACACTTCAATTCACTGTGTGAAGTGAATGGAGTGCTGCCTCACTTTCTAAATGCTGTCCTTTCAGAGAAAATCACTTTCCTTTGAAAGTGCCTTAAGCTACTTGCAAGCATTAACAAGAAACACTAATGCGTTTCTACGAAAGAGAAGCACTCTGTTCCGACACTTCAATTCACTGGACGAAGTGAATGGAGTGTTGTTTCACTTTCTAAATGCTGTCCTTTCAGAGAAAATCACTTTCCTTTGAAAGTGCCTTAAGCTACTTACAAGCATTCACCAGAAACTCACATGCGTTTCTCTGAAAGAGAAGCAGTCGGTTCCAACACTTCAATTCACTGTGCGAAGTGAATGGAGTGTTGCTTCACTTTCTAAATGCTGTCCTTTCAGAGAAAATCACTTTCCTTTGAAAGAGCCTTAAGCTACTTGCAAGCATTAGGAAGAAACTCACATGCGTTTCTCTGAAAGAGAAGCAGTCTGTTCCAACACTTCAATTCACTGTGCGAAGTGAATGGAGTGTTGCTTCACTTTCTAAATTATGTCCTTTCAGAGAAAATCACTTTCCTTTGAAAGTGCCTTAAGCAACTTACAAGCATTCACAAGAAACACTAATGCGTTTCTATGAGAGAGAAGCACTCTGTTCCAACACTTCAATTCACTGCACGAAGGGAATGGAGTGTTGCTTCACTTTCTAAATGCTGTCCTTTCAGAGAAAATCACTTTCCTTTGAAAGTGCCTTAAGCTACTTAGAAGCATTCAACAGAAACTCACATGCGTTTCTCTGAAAGAGAAGCAGTCTGTTCCAACACTTCAATTCACTGTGCGAAGTGAATGGAGTGTTGCTTCACTTTCTAAATGCTGTTCTTTCAGAGAAAATCACTTTCCTTTGAAAGTTCCTTAAACTACTTTCAAGCATGCACAAAAAACTCACATGCGTTTCTCTTAAAGAGAAGCAGTCTGTTCCAACACTTCAATTCACTGTGCGAAGTGAATGGAGTGTTGCTTCAGTTTCTAAATGCTGTCCTTTCAGAGAAAATCACTTTCCTTTGAAAGTGCCTTAAGCAACTTGCAAGAATTCACAAGAAACTCACATGCGTTTCTCTGAAAGAGAAGCAGTCTGTTCCAACACTTCAATTCACTGTGTGAAGTGAATGGAGTGTTGCTTCACTTTCTAAATGCTGTCCTTTCAGAGAAAATCACTTTCCTTTGAAAGTGCCTTAAGCTACTTACAAGCATTAGGAAGAAACTAACATGCGTTTCTCTGAAAGAGAAGCAGTCTGTTCCAACACTTCAATTCACTGTGCGAAGTGAATGGAGTGTTGCATCACTTTCTAAATTCTGTCCTTTCAGAGAAAATCACTTTCCTTTGAAAGTGCCTTAAACTACATTCAAGCATTCACAAAAAACTCACATGCGTTTCTGTGAAAGAGAAGCAGTCTGTTCCAACACTTCAATTCACTGTGCGAAGTGAATGGAGTGTTGCTTCAGTTTCTAAATGCTGTCCTTTCAGAGAAAATCACTTTCCTTTGAAAGTGCCTTAAGCAACTTGCAAGAATTCACAAGAAACTCACATGCGTTTCTCTAAAAGAGAAGCAGTCTGTTCCAACACTTCAATTCACTGTGTGAAGTGAATGGAGTGTTGCTTCACTTTCTAAATGCTGTCCTTTCAGAGAAAATCACTTTCCTTTGAAAGTGCCTTAAGCTACTAACAAGCATTCACCAGAAACTCACTTGCGTTTCTCTGAAAGAGAAGCAGTCTGTTCCAATACTTCAATTCACTCTGCGAAGTGAATGGAGTGTTGCTTCACTTTCTAAATGCTGTCCTTTCAGAGAAAATCACTTTCCTTTGAAAGTGCCTTAAGCTACTTACAAGCATTCAACAGAAACTAACATGCATTTCTCTGAAAGAGAAGCAGTCTGTTCCAACACTTCAATTCACTGTGCGAAGTGAATGGAGTGGTGCTTCACTTTCTAAATGCTGTCCTTTCAGAGAAAATCACTTTCCTTTGAAAGTGCTTTAAGCTACTTACAAGCATTCACCAGAAACTCACATGCGTTTCTCTGAAAGAGAAGCAGTCTGTTCCAACACTTCAATTCACTGTGCGAAGTGAATGGAGTGTTGCTTCACTTTCTAAATGCTGTCCTTTCAGAGAAAATCACTTTCCTTTGAAAGTGCCTTAAGCTACTTACACGCATTCACCAGAAACTCACTTGCGTTTCTCTGAAAGAGAAGCAGTCTGTTCCAACACTTCAATTCACTGTGCGAAGTGAATGGAGTGTTGCTTCACTTTCTGAATTATGTCCTTTCAGAGAAAATCACTTTCCTTTGAAAGTGCCTTAAACTACTTTCAAGCATTCACAAAAAACTCACATGCGTTTCTCTTAAAGAGAAGCAGTCTGTTCCAACACTTCAATTCACTGTGCGAAGTGAATGGAGTGTTGCTTCAGTTTCTAAATGCTGTCCTTTCAGAGAAAATCACTTTCCTTTGAAAGTGCCTTAAGCAACTTGCAAGAATTCACAAGAAACTCACATGCGTTTCTCTGAAAGAGAAGCAGTCTGTTCCAACACTTCAATTCACTGCACGAAGGGAATGGAGTGTTGCTTCACTTTCTAAATGCTGTCCTTTCAGAGAAAATCACTTTCCTTTGAAAGTGCCTTAAGCTACTTACAAGCATTAGGAAGAAACTCACATGCGTTTCTCTGAAAGAGAAGCAGTCTGTTCCAACACTTCAATTCACTGTGCAAAGTGAATGGAGTGTTGCATCACTTTCTAAATTCTGTCCTTTCAGAGAAAATCACTTTCCTTTGAAAGTGCCTTAAACTACATTCAAGCATTCTCAAAAAACTCACATGCGTTTCTCTTAAAGAGAAGCAGTCTGTTCCAACACTTCAATTCACTGTGCGAAGTGAATGGAGTGTTGCTTCAGTTTCTAAATGCTGTCCTTTCAGAGAAAATCACTTTCCTTTGAAAGTGCCTTAAGCAGCTTGCAAGAATTCACAAGAAACTCACATGCGTTTCTCTGAAAGAGAAGCAGTCTGTTCCAACACTTCAATTCCTTGTGTGAAGTGAATGGAGTGTTGCTTCACTTTCTAAATGCTGTCCTTTCAGAGAAAATCACTTTCCTTTGAAAGTGCCTTAAGCTACTAACAAGCATTCACCAGAAACTCACATGCGTTTCTCTGAAAGAGAAGCAGTCTGTTCCAATACTTCAATTCACTCTGCGAAGTGAATGGAGTGTTGCTTCACTTTCTAAATGCTGTCCTTTCAAAGAAAATCACTTTCCTTTGAAAGTGCCTTAAGCTACTTACAAGCATTAAACAGAAACTCACATGCATTTCTCTGAAAGAGAAGCAGTCTGTTCCAACACTTCAATTCACTGTGCGAAGTGAATGGAGTGTTGCTTCACTTTCTAAATGCTGTCCTTTCAGAGAATATCACTTTCCTTTGAAAGTGCCTTAAGCTACTTACAAGCATTCACCAGAAGCTCACATGCATTTCTCTGAAAGAGAAGCAGTCTGTTCCAACACTTCAATTCACTGTGCGAAGTGAATGGAGTGTTGCTTCACTTTCTAAATGCTGTCCTTTCAGAAAAAATCACTTTCCTTTGAAAGTGCCTTAAGCTACTTACAAGCATTCACCAGAAACTCACATGCGTTTCCCTGAAAAAGAAGCAGTCTGTTCCAATACTTCAATTCACTGTGCGAAGTGAATGGAGTGTTGCTTCACTTTCTAAATGCTGTCCTTTCAGAGAAAATCACTTTCCTTTGAAAGTGCCTTAAGCTACTTGCAAGCATTAGGAAGAAACTCACATGCGTTTCTCTGAAAGAGAAGCAGTCTGTTCCAACACTTCAATTCACTGTGTGAAGTGAATGGAGTGTTGCCTCACTTTCTAAATGCTGTCCTTTCAGAGAAAATCACTTTCCTTTGAAAGTGCCTTAAGCTACTTGCAAGCATTAGGAAGAAACTCACATGCGTTTCTCTGAAAGAGAAGCAGTCTGTTCCAACACTTCAATTCACTGTGTGAAGTGAATGGAGTGCTGCCTCACTTTCTAAATGCTGTCCTTTCAGAGAAAATCACTTTCCTTTGAAAGTGCCTTAAGCTACTTGCAAGCATTAACAAGAAACACTAATGCGTTTCTACGAAAGAGAAGCACTCTGTTCCGACACTTCAATTCACTGGACGAAGTGAATGGAGTGTTGTTTCACTTTCTAAATGCTGTCCTTTCAGAGAAAATCACTTTCCTTTGAAAGTGCCTTAAGCTACTTACAAGCATTCACCAGAAACTCACATGCGTTTCTCTGAAAGAGAAGCAGTCGGTTCCAACACTTCAATTCACTGTGCGAAGTGAATGGAGTGTTGCTTCACTTTCTAAATGCTGTCCTTTCAGAGAAAATCACTTTCCTTTGAAAGAGCCTTAAGCTACTTGCAAGCATTAGGAAGAAACTCACATGCGTTTCTCTGAAAGAGAAGCAGTCTGTTCCAACACTTCAATTCACTGTGCGAAGTGAATGGAGTGTTGCTTCACTTTCTAAATTATGTCCTTTCAGAGAAAATCACTTTCCTTTGAAAGTGCCTTAAGCAACTTACAAGCATTCACAAGAAACACTAATGCGTTTCTATGAGAGAGAAGCACTCTGTTCCAACACTTCAATTCACTGCACGAAGGGAATGGAGTGTTGCTTCACTTTCTAAATGCTGTCCTTTCAGAGAAAATCACTTTCCTTTGAAAGTGCCTTAAGCTACTTAGAAGCATTCAACAGAAACTCACATGCGTTTCTCTGAAAGAGAAGCAGTCTGTTCCAACACTTCAATTCACTGTGCGAAGTGAATGGAGTGTTGCTTCACTTTCTAAATGCTGTTCTTTCAGAGAAAATCACTTTCCTTTGAAAGTGCCTTAAACTATTTTCAAGCATTCACAAAAAACTCACATGCGTTTCTCTTAAAGAGAAGCAGTCTGTTCCAACACTTCAATTCACTGTGCGAAGTGAATGGAGTGTTGCTTCAGTTTCTAAATGCTGTCCTTTCAGAGAAAATCACTTTCCTTTGAAAGTGCCTTAAGCAACTTGCAAGAATTCACAAGAAACTCACATGCGTTTCTCTGAAAGAGAAGCAGTCTGTTCCAACACTTCAATTCACTGTGTGAAGTGAATGGAGTGTTGCTTCACTTTCTAAATGCTGTCCTTTCAGAGAAAATCACTTTCCTTTGAAAGTGCCTTAAGCTACTTACAAGCATTAGGAAGAAACTCACATGCGTTTCTCTGAAAGAGAAGCAGTCTGTTCCAACACTTCAATTCACTGTGCGAAGTGAATGGAGTGTTGCATCACTTTCTAAATTCTGTCCTTTCAGAGAAAATCACTTTCCTTTGAAAGTGCCTTAAACTACATTCAAGCATTCACAAAAAACTCACATGCATTTCTCTGAAAGAGAAGCAGTCTGTTCCAACACTTCAATTCACTGTGCGAAGTGAATGGAGTGTTGCTTCAGTTTCTAAATGCTGTCCTTTCAGAGAAAATCACTTTCCTTTGAAAGTGCCTTAAGCAACTTGCAAGAATTCACAAGAAACTCACATGCGTTTCTCTAAAAGAGAAGCAGTCTGTTCCAACACTTCAATTCACTGTGTGAAGTGAATGGAGTGTTGCTTCACTTTCTAAATGCTGTCCTTTCAGAGAAAATCACTTTCCTTTGAAAGTGCCTTAAGCTACTAACAAGCATTCACCAGAAACTCACTTGCGTTTCTCTGAAAGAGAAGCAGTCTGTTCCAATACTTCAATTCACTCTGCGAAGTGAATGGAGTGTTGCTTCACTTTCTAAATGCTGTCCTTTCAGAGAAAATCACTTTCCTTTGAAAGTGCCTTAAGCTACTTACAAGCATTCAACAGAAACTAACATGCATTTCTCTGAAAGAGAAGCAGTCTGTTCCAACACTTCAATTCACTGTGCGAAGTGAATGGAGTGGTGCTTCACTTTCTAAATGCTGTCCTTTCAGAGAAAATCACTTTCCTTTGAAAGTGCTTTAAGCTACTTACAAGCATTCACCAGAAACTCACATGCGTTTCTCTGAAAGAGAAGCAGTCTGTTCCAACACTTCAATTCACTGTGCGAAGTGAATGGAGTGTTGCTTCACTTTCTAAATGCTGTCCTTTCAGAAAAAATCACTTTCCTTTGAAAGTGCCTTAAGCTACTTACAAGCATTCACCAGAAACTCACATGCGTTCCTCGGAAAGAGAAGCAGTCTGTTCCAATACTTCAATTCACTGTGCGAAGTGAATGGAGTGTTGCTTCACTTTCTAAATGCTGTCGTTTCAGAGAAAATCACTTTCCATTGAAAGTAACTTAAGCTACTTACAAGCATTCATCAGAAACTCACATGCATTTCTCTGAAAGAGAAGCAGTCTGTTCCAACAGTCAATTCACTGTGCGAAGTGAATGGAGTGTTGCTTCACTTTCTAAATGCTGTCCTTTCAGAGAAAATCACTTTCCTTTGAAAGTGCCTTAAGCTACTTACACGCATTCACCAGAAACTCACTTGCGTTTCTCTGAAAGAGAAGCAGTCTGTTCCAACACTTCAATTCACTGTGCGAAGTGAATGGAGTGTTGGTTCACTTTCTAAATGCTGTCCTTTCAGAGAAAATCACTTTCCTTTGAAAGTGCCTTAAGCTACTTACACGCATTCACCAGAAACTCACTTGCGTTTCTCTGAAAGAGAAGCAGTCTGTTCCAACACTTCAATTCACTGTGCGAAGTGAATGGAGTGTTGCTTCACTTTCTGAATTATGTCCTTTCAGAGAAAATCACTTTCCTTTGAAAGTGCCTTAAACTACTTTCAAGCATTCACAAAAAACTCACATGCGTTTCTCTTAAAGAGAAGCAGTCTGTTCCAACACTTCAATTCACTGTGCGAAGTGAATGGAGTGTTGCTTCAGTTTCTAAATGCTGTCCTTTCAGAGAAAATCACTTTCCTTTGAAAGTGCCTTAAGCAACTTGCAAGAATTCACAAGAAACTCACATGCGTTTCTCTGAAAGAGAAGCAGTCTGTTCCAACACTTCAATTCACTGCACGAAGGGAATGGAGTGTTGCTTCACTTTCTAAATGCTGTCCTTTCAGAGAAAATCACTTTCCTTTGAAAGTGCCTTAAGCTACTTACAAGCATTAGGAAGAAACTCACATGCGTTTCTCTGAAAGAGAAGCAGTCTGTTCCAACACTTCAATTCACTGTGCAAAGTGAATGGAGTGTTGCATCACTTTCTAAATTCTGTCCTTTCAGAGAAAATCACTTTCCTTTGAAAGTGCCTTAAACTACATTCAAGCATTCTCAAAAAACTCACATGCGTTTCTCTTAAAGAGAAGCAGTCTGTTCCAACACTTCAATTCACTGTGCGAAGTGAATGGAGTGTTGCTTCAGTTTCTAAATGCTGTCCTTTCAGAGAAAATCACTTTCCTTTGAAAGTGCCTTAAGCAGCTTGCAAGAATTCACAAGAAACTCACATGCGTTTCTCTGAAAGAGAAGCAGTCTGTTCCAACACTTCAATTCCTTGTGTGAAGTGAATGGAGTGTTGCTTCACTTTCTAAATGCTGTCCTTTCAGAGAAAATCACTTTCCTTTGAAAGTGCCTTAAGCTACTAACAAGCATTCACCAGAAACTCACATGTGTTTCTCTGAAAGAGAAGCAGTCTGTTCCAATACTTCAATTCACTCTGCGAAGTGAATGGAGTGTTGCTTCACTTTCTAAATGCTGTCCTTTCAAAGAAAATCACTTTCCTTTGAAAGTGCCTTAAGCTACTTACAAGCATTCAACAGAAACTCACATGCATTTCTCTGAAAGAGAAGCAGTCTGTTCCAACACTTCAATTCACTGTGCGAAGTGAATGGAGTGTTGCTTCACTTTCTAAATGCTGTCCTTTCAGAGAATATCACTTTCCTTTGAAAGTGCCTTAAGCTACTTACAAGCATTCACCAGAAGCTCACATGCATTTCTCTGAAAGAGAAGCAGTCTGTTCCAACACTTCAATTCACTGTGCGAAGTGAATGGAGTGTTGCTTCACTTTCTAAATGCTGTCCTTTCAGAGAAAATCACTTTCCTTTGAAAGTGCCTTAAGCTACTTACAAGCATTCACCAGAAACTCACATGCGTTTCTCTGAAAAAGAAGCAGTCTGTTCCAATACTTCAATTCACTGTGCGAAGTGAATGGAGTGTTGCTTCACTTTCTAAATGCTGTCCTTTCAGAGAAAATCACTTTCCTTTGAAAGTGCCTTAAGCTACTTACACGCATTCACCAGAAACTCACCTGCGTTTCTCTGAAAGAGAAGCAGTCTGTTCCAACACTTCAATTCACTATGCGAAGTGAATGGAGTTTTGCTTCACTTTCTAAATGCTGTCCTTTCAGAGAAAATCACTTTCCTTTGAAAGTGCCTTAAGCAACTTGCAAGCATTAGGAAGAAACTCACATGCGTTTCTCTGAAAGAGAAGCAGTCTGTTCCAACACTTCAATTCACTGTGCGAAGTGAATGGAGTGTTGCATCACTTTCTAAATGCTGTCCTTTCAGAGAAAATCACTTTCCTTTGAAAGTGCCTTAAGCTACATTCTAGCATTCACAGGAAACACACATGCGTTTCTCTGAAAGAGAAGCACTCTGTTCCAACACTTCAATTCACTGTGTGAAGTGAATGGAGTGTTGCCTCACTTTCTAAATTCTGTCCTTCCAGAGAAAATCACTTTCCTTTGAAAGTGCCTTAAGCTACTCACAAGCATTCACCAGAAACTAACATGCGTTTCTCTGAAGGAGAAGCAGTCTGTTCCAACACTTCAATTCAATGTGCGAAGTGAATGGAGTGTTGCTTCACTTTCTAAATGCTGTCCTTTCAGAGAAAATCACTTTCCTTTGAAAGTGCCTTAAGCTACTTACAAGCATTCAACAGAAACTCACATGCATTTCTCTGAAAGAGAAGCAGTCTGTTCCAACACTTCAATTCACTGTGCTAAGTGAAAGGAGTATTGCTTCACTTTCTAAATTATGTCCTTTCAGAGAAAATCACTTTCCTTTGAAAGTGCCTTAAGCAACTTGCAAGCATTCACAAGAAACACTAATGAGTTTATATGAAAGAGAAGCACTCTGTTCCAACACTTCAATTCACTGCACGAAGGGAATGGAGCGTTGCTTCACTTTCTAAATGCTGTCCTTTCAGAGAAAATCACTTTCCTTTGAAAGTGCCTTAAGCTACTTGCAAGCATTAGGAAGAAACTCACATGCGTTTCTCTGAAAGAGAAGCAGTCTGTTCCAACACTTCAATTCACTGTGCGAAGTGAATGGAGTGTTGCCTCACTTTCTAAATGCTGTCTTTTCAAAGAAAATCACTTTCCTTTGAAAATGCCTTAAACTACTTTCAAGCATTCATAAAAAACTCACATGCGTTTCTCTGAAAGAGAAGCAGTCTGTTCCAACACTTCAATTCACTGTGCGAAGTGAATGGAGTGTTGCTTCAGTTTCTAAATGCTGTCCTTTCAGAGAAAATCACTTTCCTTTGAAAGTGCCTTAAGAAACCTGCAAGCATTCACAAGAAACTCACATGCGTTTCTCTGAAAGAGAAGCAGTCTGTTCCAACACTTCAATTCACTGTGCGAAGTGAATGGAGTGTTGCTTCACTTTCTAAATTATGTCCCTTCAGAGAAAATCACTTTCCTTTGAAAGTGCCTTAAGCAACTTGCAAGCATTAGGAAGAAACTCACATGCGTTTCTCTGAAAGAGAAGCAGACTGTTCCAACAGTCAATTCACTGTGCGAAGTGAATGGAGTGTTGCTTCACTTTCTAAATGCTGTCCTTTCAGAGAAAATCACTTTCCTTTGAAAGTGCCTTAAGCAACTTGCAAGCATTAGGAAGAAACTCACATGCGTTTCTCTGAAAGAGAAGCAGACTGTTCCAACACTTCAATTCACTGTGCGAAGTGAATGGAGTGTTGCTTCACTTTATAAATGCTGTCCTTTCAGAGAAAATCACTTTCCTTTGAAAGTGCCTTAAGCTACTTGCAAGCATTCACAAGAAACACTAATGCGTTTCTATGAAAGAGAAGCAGTCTTTTCCAACACTTCAATTCATTGCGCGAAGGGATTGGAGTGTTGCTTTACTTTCTAAATGCTGTCCTTTCGGAGAAAATCACTTTCCTTTGAAAGAGCCTTAAGCTACTTACAAGCATTCAACAGAAACTCACATGAATTTCTCTGAAAGAGAAGCAGTCTGTTCCAACACTTCAATTCACTGTACAAAGTGAATGGAGTGTTGCTTCACTTTCTAAATGCTGTCCTTTCAGAGAAAATCACTTTCCTCTGAAAGTGCCTTAAGCAACTTGCAAGCATTCACAAGAAACACTAATGCGTTTCTATGAAAGAGAAGCACTCTGTTCCAACACTTCAATTCACTGCACGAAGGGAATGGAGTGTTGTTTCACTTTCTAAATGCTGTCCTTTCAGAGAAAATCACTTTCCTTTGAAAGTGCCTTAAGCTACTTACAAGCATTAGGAAGAAACTCACATGCGTTTCTCTGAAAGAGAAGCAGTCTGTTCTAACACTTCAATTCACTGTGTGAAGTGAACGGAGTGTTGCATCACTTTCTAAATTCTGTCCTTTCAGAGAAAATCACTTTCCTTTGAAAGTGCCTTAAACTACTTTCAAGCATTCACAAAAAACTCACATGCGTTTCTCTTAAAGAGAAGTAGTCTGTTCCAACACTTCAATTCACTGTGCGAAGTGAATGGAGTGTTGCTTCAGTTTCTAAATGCTGTCCTTTCAGAGAAAATCACTTTCCTTTGAAAGTGCCTTAAGCAACTTGCAAGAATTCACAAGAAACTCACATGCGTTTCTCTGAAAGAGAAGCAGTCTGTTCCAACACTTCAATTCACTGTGTGAAGTGAATGGAGTGTTGCTTCACTTTCTAAATGCTGTCCTTTCAGAGAAAATCACTTTCCTTTGAAAGTCCCTTAAGCAACTTACAAGCATTCACCAGAAACTCACATGCGTTTTTCTGAAAGAGAAGCAGTCTGTTCCAATACTTCAATTCACTCTGCGAAGTGAATGGAGTGTTGCTTCACTTTCTAAATGCTGTCCTTTCAGAGAAAATCACTTTCCTTTGAAAGTGCCTTAAGCTACTTACAAGCATTCAACAGAAACTCACATGCATTTCTCTGAAAGAGAAGCAGTCTGTTCCAACACTTCAATTCACTCTGTGAAGTGAATGGAGTGTTGCCTCACTTTCTAAATGCTGTCCTTTGAGAGAAAATCACTTTCCTTTGAAAGTGCCTTAAGCTACTTACAAGCATTCACCAGAAACTCACATGCGTTTCTCTGAAAGAGAAGCAGTCTGTTCCAACACTTCAATTCAATGTGCGAAGTGAATGGAGTGTTGCTTCACTTTCTAAATGCTGTCCTTTCAGAGAAAATCTCTTTCCTTTGAAAGTGCCTTAAGCTACTAACAAGCATTAAACAGAAACTCACATGCATTTCTCTGAAAGAGAAGCAGTCTGTTCCAACACTTCAATTCACTGTGCATAGTGAATGGAGTGTTGCTTCACTTTCTAAATGCTGTCCTTTCAGAGAAAATCACTTTCCTTTGAAAGTGCCTTAAGCAACTTGCAAGCATTCACAAGAAACACTTATGCGTTTATATGAAAGAGAGGCACTCTGTTCCAACACTTTAATTCACTGCACGAAGGGAATGGAGTGTTGTTCACTTTCTAAATGCTGTCCTTTAAGAGAAAATCACTTTCCTTTGAAAGTGCCTTAAGCTACTTACAAGCATTCACCAGAAACTCACATGCGTTTCTCTGAAAGAGAAGCAGTCGGTTCCAACACTTCAATTCACTGTGCGAAGTGAATGGAGTGTTGCTTCACTTTCTAAATGCTGTCCTTTCAGAGAAAATCACTTTCCTTTGAAAGTGCCTTTAGCAACTTGCAAGAATTCACAAGAAACTCACATGCGTATCTCTGAAAGAGAAGCAGTCTGTTCCAACACTTCAATTCACTGTGTGAAGTGAATGGAGTGTTGCTTCACTTTCTAAATGCTGTCCTTTCAGAGAAAATCACTTTCCTTTGAATGTGCCTTAAGCTACTTACAAGCATTCAACAGAAACTCACATGCGTTTCTCTGAAAGAGAAGCAGTCTGTTCCAATACTTCAATTCACTGTGTGAAGTGAATGGAGTGTTGCTTCACTTTCTAAATGCTGGCCTTTCAGAGAAAATCACTTTCCTTTGAAAGTGCCTTAAGCTACTTACAAGCATTCACCAGAAACTCACATGCGTTTCGCTGAAAGAGAAGCAGTCTGTTCCAACACTTCAATTCACTGCACGAAGGGAATGGAGTGTTGCTTCACTTTCTAAATGCTGTTCTTTCAGAGAAAATCACTTTCCTTTGAAAGTGCCTTAAGCTACTTGCAAGCATTAGGAAGAAACTCACTTGCGTTTCTCTGAAAGAGAAGCAGTCCGTTCCAACACTTCAATTCACTGTGCGAAGTGAATGGAGTGTTGCTTCACTTTCTAAATGCTGTCCTTTCAGAGAAAATCACTTTCCTTTGAAAGTGCCTTAAGCTACTTGCAAGCATTAGGAAGAAACTCACATGCGTTTCTCTGAAAGAGAAGCAGTCTGTTCCAACACTTCAATTCACTGTGCGAAGTGAATGGAGGGTTGCCTCACTTTCTAAATGCTGTCCTTTCAGAGAAAATCCCTTTCCTTTGAATGTGCCTTAAGCTACTTGCAAGCATTTAACAGAAACTCAAATGCGTTTCTCTGAAAGAGAAGCAGTCTGTTCCAACACTTCAATTCACTGTGCGAAGTGAATGGAGTGTTGCTTCACTTTCTAAATGCTGTCCAATCAGAGAAAATCACTTTCCTTTGAAAGTGCCTTAAGCTACTTGCAAGCATTAGGAAGAAACTCACATGCGTTTCTCTGAAAGAGAAGCATCTGTTCCAACACTTCAATTCACTGTGCGAAATGAATGGAGTGTTGCTTCAGTTTCTAAATGCTGTCCTTTCAGAGAAAATCACTTTCCTTTAAAACTGCCTTAAACTACTTTCAAGCATTCACAAAAAAATCACATGCGTTTTTCTGAAAGAGAAGCAGTCTGTTCCAACACTTCAATTCACAGTGCGAAGTGAATGGAGTGTTGCTTCAGTTTCTAAATGCTGTCCTTTCAGAGAAAATCATTTTCCTTTGAAAGTGCCTTAAGCAACTTGCAAGAATTCACAAGAAACTCACATGCGTTTCTCTGAAAGAGAAGCAGTCTGTTCCAAAACTTCAATTCACTGTGCGAAGTGAATGGAGTGTTGCTTCACTTTCTAAATGCTGTCCTTTCAGAGAAAATCACTTTCCATTGAAAGTGCCTTAAGCTACTTGCTAGCATTCACAAGAAACACTAATGCGTTTCTATGAAAGAGAAGCAGTCTTTTCCAACACTTCAATTCATTGCGCGAAGGGAATGGAGTGTTGCTTTACTTTCTAAATGCTGTCCTTTCAGAGAAAATCACTTTCCTTTGAAAGAGCCTTAAGCTACTTACAAGCATTCAACAGAAATTCACATGCATTTCTCTGAAAGAGAAGCAGTCTGTTCCAACACTTCAATTCACTGTACAAAGTGAATGTAGTGTTGCTTCACTTTCTAAATGCTGTCCTTTCAGAGAAAATCACTTTTCTTTGAAAGTGCCTTAAGCTACTTACAAGCATTGAACAGAAACTCACATGCATTTCTCTGAAAGAGAAGCCGTCTGTTCCAACACTTCAATTCACTGAGCAAAGTGAATGGAGTGTTGCTTCACTTTCTAAATGCTGTCCTTTCAGAGAAATCACTTTCCTTTGAAACTGCATTCAGCTACTTACAAGCATTCACCAGTAACTCACATGCGTTTTTCTGAAAAAGAAGCAGTCTGTTCCAACACTTCAATTCACCCTGCGAAGTGAATGGAGTGTTGCTTCACTTTCTAAATGCTGTCCTTTCAGAGAAAATCACTTTCCTTTGAAAGTGCCTCAAGCTACTTGCAAGCATTAGGAAGAAAGTCACATGCGTTTCTCTGAAATAGAAGCAGTCTGTTCCAACACTTCAATTCACTGTGCGAAGTGAATGGAGTGTTGCTTCACTTTCTAAATGCTGTCCTTTCAGAGAAAATCACTTTCCTTTGATAGTGCCTTAAGCTACTTGCAAGCATTAGGAAGAAGCTCACATGCGTTTCTCTGAAAGAGAAGCAGTCTGTTCCAACACTTCAATTCACTGTGTGAAGTGAATAGAGTGTTGCCTCACTTTCTAAATGCTGTCCTTTCAGAGAAAATCACTTTCCTTTGAAAGTGCCTTAAACTACTTACAAGCATTTAACAGAAACTCACATGCGTTTCTCTGAAAGAGAAGCAGTCTGTTCCAACACTTCAATTCACTGTGCGAAGTGAATGGAGTGTTGCTTCACTTTCTAAATGCTGTTCTTTCAGAGAAAATCACTTTCCTTTGAAAGTGCCTTAAGCTACTTACAAGCATTAGGAAGAAACTCACATGCGTTTCTCTGAAAGAGAAGCAGTCCGTTCCAACACTTCAATTCACTGTGCGAAGTGAATGAAGTGTTGCTTCACTTTCTAAATGCTGTCCTTTCAGAGAAAATCACTTTCCTTTGAAAGTGCCTTAAGCTACTTGCAAGCATTAGGAAGAAACTCACATGCGTTTCTCTGAAAGAGAAGCAGTCTGTTCCAACACTTCAATTCACTGTGTGAAGTGAATGGAGTGTTGCCTCACTTTCTAAATGCTGTCTTTTCAGAGAAAATCACTTTCCTTTGAAAGTGCCTTAAACTACTTTCAAGCATTCATAAAAAACTCACATGCGTTTCTCTGAAAGAGAAGCAGTCTGTTCCAACACTTCAATTCACTGTGCGAAGTGAATGGAGTGTTGCTTCAGTTTCTAAATGCTGTCCTTTCAGAGAAAATCACTTTCCTTTGAATGTGCCTTAAGAAACTTGCAAGCATTCACAAGAAACTCACATGCGTTTCTCTGAAAGAGAAGCAGTCTGTTCCAACACTTCAATTCACTGTGCGAAGTGAATGGAGTGTTGCTTCACTTTCTAAATTATGTCCTTTCAGAGAAAATCACTTTCCTTTGAAAGTGCCTTAAGCAACTTACAAGCATTCACAAGAAACACTAATGCGTTTCTATGAGAGAGAAGCACTCTGTTCCAACACTTCAATTCACTGCACGAAGGGAATGGAGTGTTGCTTCACTTTCTAAATGCTGTCCTTTCAGAGAAAATCACTTTCCTTTGAAAGTGCCTTAAGCAACTTACAAGAATTCACAAAAAACTCACATGCGTTTCTCTGAAAGAGAAGCAGTCTGTTCCAACACTTCAATTCACTGCACGAAGGGAATGGAGTGTTGCTTCACTTTCTAAATGCTGTCCTTTCAGAGAAAATCACTTTCCTTTGAAAGTGCCTTAAGCTACTTACAAGCATTAGGAAAAAACTCACATGCGTTTCTCTGAAAGAGAAGCAGTCTGTTCCAACACTTCAGTTAACTGTGCGAAGTGAATGGAGTGTTGCATCACTTTCTAAATTCTGTCCTTTCAGAGAAAATCACTTTCCTTTGAATGTGCCTTAAGAAACTTGCAAGCATTCACCAGAAACTCACATGCGTTTCTCTGAAAGAGAAGCAGTCTGTTCCAACACTTCAATTCATTGCGCGAAGGGAATGGAGTGTTGCTTTACTTTCTAAATGCTGTCCTTTCAGAGAAAATCACTTTCCTTTGAATGTGCCTTAAGCTACTTACAAGCATTCAACAGAAAATCACATGCGTTTCTCTGAAAGAGAAGCAGTCTGTTCCAATACTTCAATTCACTGTGTGAAGTGAATGGAGTGTTGCTTCACTTTCTAAATGCTGGCCTTTCAGAGAAAATCACTTTCCTTTGAAAGTGCCTTAAGCTACTTACAAGCATTCACCAGAAACTCACATGCGTTTCGCTGAAAGAGAAGCAGTCTGTTCCAACACTTCAATTCACTGCACGAAGGGAATGGAGTGTTGCTTCACTTTCTAAATGCTGTTCTTTCAGAGAAAATCACTTTCCTTTGAAAGTGCCTTAAACTACTTGCAAGCATTAGGAAGAAACTCACTTGCGTTTCTCTGAAAGAGAAGCAGTCCGTTCCAACACTTCAATTCACTGTGCGAAGTGAATGGAGTGTTGCTTCACTTTCTAAATGCTGTCCTTTCAGAGAAAATCACTTTCCTTTGAAAGTGCCTTAAGCTACTTGCAAGCATTAGGAAGAAACTCACATGCGTTTCTCTGAAAGAGAAGCAGTCTGTTCCAACACTTCAATTCACTGTGCGAAGTGAATGGAGTGTTGCCTCACTTTCTAAATGCTGTCCTTTCAGAGAAAATCACTTCCCATTGAAAGTGCCTTAAACTACTTTCAAGCATTCACAAAAAACTCACATGCGTTTCTCTGAAAGAGAAGCAGACTGTTCCAACACTTCAATTCACTGTGCGAAGTGAATGGAGTGTTGCTTCACTTTCTAAATGCTGTCCTTTCAGAGAAAATCCCTTTCCTTTGAATGTGCCTTAAGCTACTTGCAAGCATTTAACAGAAACTCAAATGCGTTTCTCTGAAAGAGAAGCAGTCTGTTCCAACACTTCAATTCACTGTGCGAAGTGAATGGAGTGTTGCTTCACTTTCTAAATGCTGTCCAATCAGAGAAAATCACTTTCCTTTGAAAGTGCCTTAAGCTACTTGCAAGCATTAGGAAGAAACTCACATGCGTTTCTCTGAAAGAGAAGCATCTGTTCCAACACTTCAATTCACTGTGCGAAATGAATGGAGTGTTGCTTCAGTTTCTAAATGCTGTCCTTTCAGAGAAAATCACTTTCCTTTAAAACTGCCTTAAACTACTTTCAAGCATTCACAAAAAAATCACATGCGTTTCTCTGAAAGAGAAGCAGTCTGTTCCAACACTTCAATTCACAGTGCGAAGTGAATGGAGTGTTGCTTCAGTTTCTAAATGCTGTCCTTTCAGAGAAAATCACTTTCCTTTGAAAGTGCCTTAAGCAACTTGCAAGAATTCACAAGAAACTCACATGCGTATCTCTGAAAGAGAAGCAGTCTGTTCCAACACTTCAATTCACTGTGCGAAGTGAATGGAGTGTTGCTTCACTTTCTAAATGCTGTCCTTTCAGAGAAAATCACTTTCCATTGAAAGTGCCTTAAGCTACATGCTAGCATTCACAAGAAAAACTAATGCGTTTCTATGAAAGAGAAGCAGTCTTTTCCAACACTTCAATTCATTGCGCGAAGGGAATGGAGTGTTGCTTTACTTTCTAAATGCTGTCCTTTCAGAGAAAATCACTTTCCTTTGAAAGTGCCTTAAGCAACTTACAAGAATTCACAAAAAACTCACATGCGTTTCTCTGAAAGAGAAGCAGTCTGTTCCAACACTTCAATTCACTGCACGAAGGGAATGGAGTGTTGCTTCACTTTCTAAATGCTGTCCTTTCAGAGAAAATCACTTTCCTTTGAAAGTGCCTTAAGCTACTTACAAGCATTAGGAAAAAACTCACATGCGTTTCTCTGAAAGAGAAGCAGTCTGTTCCAACACTTCAATTAACTGTGCGAAGTGAATGGAGTGTTGCATCACTTTCTAATTTCTGTCCTTTCAGAGAAAATCACTTTCCTTTGAAAGTGCCTTAAACTACATTCAAGCATTCACAAAAAACTCACATGCGTTTCTCTTAAAGAGAAGCAGTCTGTTCCAACACTTCAATTCACTGTGCGAAGTGAATGGAGTGTTGCTTCAGTTTCTAAATGCTGTCCTTTCAGAGAAAATTACTTTCCTTTGAAAGTGCCTTAAGCAACTTGCAAGAATTCACAAGAAACTCACATGCGTTTCTCTGAAAGAGAAGCAGTCTGTTCCAACACTTCAATTCACTGTGCGAAGTGAATGGAGTGTTGCGTCACTTTCTAAATGCTGTCCTTTCAGAGAAAATCACTTTCCTTTGAAAGTGCCTTAAGCTACTAACAAGCATTCACCAGAAACTCACATGCGTTTCTCTGAAAGAGAAGCAGTCTGTTCCAACACTTCAATTCATTGCGCGAAGGGAATGGAGTGTTGCTTTACTTTCTAAATGCTGTCCTTTCAGAGAAAATCACTTTCCTTTGAATGTGCCTTAAGCTACTTACAAGCATTCAACAGAAACTCACATGCGTTTCTCTGAAAGAGAAGCAGTCTGTTCCAATACTTCAATTCACTGTGTGAAGTGAATGGAGTGTTGCTTCACTTTCTAAATGCTGGCCTTTCAGAGAAAATCACTTTCCTTTGAAAGTGCCTTAAGCTACTTACAAGCATTCACCAGAAACTCACATGCGTTTCGCTGAAAGAGAAGCAGTCTGTTCCAACACTTCAATTCACTGCACGAAGGGAATGGAGTGTTGCTTCACTTTCTAAATGCTGTTCTTTCAGAGAAAATCACTTTCCTTTGAAAGTGCCTTAAGCTACTTGCAAGCATTAGGAAGAAACTCACTTGCGTTTCTCTGAAAGAGAAGCAGTCCGTTCCAACACTTCAATTCACTGTGCGAAGTGAATGGAGTGTTGCTTCACTTTCTAAATGCTGTCCTTTCAGAGAAAATCACTTTCCTTTGAAAGTGCCTTAAGCTACTTGCAAGCAATAGGAAGAAACTCACATGCGTTTCTCTGAAAGAGAAGCAGTCTGTTCCAACACTTCAATTCACTGTGCGAAGTGAATGGAGTGTTGCCTCACTCTCTAAATGCTGTCCTTTCAGAGAAAATCACTTTCCATTGAAAGTGCCTTAAACTACTTTCAAGCATTCACAAAAAACTCACATGCGTTTCTCTGAAAGAGAAGCAGACTGTTCCAACACTTCAATTCACTGTGCGAAGTGAATGGAGTGTTGCTTCACTTTCTAAATGCTGTCCTTTCAGAGAAAATCACTTTCCTTTGAATGTGCCTTAAGCTACTTGCAAGCATTTAACAGAAACTCAAATGCGTTTCTCTGAAAGAGAAGCAGTATGTTCCAACACTTCAATTCACTGTGCGAAGTGAATGGAGTGTTGCTTCACTTTCTAAATGCTGTCCAATCAGAGAAAATCACTTTCCTTTGAAAGTGCCTTAAGCTACTTGCAAGCATTAGGAAGAAACTCACATGCGTTTCTCTGAAAGAGAAGCATCTGTTCCAACACTTCAATTCACTGTGCGAAATGAATGGAGTGTTGCTTCAGTTTCTAAATGCTGTCCTTTCAGAGAAAATCACTTTCCTTTAAAACTGCCTTAAACTACTTTCAAGCATTCACAAAAAAATCACATGCGTTTCTCTGAAAGAGAAGCAGTCTGTTCCAACACTTCAATTCACAGTGCGAAGTGAATGGAGTGTTGCTTCAGTTTCTAAATGCTGTCCTTTCAGAGAAAATCACTTTCCTTTGAAAGTGCCTTAAGCTACTTACAAGCATTCAACAGAAACTCACATGCGTTTCTCTGAAAGAGAAGCAGTCTGTTCCAACACTTCAATTCACTGTGCGAAGTGAATGGAGTGTTGCTTCACTTTCTAAATGCTGTCCTTTCAGAGAAAATCACTTTCCTTTGAAAGTGCCTTAAGCTACTAACAAGCATTCACCAGAAACTCACATGCGTTTCTCTGAAAGAGAAGCAGTCTGTTCCAACACTTCAATTCATTGCGCGAAGGGAATGGAGTGTTGCTTTACTTTCTAAATGCTGTCCTTTCAGAGAAAATCACTTTCCTTTGAAAGAGCCTTAAGCTCCTTACAAGCATTCAACAGAAACTCACATGAATTTCTCTGAAAGAGAAGCAGTCTGTTCCAACACTTCAATTCACTGTACAAAGTGAATGGAGTGTTGCTTCACTTTCTAAATGCTGTCCTTTCAGAGAAAATCACTTTCCTTTGAAATTGCCTTAAGCAACTTGCAAGCGTTCACAAGAAACACTAATGCGTTTCTATGAAAGAGAAGCACTCTGTTCCAACACTTCAATTCACTGCACGAAGGGAATGGAGTGTTGTTTCACTTTCTAAATGCTGTCCTTTCAGAGAAAATCACTTTCCTTTGAAAGTGCCTTAAGCTACTTACAAGCATTAGGAAGAAACTCACATGCGTTTCTCTGAAAGAGAAGCAGTCTGTACCAACACTTCAATTCACTGTGCGAAGTGAATGGAGTGTTGCATCACTTTCTAAATTCTGTCCTTTCAGAGAAAATCACTTTCCTTTGAAAGTGCCTTAAGCAACTTGCAAGAATTCACAAGAAACTCACATGCGTTTCTCTGAAAGAGAAGCAGTCTGTTCCAACACTTCAATTCACTGTGTGAAGTGAATGGAGTGTTGCTTCACTTTCTAAATGCTGTCCTTTCAGAGAAAATCACTTTCCTTTGAAAGTGCCTTAAGCTACTTACAAGCATTCACCAGAAACTCACATGCGTTTCTCTGAAAGAGAAGCAGTCTGTTCCAACACATCAATTCACTGTGCGAAGTGAATGGAGTGTTGCCTCACTTTCTAAATGCTGTCCTTTCAGAGAAAATCACTTTCCATTGAAAGTGCCTTAAACTACTTTCAAGCATTCACAAAAAACTCACATGTGTTTCTCTGAAAGAGAAGCAGACTGTTCCAACACTTCAATTCACTGTGCGAAGTGAATGGAGTGTTGCTTCACTTTCTAAATGCTGTCCTTTCAGAGAAAATCCCTTTCCTTTGAATGTGCCTTAAACTACTTACAAGCATTCAACAGAAACTCACATGCATTTCTCTGAAAGAGAAGCAATCTGTTCCAACACTTCAATTCTCTGTGCGAAGTGAATGGAGTGTTGCTTCACTTTCTAAATGCTGTCCTTTCAGAGAAAATCACTTTCCTTTGAAAGTGCCTTAAGCAACTTGCAAGCATTCACAAGAAACCCTAATGCGTTTCTATGAAAGAGAAGCACTCTGTTCCAACACTTCAATTCACTCCACGAAGTGAATGGAGTGTTGCTTCACTTTATAAATGCTGTCCTTTCAGAGAAAATCACTTTCCTTTGAAAGTGCCTTAAGCAACTTGCAAGAATTCACAAGAAACTCACATGCGTTTTTCTGAAAGAGAAGCAATCTGTTCCAACACTTCAATTCACAGTGCGAAGTGAATGGAGTGTTGCTTCACTTTCTAAATGCTGTCCTTTCAGAGAAAATCACTTTCCTTTGAAAGTGCCTTAAGCTACTTGCAAGCATTCACAAGAAACACTAATGCGTTTCTATGAAAGAGAAGCAGTCTTTTCCAACACTTCAATTCATTGCGCGAAGGGAATGGAGTGTTGCTTTACTTTCTAAATGCTGGCCTTTCAGAGAAAATCACTTTCCTTTGAAAGAGCCTTAAGCTACTTACAAGCATTTAACAGAAACTCACATGAATTTCTCTGAAAGAGAAGCAGTCTGTTCCAACACTTCAATTCACTGTACAAAGTGAATGGAGTGTTGCTTCACTTTCTAAATGCTGTCCTTTCAGAGAAAATCACTTTCCTTTGAAAGTGCCTTAAGCAACTTGCAAGCATTCACAAGAAACACTAATGCGTTTCTATGAAAGAGAAGCGCTCTGTTCCAACACTTCAATTCACTGCACGAAGGGAATGGAGTGTTGTTTCACTTTCTAAATGCTGTCCTTTCAGAGAAAATCACTTTCCTTTGAAAGTGCCTTAAGCTACTTACAAGCATTAGGAAGAAACTCACATGCGTTTCTCTGAAAGAGAAGCAGTCTGTTCCAACACTTCAATTCACTGTGCGAAGTGAATGGAGTGTTGCTTCACTTTCTAAATTCTGTCCTTTCAGAGAAAATCACTTTCCTTTGAAAGTGCCTTAAACTACTTTCAAGCATTCACAAAAAACTCACATGCGTTTCTCTGAAAGAGAAGCAGTCTGTTCCAACACTTCAATTCACTGTGCGAAGTGAATGGAGTGTTGCTTCAGTTTCTAAATGCTGTCCTTTCAGAGAAAATCACTTTCCTTTGAAAGTGCCTTAAGCAACTTGCAAGAATTCACAAGAAAATCACATGCGTTTCTCTGAAAGAAAAGCAGTCTGTTCCAACACTTCAATTCACTGTGCGAAGTGAATGGAGTGTTGCTTCACTTTCTAAATGCTGTCCTTTCAGAGAAAATCACTTTCCATTGAAAGTGCCTTAAGCTACTTGCAAGCATTCACAAGAAACACTAATGCGTTTCTCTGAAAGAGAAGCAGTCTTTTCCAACACTTCAATTCATTGCGCGAAGGGAATGGAGTGTTGCTTTACTTTCTAAATGCTGTCCTTTCAGAGAAAATCACTTTCCTTTGAAAGAGCCTTAAGCTACTTACAAGCATTCAACAGAAATTCACATGCATTTCTCTGAAAGAGAAGCAGTCTGTTCCAACACTTCAATTCACTGTACAAAGTGAATGGAGTGTTGCTTCACTTTCTAAATGCTGTCCTTTCAGAGAAAATCACTTTCCTTTGAAAGTGCCTTAAGCAACTTGCAAGCATTCACAAGAAACACTAATGCGTTTCTATGAAAGAGAAGCACTCTGTTCCAACACTTCAATTCACTGCACGAAGGGAATGGAGTGTTGTTTCACTTTCTAAATGCTGTCCTTTCAGAGAAAATCACTTTCCTTTGAAAGTGCCTTAAGCTACTTACAAGCATTAGGAAGAAACTCACATGCGTTTCTCTGAAAGAGAAGCAGTCTGTTCCAACACTTCAATTCACTGTGCGAAGTGAATGGAGTGTTGCATCACTTTCTAAATTCTGTCCTTTCAGAGAAAATCACTTTCCTTTGAAAGTGCCTTAAACTACTTTCAAGCTTTCACAAAAAACTCACATGCGTTTCTCTGAAAGAGAAGCAGTCTGTTCCAACACTTCAATTCACTGTGCGAAGTGAATGGAGTGTTGCTTCAGTTTCTAAATGCTGTCCTTTCAGAGAAAATCACTTTCCTTTGAAAGTGCCTTAAGCAACTTGCAAGAATTCACAAGAAACTCACATGCGTTTCTCTAAAAGAGAAGCAGTCTGTTCCAACACTTCAATTCACTGTGTGAAGTGAATGGAGTGTTGCTTCACTTTCTAAATGCTGTCCTTTCAGAGAAAATCACTTTCCTTTGAAAGTGCCTCAAGCTACTTGCAAGCATTAGGAAGAAAGTCACATGCGTTTCTCTGAAAGAGAAGCAGTCTGTTCCAACACTTCAATTCACTGTGCGAAGTGAATGGAGTGTTGCTTCACTTTCTAAATGCTGTCCTTTCAGAGAAAATCACTTTCCTTTGATAGTGCCTTAAGCTACTTGCAAGCATTAGGAAGAAGCTCACATGCGTTTCTCTGAAAGAGAAGCAGTCTGTTCCAACACTTCAATTCACTGTGTGAAGTGAATAGAGTGTTGCCTCACTTTCTAAATGCTGTCCTTTCAGAAAAAATCACTTTCCTTTGAAAGTGCCTTAAACTACTTACAAGCATTTAACAGAAACTCACATGCGTTTCTCTGAAAGAGAAGCAGTCTGTTCCAACACTTCAATTCACTGTGCGAAGTGAATGGAGTGTTGCTTCACTTTCTAAATGCTGTTCTTTCAGGGAAAATCACTTTCCTTTGAAAGTGCCTTAAGCTACTTGCAAGCATTAGGAAGAAACTCACATGCGTTTCTCTGAAAGAGAAGCAGTCCGTTCCAACACTTCAATTCACTGTGCGAAGTGAATGAAGTGTTGCTTCACTTTCTAAATGCTGTCCTTTCAGAGAAAATCACTTTCCTTTGAAAGTGCCTTAAGCTACTTGCAAGCATTAGGAAGAAACTCACATGCGTTTCTCTGAAAGAGAAGCAGTCTGTTCCAACACTTCAATTCACTGTGTGAAGTGAATGGAGTGTTGCCTCACTTTCTAAATGCTGTCTTTTCAAAGAAAATCACTTTCCTTTGAAAGTGCCTTAAACTACTTTCAAGCATTCATAAAAAACTCACATGCGTTTCTCTGAAAGAGAAGCAGTCTGTTCCAACACTTCAATTCACTGTGCGAAGTGAATGGAGTGTTGCTTCAGTTTCTAAATGCTGTCCTTTCAGAGAAAATCACTTTCCTTTGAAAGTGCCTTAAGAAACTTGCAAGCATTCACAAGAAACTCACATGCGTTTCTCTGAAAGAGAAGCAGTCTGTTCCAACACTTCAATTCACTGTGCGAAGTGAATGGAGTGTTGCTTCACTTTCTAAATTATGTCCTTTCAGAGAAAATCACTTTCCTTTGAAAGTGCCTTAAGCAACTTACAAGCATTCACAAGAAACACTAATGCGTTTCTATGAGAGAGAAGCACTCTGTTCCAACACTTCAATTCACTGCACGAAGGGAATGGAGTGTTGCTTCACTTTCTAAATGCTGTCCTTTCAGAGAAATCACTTTCCTTTGAAAGTGCCTTAAGCAACTTACAAGAATTCACAAAAAACTCACATGCGTTTCTCTGAAAGAGAAGCAGTCTGTTCCAACACTTCAATTCACTGCACGAAGGGAATGGAGTGTTGCTTCACTTTCTAAATGCTGTCCTTTCAGAGAAAATCACTTTCCTTTGAAAGTGCCTTAAGCTACTTACAAGCATTAGGAAAAAACTCACATGCGTTTCTCTGAAAGAGAAGCAGTCTGTTCCAACACTTCAATTAACTGTGCGAAGTGAATGGAGTGTTGCATCACTTTCTAAATTCTGTCCTTTCAGAGAAAATCACTTTCCTTTGAAAGTGCCTTAAACTACATTCAAGCATTCACAAAAAACTCACATGCGTTTCTCTTAAAGAGAAGCAGTCTGTTCCAATACTTCAATTCACTCTGCGAAGTGAATGGAGTGTTGCTTCACTTTCTAAATGCTGTCCTTTCAGAGAAAATCACTTTCCTTTGAAAGTGCCTTAAGCTACTTACAAGCATTCAACAGAAACTAACATGCATTTCTCTGAAAGAGAAGCAGTCTGTTCCAACACTTCAATTCACTGTGCGAAGTGAATGGAGTGTTGCTTCACTTTCTAAATGCTGTCCTTTCAGAGAAAATCACTTTCCTTTGAAAGTGCCTTAAGCTACTTACAAGCATTCACCAGAAACTCACATGCGTTTCTCTGAAAGAGCAGCAGTCTGTTCCAACACTTCAATTCATTGCGCGAAGAGAATGGAGTGTTGCTTTACTTTCTAAATGCTGTCCTTTCAGAGAAAATCACTTTCCTTTGAAAGAGCCTTAAGCTCCTTACAAGCATTCAACAGAAACTCACATGAATTTCTCTGAAAGAGAAGCAGTCTGTTCCAACACTTCAATTCACTGTACAAAGTGAATGGAGTGTTGCTTCACTTTCTAAATGCTGCCCTTTCAGAGAAAATCACTTTCCTTTGAAAGTGCCTTAAGCAACTTGCAAGCGTTCACAAGAAACACTAATGCGTTTCTATGAAAGAGAAGCACTCTGTTCCAACACTTCAATTCACTGCACGAAAGGAATGGAGTGTTGTTTCACTTTCTAAATGCTGTCCTTTCAGAGAAAATCACTTTCCTTTGAAAGTGCCTTAAGCTACTTACAAGCATTAGGAAGAAACTCACATGCGTTTCTCTGAAAGAGAAGCAGTCTGTTCCAACACTTCAATTCACTGTGCGAAGTGAATGGAGTGTTGCATCACTTTCTAAATTCTGTCCTTTCAGAGAAAATCACTTTCCTTTGAAAGTGCCTTAAGCAACTTGCAAGAATTCACAAGAAACTCACATGCGTTTCTCTGAAAGAGAAGCAGTCTGTTCCAACACTTCAATTCACTGTGTGAAGTGAATGGAGTGTTGCTTCACTTTCTAAATGCTGTCCTTTCAGAGAAAATCACTTTGCTTTGAAAGTGCCTTAAGCTACTTACAAGCATTCACCAGAAACTCACATGCGTTTCTCTGAAAGAGAAGCAGTCTGTTCCAACACTTCAATTCACTGTGCGAAGTGAATGGAGTGTTGCCTCACTTTCTAAATGCTGTCCTTTCAGAGAAAATCACTTTCCATTGAAAGTGCCTTAAACTACTTTCAAGCATTCACAAAAAACTCACATGCGTTTCTCTGAAAGAGAAGCAGACTGTTCCAACACTTCAATTCACTGTGCGAAGTGAATGGAGTGTTGCTTCACTTTCTAAATGCTGTCCTTTCAGAGAAAATCCCTTTCCTTTGAATGTGCCTTAAACTACTTACAAGCATTCAACAGAAACTCACATGCATTTCTCTGAAAGAGAAGCAATCTGTTCCAACACTTCAATTCTCTGTGCGAAGTGAATGGAGTGTTGCTTCACTTTCTAAATACTGTCCTTTCAGAGAAAATCACTTTCCTTTGAAAGTGCCTTAAGCAACTTGCAAGCATTCACAAGAAAACCTAATGCGTTTCTATGAAAGAGAAGCACTCTGTTCCAAACACTTCAATTCACTCCACGAAGTGAATGGAGTGTTGCTTCACTTTATAAATGCTGTCCTTTCAGAGAAAATCACTTTCCTTTGAAAGTGCCTTAAGCAACTTGCAAGAATTCACAAGAAACTCACATACGTTTCTCTGAAAGAGAAGCAATCTGTTCCAACACTTCAATTCACAGTGCGAAGTGAATGGAGTGTTGCTTCCCTTTCTAAATGCTGTCCTTTCAGAGAAAATCACTTTCCTTTGAAAGTGCCTTAAACTACTTGCAAGCATTCACAAGAAACACTAATGCGTTTCTATGAAAGAGAAGCAGTCTTTTCCAACACTTCAATTCATTGCGCGAAGGGAATGGAGTGTTGCTTTACTTTCTAAATGCTGTCCTTTCAGAGAAAATCACTTTCCTTTGAAAGAGCCTTAAGCTACTTACAAGCATTTAACAGAAACTCACATGAATTTCTCTGAAAGAGAAGTAGTCTGTTCCAACACTTCAATTCACTGTACAAAGTGAATGGAGTGTTGCTTCACTTTCTAAATGCTGTCCTTTCAGAGAAAATCACTTTCCTTTGAGAGTGCCTTAAGCAACTTGCAAGCATTCACAAGAAACACTAATGCGTTTCTATGAAAGAGAAGCGCTCTGTTCCAACACTTCAATTCACAGCACGAAGGGAATGGAGTGTTGTTTCACTTTCTAAATGCTGTCCTTTCAGAGAAAATCACTTTCCTTTGAAAGTGCCTTAAGCTACTTACAAGCATTAGGAAGAAACTCACATGCGTTTCTCTGAAAGAGAAGCAGTCTGTTCCAACACTTCAATTCACTGTGCGAAGTGAATGGAGTGTTGCTTCACTTTCTAAATTCTGTCCTTTCAGAGAAAATCACTTTCTTTGAAAGTGCCTTAAACTACTTTCAAGCATTCACAAAAAACTCACATGCGTATCTCTGAAAGAGAAGCAGTCTGTTCCAACACTTCAATTCACTGTGCGAAGTGAATGGAGTGTTGCTTCAGTTTCTAAATGCTGTCCTTTCAGAGAAAATCACTTTCCTTTGAAAGTGCCTTAAGCAACTTGCAAGAATTCACAAGAAACTCACATGCGTTTCTCTGAAAGAGAAGCAGTCTGTTCCAACACTTCAATTCACTGTGCGAAGTGAATGGAGTGTTGCTTCACTTTCTAAATGCTGTCCTTTCAGAGAAAATCACTTTCCATTGAAAGTGCCTTAAGCTACTTGCAAGCATTCACAAGAAACACTAATGCGTTTCTCTGAAAGAGAAGCAGTCTTTTCCAACACTTCAATTCATTGCGCGAAGGGAATGGAGTGTTGCTTTACTTTCTAAATGCTGTCCTTTCAGAGAAAATCACTTTCCTTTGAAAGAGCCTTAAGCTACTTACAAGCATTCAACAGAAATTCACATGCATTTCTCTGAAAGAGAAGCAGTCTGTTCCAACACTTCAATTCACTGTACAAAGTGAATGGAGTGTTGCTTCACTTTCTAAATGCTGTCCTTTCAGAGAAAATCACTTTCCTTTGAAAGTGCCTTAAGCAACTTGCAAGCATTCACAAGAAACACTAATGCGTTTCTATGAAAGAGAAGCACTCTGTTCCAACACTTCAATTCACTGCACGAAGGGAATGGAGTGTTGTTTCACTTTCTAAATGCTGTCCTTTCAGAGAAAATCACTTTCATTTGAAAGTGCCTTAAGCTACTTACAAGCATTAGGAAGAAACTCACATGCATTTCTCTGAAAGAGAAGCAGTCTGTTCCAACACTTCAATTCACTGTGCGAAGTGAATGGAGTGTTGCATCACTTTCTAAATTCTGTCCTTACAGAGAAAATCACTTTCCTTTGAAAGTGCCTTAAACTACTTTCAAG
This sequence comes from Myodes glareolus, assembly GCF_982192425.1. Classification (NCBI taxonomy): domain Eukaryota; kingdom Metazoa; phylum Chordata; class Mammalia; order Rodentia; family Cricetidae; genus Myodes; species Myodes glareolus. The sequence goes on from NW_028263212.1 coordinate 1,748,954, forward strand.
CTTTCACAAAAAACTCACATGCATTTCTCTGAAAGAGAAGCAGTCTGTTCCAACACTTCAATTCACTGTGCGAAGTGAATGGAGTGTTGCTTCAGTTTCTAAATGCTGTCCTTTCAGAGAAAATCACTTTCCTTTGAAAGTGCCTTAAGCAACTTGCAAGAATTCACAAGAAACTCACATGCGTTTCTCTGAAAGAGAAGCAGTCTGTTCCAACACTTCAATTCACTGTGTGAAGTGAATGGAGTGTTGCTTCACTTTCTAAATGCTGTCCTTTCAGAGAAAATCACTTTCCTTTGAAAGTGCCTTAAGCCACTTACAAGCATTCACCAGAAACTCACATGCGTTTCTCTGAAAGAGAAGCAGTCTGTTCCAACACTTCAATTCACTGTGCGAAGTGAATGGAGTGTTGCCTCACTTTCTAAATGCTGTCCTTTCAGAGAAAATCACTTTCCATTGAAAGTGCCTTAAACTACTTTCAAGCATTCACAAAAAACTCACATGCGTTTCTCTGAAAGAGAAGCAGACTGTTCCAACACTTCAATTCACTGTGCAAAGTGAATGGAGTGTTGCTTCACTTTCTAAATGCTGTCCTTTCAGAGAAAATCCCTTTCCTTTGAATGTGCCTTAAGCTACTTACAAGCATTCAACAGAAACTCACATGCATTTCTCTGAAAGAGAAGCAATCTGTTCCAACACTTCAATTCTCTGTGCGAAGTGAATGGAGTGTTGCTTCACTTTCTAAATGCTGTCCTTTCAGAGAAAATCACTTTCCTTTGAAAGTGCCTTAAGCTACTTGCAAGCATTCACAAGAAACACTAATGCGTTTCTATGAAAGAGAAGCAGTCTTTTCCAACACTTCAATTCATTGCGCGAAGGGAATGGAGTGTTGCTTTACTTTCTAAATGCTGTCCTTTCGGAGAAAATCACTTTCCTTTGAAAGAGCCTTAAGCTACTTACAAGCATTCAACAGAAACTCACATGAATTTCTCTGAAAGAGAAGCAGTCTGTTCCAACACTTCAATTCACTGTACAAAGTGAATGGAGTGTTGCTTCACTTTCTAAATGCTGTCCTTTCAGAGAAAATCACTTTCCTTTGAAAGTGCCTTAAGCAACTTGCAAGCATTCACAAGAAACACTAATGCGTTTCTATGAAAGAGAAGCACTCTGTTCCAACACTTCAATTCACTGCACGAAGGGAATGGAGTGTTGTTTCACTTTCTAAATGCTGTCCTTTCAGAGAAAATCACTTTCCTTTGAAAGTGCCTTAAGCTACTTACAAGCATTAGGAAGAAACTCACATGCGTTTCTCTGAAAGAGAAGCAGTCTGTTCCAACACTTCAATTCACTGTGTGAAGAGAATGGAGTGTTGCATCACTTTCTAAATTCTGTCCTTTCAGAGAAAATCACTTTCCTTTGAAAGTGCCTTAAACTACTTTCAAGCATTCACAAAAAACTCACATGCGTTTCTCTTAAAGAGAAGTAGTCTGTTCCAACACTTCAATTCACTGTGCGAAGTTAATGGAGTGTTGCTTCAGTTTCTAAATGCTGTCCTTTCAGAGAAAATCACTTTCCTTTGAAAGTGCCTTAAGCAACTTGCAAGAATTCACAAGAAACTCACATGCGTTTCTCTGAAAGAGAAGCAGTCTGTTCCAACACTTCAATTCACTGTGTGAAGTGAATAGAGTGTTGCTTCACTTTCTAAATGCTGTCCTCTCAGAGAAAATCACTTTCCTTTGAAAGTCCCTTAAGCTACTTACAAGCATTCACCAGAAACTCACATGCGTTTCTCTGAAAGAGAAGCAGTCTGTTCCAATACTTCAATTCACTCTGCGAAGTGAATGGAGTGTTGCTTCACTTTCTAAATGCTGTCCTTTCAGAGAAAATCACTTTCCTTTGAAAGTGCCTTAAGCTACTTACAAGCATTCAACAGAAACTCACATGCATTTCTCTGAAAGAGAAGCAGTCTGTTCCAACACTTCAATTCACTCTGTGCAGTGAATGGAGTGTTGCCTCACTTTCTAAATGCTGTCCTTTGAGAGAAAATCACTTTCCTTTGAAAGTGCCTTAAGCTACTTACAAGCATTCACCAGAAACTCACATGCGTTTCTCTGAAAGAGAAGCAGTCTGTTCCAACACTTCAATTCAATGTGCGAAGTGAATGGAGTGTTGCTTCACTTTCTAAATGCTGTCCTTTCAGAGAAAATCTCTTTCCTTTGAAAGTGCCTTAAGCTACTAACAAGCATTAAACAGAAACTCACATGCATTTCTCTGAAAGAGAAGCAGTCTGTTCCAACACTTCAATTCACTGTGCAAAGTGAATGGAGTGTTGCTTCACTTTCTAAATGCTGTCCTTTCAGAGAAAATCACTTTCCTTTGAAAGTGCCTTAAGCAACTTGCAAGCATTCACAAGAAACACTAATGCGTTTATATGAAAGAGAGGCACTCTGTTCCAACACTTTAATTCACTGCACGAAGGGAATGGAGTGTTGCTTCACTTTCTAAATGCTGTCCTTTAAGAGAAAATCACTTTCCTTTGAAAGTGCCTTAAGCTACTTACAAGCATTCACCAGAAACTCACATGCGTTTCTCTGAAAGAGAAGCAGTCGGTTCCAACACTTCAATTCACTGTGCGAAGTGAATGGAGTGTTGCTTCACTTTCTAAATGCTGTCCTTTCAGAGAAAATCACTTTCCTTTGAAAGTGCCTTTAGCAACTTGCAAGAATTCACAAGAAACTCACATGCGTATCTCTGAAAGAGAAGCAGTCTGTTCCAACACTTAAATTCACTGTGTGAAGTGAATGGAGTGTTGCTTCACTTTCTAAATGCTGTCCTTTCAGAGAAAATCACTTTCCTTTGAATGTGCCTTAAGCTACTTACAAGCATTTAACAGAAACTCACATGCGTTTCTCTGAAAGAGAAGCAGTCTGTTCCAATACTTCAATTCACTGTGTGAAGTGAATGGAGTGTTGCTTCACTTTCTAAATGCTGGCCTTTCAGAGAAAATCACTTTCCTTTGAAAGTGCCTTAAGCTACTTACAAGCATTCACCAGAAACTCACATGCGTTTCGCTGAAAGAGAAGCAGTCTGTTCCAACACTTCAATTCACTGTGCGAAGTGAATGGAGTGTTACTTCACTTTCTAAATGCTGTTCTTTCAGAGAAAATCACTTTCCTTTGAAAGTGCCTTAAGCTACTTGCAAGCATTAGGAAGAAACTCACATGCGTTTCTCTGAAAGAGAAGCAGTCTGTTCCAACACTTCAATTCACTGTGCGAAGTGAATGGAGTGTTGCCTCACTTTCTAAATGCTGTCCTTTCAGAGAAAATCACTTTCCATTGAAAGTGCCTTAAACTACTTTCAAGCATTCACAAAAAACTCACATGCGTTTCTCTGAAAGAGAAGCAGACTGTTCCAACACTTCAATTCACTGTGCGAAGTGAATGGAGTGTTGCTTCACTTTCTAAATGCTGTCCTTTCAGAGAAAATCCCTTTCCTTTGAATGTGCCTTAAGCTACTTGCAAGCATTTAACAGAAACTCAAATGCGTTTCTCTGAAAGAGAAGCAGTCTGTTCCAACACTTCAATTCACTGTGCGAAGTGAATGGAGTGTTGCTTCACTTTCTAAATGCTGTCCAATCAGAGAAAATCACTTTCCTTTGAAAGTGCCTTAAGCTACTTGCAAGCATTAGGAAGAAACTCACATGCGTTTCTCTGAAAGAGAAGCATCTGTTCCAACACTTCAATTCACTGTGCGAAGTGAATGGAGTGTTGCTTCAGTTTCTAAATGCTGTCCTTTCAGAGAAAATCACTTTCCTTTGAAACTGCCTTAAACTACTTTCAAGCATTCACAAAAAAAATCACATGCGTTTCTCTGAAAGAGAAGCAGTCTGTTCCAACACTTCAATTCACAGTGCGAAGTGAATGGAGTGTTGCTTCAGTTTCTAAATGCTGTCCTTTCAGACAAAATCACTTTCCTTTTAAAGTGCCTTAAGCAACTTGCAAGAATTCACAAGAAACTCACATGCGTTTCTCTGAAAGAGAAGCAGTCTGTTCCAACACTTCAATTCACTGTGCGAAGTGAATGGAGTGTTGCTTCACTTTCTAAATGCTGTCCTTTCAGAGAAAATCACTTTCCATTGAAAGTGCCTTAAGCTACTTGCTAGCATTCACAAGAAACACTAATGCGTTTCTATGAAAGAGAAGCAGTCTTTTCCAACACTTCAATTCATTGCGCGAAGGGAATGGAGTGTTGCTTTACTTTCTAAATGCTGTCCTTTCAGAGAAAATCACTTTCCTTTGAAAGAGCCTTAAGCTACTTACAAGCATTCAACAGAAATTCACATGCATTTCTCTGAAAGAGAAGCAGTCTGTTCCAACACTTCAATTCACTGTACAAAGTGAATGGAGTGTTGCTTCACTTTCTAAATGCTGTCCTTTCAGAGAAAATCACTTTCCTTTGAAAGTGCCTTAAGCTACTTACAAGCATTCAACAGAAACTCACATGCATTTCTCTGAAAGAGAAGCAGTCTGTTCCAACACTTCAATTCACTGTGCAAAGTGAATGGAGTGTTGCTTCACTTTCTAAATGCTGTCCTTTCAGAGAAAATCACTTTCCTTTGAAAGTGCATTCAGCTACTTACAAGCATTCACCAGAAACTCACATGCGTTTTTCTGAAAAAGAAGCAGTCTGTTCCAACACTTCAATTCACCGTGCGAAGTGAATGGAGTGTTGCTTCACTTTCTAAATGCTGTCCTTTCAGAGAAAATCACTTTCCTTTGAAAGTGCCTCAAGCTACTTGCAAGCATTAGGAAGAAAGTCACATGCGTTTCTCTGAAAGAGAAGCAGTCTGTTCCAACACTTCAATTCACTGTGCGAAGTGAATGGAGTGTTGCTTCACTTTCTAAATGCTGTCCTTTCAGAGAAAATCACTTTCCTTTGATAGTGCCTTAAGCTACATGCAAGCATTAGGAAGAAACTCACATGCGTTTCTCTGAAAGAGAAGCAGTCTGTTCCAACACTTCAATTCACTGTGTGAAGTGAATAGAGTGTTGCCTCACTTTCTAAATGCTGTCCTTTCAGAGAAAATCACTTTCCTTTGAAAGTGCCTTAAACTACTTACAAGCATTTAACAGAAACTCACATGCGTTTCTCTGAAAGAGAAGCAGTCTGTTCCAACACTTCAATTCACTGTGCGAAGTGAATGGAGTGTTGCTTCACTTTCTAAATGCTGTTCTTTCAGAGAAAATCACTTTCCTTTGAAAGTGCCTTAAGCTACTTACAAGCATTAGGAAGAAACTCACATGCGTTTCTCTGAAAGAGAAGCAGTCCGTTCCAACACTTCAATTCACTGTGCGAAGTGAATGGAGTGTTGCTTCACTTTCTAAATGCTGTCCTTTCAGAGAAAATCACTTTCCTTTGAAAGTGCCTTAAGCTACTTGCAAGCATTAGGAAGAAAATCACATGCGTTTCTCTGAAAGAGAAGCAGTCTGTTCCAACAATTCAATTCACTGTGTGAAGTGAATGGAGTGTTGCCTCACTTTCTAAATGCTGTCTTTTCAGAGAAAATCACTTTCCTTTGAAAGTGCCTTAAACTACTTTCAAGCATTCATAAAAAACTCACATGCGTTTCTCTGAAAGAGAAGCAGTCTGTTCCAACACTTCAATTCACTGTGCGAAGTGAATGGAGTGTTGCTTCAGTTTCTAAATGCTGTCCTTTCAGAGAAAATCACTTTCCTTTGAAAGTGCCTTAAGAAACTTGCAAGCATTCACAAGAAACTCACATGCGTTTCTCTGAAAGAGAAGCAGTCTGTTCCAACACTTCAATTCACTGTGCGAAGTGATTGGAGTGTTGCTTCACTTTCTAAATTATGTCCTTTCAGAGAAAATCACTTTCCTTTGAAAGTGCCTTAAGCAACTTACAAGCATTCACAAGAAACACTAATGCGTTTCTATGAGAGAGAAGCACTCTGTTCCAACACTTCAATTCACTGCACGAAGGGAATGGAGTGTTGCTTCACTTTCTAAATGCTGTCCTTTCAGAGAAAATCACTTTCCTTTGAAAGTGCCTTAAGCTACTTACGAGCATTCAACAGAAACTCACATGCGTTTCTCTGAAAGAGAAGCAGTATGTTCCAACACTTCAATTCACTGTGCGAAGTGAATGGAGTGTTGCTTCACTTTCTAAATGCTGTCCTTTCAGAGAAAATCACTTTCCTTTGAAAGTGCCTTAAACTACTTTCAAGCACTCACAAAAAACTCACGTGCGTTTCTCTTAAAGAGAAGCAGTCTGTTCCAACACTTCAATTCACTGTGCGAAGTGAATGGAGTGTTGCTTCACTTTCTAAATGCTGTCCTTTCAGAGAAAATCACTTTCCTTTGAAAGTGCCTTAAGCAACTTGCAAGAATTCACAAAAAACTCACATGCGTTTCTCTGAAAGAGAAGCAGTCTGTTCCAACACTTCAATTCACTGCACGAAGGGAATGGAGTGTTGCTTCACTTTCTAAATTCTGTCCTTTCAGAGAAAATCACTTTCCTTTGAAAGTGCCTTAAGCTACTTACAAGCATTAGGAAAAAACTCACATGCGTTTCTCTGAAAGAGAAGCAGTCTGTTCCAACACTTCAATTAACTGTGCGAAGTGAATGGAGTGTTGCATCACTTTCTAAATTCTGTCCTCTCAGAGAAAATCACTTTCCTTTGAAAGTGCCTTAAACTACATTCAAGCATTCACAAAAAACTCACATGCGTTTCTCTTAAAGAGAAGCAGTCTGCTCCAACACTTCAATTCACTGTGCGAAGTGAATGGAGTGTTGCTTCAGTTTCTAAATGCTGTCCTTTCAGAGAAAATCACTTTCCTTTGAAAGTGCCTTAAGCAACTTGCAAGAATTCAAAAGAAACTCACATGCGTTTCTCTGAAAGAGAAGCAGTCTGTTCCAACACTTCAATTCACTGTGTGAAGTGAATGGAGTGTTGCTTCACTTTCTAAATGCTGTCCTTTCAGAGAAAATCACTTTCCTTTGAAAGTGCCTTAAGCTACTTACAAGCATTGAACAGAAACTCACATGCATTTCTCTGAAAGAGAAGCAGTCTGTTCCAACACTTCAATTCACTGTGCAAAGTGAATGGAGTGTTGCTTCACTTTCTAAATGCTGTCCTTTCAGAGAAAATCACTTTCCTTTGAAAGTGCCTCAAGCTACTTGCAAGCATTAGGAAGAAAGTCACATGCGTTTCTCTGAAAGAGAAGCAGTCTGTTCCAACACTTCAATTCACTGTGCGAAGTGAATGGAGTGTTGCTTCACTTTCTAAATGCTGTCCTTTCAGAGAAAATCACTTTCCTTTGATAGTGCCTTAAGCTACTTGCAAGCATTAGGAAGAAACTCACATGCGTTTCTCTGAAAGAGAAGCAGTCTGTTCCAACACTTCAATTCACTGTGTGAAGTGAATAGAGTGTTGCCTCACTTTCTAAATGCTGTCCTTTCAGAGAAAATCACTTTCCTTTGAAAGTGCCTTAAACTACTTACAAGCATTTAACAGAAACTCACATGCGTTTCTCTGAAAGAGAAGCAGTCTGTTCCAACACTTCAATTCACTGTGCGAAGTGAATGGAGTGTTGCTTCACTTTCTGAATGCTGTTCTTTGAGAGAAAATCACTTTCCTTTGAAAGTGCCTTAAGCTACTTACAAGCATTAGGAAGAAACTCACATGCGTTTCTCTGAAAGAGAAGCAGTCCGTTCCAACACTTCAATTCACTGTGTGAAGTGAATGGAGTGTTGCTTCACTTTCTAAATGCTGTCCTTTCAGAGAAAATCACTTTCCTTTGAAAGTGCCTTAAGCTACTTGCAAGCATTAGGAAGAAACTCACATGCGTTTCTCTGAAAGAGAAGCAGTCTGTTCCAACACTTCAATTCACTGTGCGAAGTGAATGGAGTGTTGCTTCAGTTTCTAAATGCTGTCCTTTCAGAGAAAATCACTTTCCTTTGAAAGTGCCTTAAGAAACTTGCAAGCAATCACAAGAAACTCACATGCGCGACTCTGAAAGAGAAGCAGTCTGTTCCAACACTTCAATTCACTGTGCGAAGTGAATGGAGTGTTGCTTCACTTTCTAAATGCTGTTCTTTCAGAGAAAATCACTTTCCTTTGAAAGTGCCTTAAGCTACTTACAAGCATTAGGAAGAAACTCACATGCGTTTCTCTGAAAGAGAAGCAGTCCGTTCCAACACTTCAATTCACTGTGCGAAGTGAATGGAGTGTTGCTTCACTTTCTAAATGCTGTCCTTTCAGAGAAAATCACTTTCCTTTGAAAGTGCCTTAAGCTACTTGCAAGCATTAGGAAGAAACTCACATGCGTTTCTCTGAAAGAGAAGCAGTCTGTTCCAACACTTCAATTCACTGTGTGAAGTGAATGGAGTGTTGCCTCACTTTCTAAATGCTGTCTTTTCAGAGAAAATCACTTTCCTTTGAAAGTGCCTTAAACTACTTTCAAGCATTCATAAAAAACTCACATGCGTTTCTCTGAAAGAGAAGCAGTCTGTTCCAACACTTCAATTCACTGTGCGAAGTGAATGGAGTGTTGCTTCAGTTTCTAAATGCTGTCCTTTCAGAGAAAATCACTTTCCTTTGAAAGTGCCTTAAGAAACTTGCAAGCATTCACAAGAAACTCACATGCGTTTCTCTGAAAGAGAAGCAGTCTGTTCCAACACTTCAATTCACTGTGCGAAGTGAATGGAGTGTTGCTTCACTTTCTAAATTATGTCCTTTCAGAGAAAATCACTTTCCTTTGAAAGTGCCTTAAGCAACTTACAAGCATTCACAAGAAACACTAATGCGTTTCTATGAGAGAGAAGCACTCTGTTCCAACACTTCAATTCACTGCACGAAGGGAATGGAGTGTTGCTTCACTTTCTAAATGCTGTCCTTTCAGAGAAAATCACTTTCCTTTGAAAGTGCCTTAAGCTACTTACAAGCATTAGGAAAAAACTCACATGCGTTTCTCTGAAAGAGAAGCAGTCTGTTCCAACACTTCAATTAACTGTGCGAAGTGAATGGAGTGTTGCATCACTTTCTAAATTCTGTCCTTTCAGAGAAAATCACTTTCCTTTGAAAGTGCCTTAAACTACATTCAAGCATTCACAAAAAACTCACATGCGTTTCTCTTAAAGAGAAGCAGTCTGCTCCAACACTTCAATTCACTGTGCGAAGTGAATGGAGTGTTGCTTCAGTTTCTAAATGCTGTCCTTTCAGAGAAAATCACTTTCCTTTGAAAGTGCCTTAAGCAACTTGCAAGAATTCAAAAGAAACTCACATGCGTTTCTCTGAAAGAGAAGCAGTCTGTTCCAACACTTCAATTCACTGTGTGAAGTGAATGGAGTGTTGCTTCACTTTCTAAATGCTGTCCTTTCAGAGAAAATCACTTTCCTTTGAAAGTGCCTTAAGCTACTTACAAGCATTGAACAGAAACTCACATGCATTTCTCTGAAAGAGAAGCAGTCTGTTCCAACACTTCAATTCACTGTGCAAAGTGAATGGAGTGTTGCTTCACTTTCTAAATGCTGTCCTTTCAGAGAAAATCACTTTCCTTTGAAAGTGCCTTAAGCAACTTGCAAGCATTCACAAGAAACACTAATGCGTTTATATGAAAGAGAGGCACTCTGTTCCAACACTTTAATTCACTGCACGAAGGGAATGGAGTGTTGCTTCACTTTCTAAATGCTGTCCTTTAAGAGAAAATCACTTTCCTTTGAAAGTGCCTTAAGCTACTTACAAGCATTCACCAGAAACTCACATGCGTTTCTCTGAAAGAGAAGCAGTCGGTTCCAACACTTCAATTCACTGTGCGAAGTGAATGGAGTGTTGCTTCACTTTCTAAATGCTGTCCTTTCAGAGAAAATCACTTTCCTTTGAAAGTGCCTTTAGCAACTTGCAAGAATTCACAAGAAACTCACATGCGTATCTCTGAAAGAGAAGCAGTCTGTTCCAACACTTCAATTCACTGTGTGAAGTGAATGGAGTGTTGCTTCACTTTCTAAATGCTGTCCTTTCAGAGAAAATCACTTTCCTTTGAATGTGCCTTAAGCTACTTACAAGCATTTAACAGAAACTCACATGCGTTTCTCTGAAAGAGAAGCAGTCTGTTCCAATACTTCAATTCACTGTGTGAAGTGAATGGAGTGTTGCTTCACTTTCTAAATGCTGGCCTTTCAGAGAAAATCACTTTCCTTTGAAAGTGCCTTAAGCTACTTACAAGCATTCACCAGAAACTCACATGCGTTTCGCTGAAAGAGAAGCAGTCTGTTCCAACACTTCAATTCACTGTGCGAAGTGAATGGAGTGTTACTTCACTTTCTAAATGCTGTTCTTTCAGAGAAAATCACTTTCCTTTGAAAGTGCCTTAAGCTACTTGCAAGCATTAGGAAGAAACTCACATGCGTTTCTCTGAAAGAGAAGCAGTCTGTTCCAACACTTCAATTCACTGTGCGAAGTGAATGGAGTGTTGCCTCACTTTCTAAATGCTGTCCTTTCAGAGAAAATCACTTTCCATTGAAAGTGCCTTAAACTACTTTCAAGCATTCACAAAAAACTCACATGCGTTTCTCTGAAAGAGAAGCAGACTGTTCCAACACTTCAATTCACTGTGCGAAGTGAATGGAGTGTTGCTTCACTTTCTAAATGCTGTCCTTTCAGAGAAAATCCCTTTCCTTTGAATGTGCCTTAAGCTACTTGCAAGCATTTAACAGAAACTCAAATGCGTTTCTCTGAAAGAGAAGCAGTCTGTTCCAACACTTCAATTCACTGTGCGAAGTGAATGGAGTGTTGCTTCACTTTCTAAATGCTGTCCAATCAGAGAAAATCACTTTCCTTTGAAAGTGCCTTAAGCTACTTGCAAGCATTAGGAAGAAACTCACATGCGTTTCTCTGAAAGAGAAGCATCTGTTCCAACACTTCAATTCACTGTGCGAAGTGAATGGAGTGTTGCTTCAGTTTCTAAATGCTGTCCTTTCAGAGATAATCACTTTCCTTTGAAAGTGCCTTAAGAAACTTGCAAGCATTCACAAGAAACTCACATGCGTTTCTCTGAAAGAGAAGCAGTCTGTTCCAACACTTCAATTCACTGTGCGAAGTGAATGGAGTGTTGCTTCACTTTCTAAATTATGTCCTTTCAGAGAAAATCACTTTCCTTTGAAAGTGCCTTAAGCAACTTACAAGCATTCACAAGAAACACTAATGCGTTTCTATGAGAGAGAAGCACTCTGTTCCAACACTTCAATTCACTGCACGAAGGGAATGGAGTGTTGCTTCACTTTCTAAATGCTGTCCTTTCAGAGAAAATCACTTTCCTTTGAAAGTGCCTTAAGCTACTTACGAGCATTCAACAGAAACTCACATGCGTTTCTCTGAAAGAGAAGCAGTCTGTTCCAACACTTCAATTCACTGTGCGAAGTGAATGGAGTGTTGCTTCACTTTCTAAATGCTGTCCTTTCAGAGAAAATCACTTTCCTTTGAAAGTGCCTTAAACTACTTTCAAGCACTCACAAAAAACTCACGTGCGTTTCTCTTAAAGAGAAGCAGTCTGTTCCAACACTTCAATTCACTGTGCGAAGTGAATGGAGTGTTGCTTCACTTTCTAAATGCTGTCCTTTCAGAGAAAATCACTTTCCTTTGAAAGTGCCTTAAGCAACTTGCAAGAATTCACAAAAAACTCACATGCGTTTCTCTGAAAGAGAAGCAGTCTGTTCCAACACTTCAATTCACTGCACGAAGGGAATGGAGTGTTGCTTCACTTTCTAAATGCTGTCCTTTCAGAGAAAATCACTTTCCTTTGAAAGTGCCTTAAGCTACTTACAAGCATTAGGAAAAAACTCACATGCGTTTCTCTGAAAGAGAAGCAGTCTGTTCCAACACTTCAATTAACTGTGCGAAGTGAATGGAGTGTTGCATCACTTTCTAAATTCTGTCCTTTCAGAGAAAATCACTTTCCTTTGAAAGTGCCTTAAACTACATTCAAGCATTCACAAAAAACTCACATGCGTTTCTCTTAAAGAGAAGCAGTCTGCTCCAACACTTCAATTCACTGTGCGAAGTGAATGGAGTGTTGCTTCAGTTTCTAAATGCTGTCCTTTCAGAGAAAATCACTTTCCTTTGAAAGTGCCTTAAGCAACTTGCAAGAATTCAAAAGAAACTCACATGCGTTTCTCTGAAAGAGAAGCAGTCTGTTCCAACACTTCAATTCACTGTGTGAAGTGAATGGAGTGTTGCTTCACTTTCTAAATGCTGTCCTTTCAGAGAAAATCACTTTCCTTTGAAAGTGCCTTAAGCTACTTACAAGCATTGAACAGAAACTCACATGCATTTCTCTGAAAGAGAAGCAGTCTGTTCCAACACTTCAATTCACTGTGCAAAGTGAATGGAGTGTTGCTTCACTTTCTAAATGCTGTCCTTTCAGAGAAAATCACTTTCCTTTGAAAGTGCCTTAAGCAACTTGCAAGCATTCACAAGAAACACTAATGCGTTTATATGAAAGAGAGGCACTCTGTTCCAACACTTTAATTCACTGCACGAAGGGAATGGAGTGTTGCTTCACTTTCTAAATGCTGTCCTTTAAGAGAAAATCACTTTCCTTTGAAAGTGCCTTAAGCTACTTACAAGCATTCACCAGAAACTCACATGCGTTTCTCTGAAAGAGAAGCAGTCGGTTCCAACACTTCAATTCACTGTGCGAAGTGAATGGAGTGTTGCTTCAGCTTCTAAATGCTGTCCTTTCAGAGAAAATCCCTTTCCTTTGAATGTGCCTTAAGCTACTTGCAAGCATTTAACAGAAACTCAAATGCGTTTCTCTGAAAGAGAAGCAGTCTGTTCCAACACTTCAATTCACTGTGCGAAGTGAATGGAGTGTTGCTTCACTTTCTAAATGCTGTCCAATCAGAGAAAATCACTTTCCTTTGAAAGTGCCTTAAGCTACTTGCAAGCATTAGGAAGAAACTCACATGCGTTTCTCTGAAAGAGAAGCATCTGTTCCAACACTTCAATTCACTGTGCGAAGTGAATGGAGTGTTGCTTCAGTTTCTAAATGCTGTCCTTTCAGAGAAAATCACTTTCCTTTGAAAGTGCCTTTAGAAACTTGCAAGCATTCACAAGAAACTCACATGCGTTTCTCTGAAAGAGAAGCAGTCTGTTCCAACACTTCAATTCACTGTGCGAAGTGAATGGAGTGTTGCTTCACTTTCTAAATTATGTCCTTTCAGAGAAAATCACTTTCCTTTGAAAGTGCCTTAAGCAACTTACAAGCATTCACAAGAAACACTAATGCGTTTCTATGAGAGAGAAGCACTCTGTTCCAACACTTCAATTCACTGCACGAAGGGAATGGAGTGTTGCTTCACTTTCTAAATGCTGTCCTTTCAGAGAAAATCACTTTCCTTTGAAAGTGCCTTAAGCTACTTACGAGCATTCAACAGAAACTCACATGCGTTTCTCTGAAAGAGAAGCAGTCTGTTCCAACACTTCAATTCACTGTGCGAAGTGAATGGAGTGTTGCTTCACTTTCTAAATGCTGTCCTTTCAGAGAAAATCACTTTCCTTTGAAAGTGCCTTAAACTACTTTCAAGCACTCACAAAAAACTCACGTGCGTTTCTCTTAAAGAGAAGCAGTCTGTTCCAACACTTCAATTCACTGTGCGAAGTGAATGGAGTGTTGCTTCACTTTCTAAATGCTGTCCTTTCAGAGAAAATCACTTTCCTTTGAAAGTGCCTTAAGCAACTTGCAAGAATTCACAAAAAACTCACATGCGTTTCTCTGAAAGAGAAGCAGTCTGTTCCAACACTTCAATTCACTGCACGAAGGGAATGGAGTGTTGCTTCACTTTCTAAATGCTGTCCTTTCAGAGAAAATCACTTTCCTTTGAAAGTGCCTTAAGCTACTTACAAGCATTAGGAAAAAACTCACATGCGTTTCTCTGAAAGAGAAGCAGTCTGTTCCAACACTTCAATTAACTGTGCGAAGTGAATGGAGTGTTGCATCACTTTCTAAATTCTGTCCTTTCAGAGAAAATCACTTTCCTTTGAAAGTGCCTTAAACTACATTCAAGCATTCACAAAAAACTCACATGCGTTTCTCTTAAAGAGAAGCAGTCTGCTCCAACACTTCAATTCACTGTGCGAAGTGAATGGAGTGTTGCTTCAGTTTCTAAATGCTGTCCTTTCAGAGAAAATCACTTTCCTTTGAAAGTGCCTTAAGCAACTTGCAAGAATTCAAAAGAAACTCACATGCGTTTCTCTGAAAGAGAAGCAGTCTGTTCCAACACTTCAATTCACTGTGTGAAGTGAATGGAGTGTTGCTTCACTTTCTAAATGCTGTCCTTTCAGAGAAAATCACTTTCCTTTGAAAGTGCCTTAAGCTACTTACAAGCATTGAACAGAAACTCACATGCATTTCTCTGAAAGAGAAGCAGTCTGTTCCAACACTTCAATTCACTGTGCAAAGTGAATGGAGTGTTGCTTCACTTTCTAAATGCTGTCCTTTCAGAGAAAATCACTTTCCTTTGAAAGTGCCTTAAGCAACTTGCAAGCATTCACAAGAAACACTAATGCGTTTATATGAAAGAGAGGCACTCTGTTCCAACACTTTAATTCACTGCACGAAGGGAATGGAGTGTTGCTTCACTTTCTAAATGCTGTCCTTTAAGAGAAAATCACTTTCCTTTGAAAGTGCCTTAAGCTACTTACAAGCATTCACCAGAAACTCACATGCGTTTCTCTCAAAGAGAAGCAGTCGGTTCCAACACTTCAATTCACTGTGCGAAGTGAATGGAGTGTTGCTTCACTTTCTAAATGCTGTCCTTTCAGAGAAAATCACTTTCCTTTGAAAGTGCCTTTAGCAACTTGCAAGAATTCACAAGAAACTCACATGCGTATCTCTGAAAGAGAAGCAGTCTGTTCCAACACTTCAATTCACTGTGTGAAGTGAATGGAGTGTTGCTTCACTTTCTAAATGCTGTCCTTTCAGAGAAAATCACTTTCCTTTGAATGTGCCTTAAGCTACTTACAAGCATTTAACAGAAACTCACATGCGTTTCTCTGAAAGAGAAGCAGTCTGTTCCAATACTTCAATTCACTGTGTGAAGTGAATGGAGTGTTGCTTCACTTTCTAAATGCTGGCCTTTCAGAGAAAATCACTTTCCTTTGAAAGTGCCTTAAGCTACTTACAAGCATTCACCAGAAACTCACATGCGTTTCGCTGAAAGAGAAGCAGTCTGTTCCAACACTTCAATTCACTGTGCGAAGTGAATGGAGTGTTACTTCACTTTCTAAATGCTGTTCTTTCAGAGAAAATCACTTTCCTTTGAAAGTGCCTTAAGCTACTTGCAAGCATTAGGAAGAAACTCACATGCGTTTCTCTGAAAGAGAAGCAGTCTGTTCCAACACTTCAATTCACTGTGCGAAGTGAATGGAGTGTTGCCTCACTTTCTAAATGCTGTCCTTTCAGAGAAAATCACTTTCCATTGAAAGTGCCTGAAACTACTTTCAAGCATTCACAAAAAACTCACATGCGTTTCTCTGAAAGAGAAGCAGACTGTTCCAACACTTCAATTCACTGTGCGAAGTGAATGGAGTGTTGCTTCACTTTCTAAATGCTGTCCTTTCAGAGAAAATCCCTTTCCTTTGAATGTGCTTTAAGCTACTTGCAAGCATTTAACAGAAACTCAAATGCGTTTCTCTGAAAGAGAAGCAGTCTGTTCCAACACTTCAATTCACTGTGCGAAGTGAATGGAGTGTTGCTTCACTTTCTAAATGCTGTCCAATCAGAGAAAATCACTTTCCTTTGAAAGTGCCTTAAGCTACTTGCAAGCATTAGGAAGAAACTCACATGCGTTTCTCTGAAAGAGAAGCATCTGTTCCAACACTTCAATTCACTGTGCGAAGTGAATGGAGTGTTGCTTCAGTTTCTAAATGCTGTCCTTTCAGAGAAAATCACTTTCCTTTGAAACTGCCTTAAACTACTTTCAAGCATTCACAAAAAAAATCACATGCGTTTCTCTGAAAGAGAAGCAGTCTGTTCCAACACTTCAATTCACAGTGCGAAGTGAATGGAGTGTTGCTTCAGTTTCTAAATGCTGTCCTTTCAGACAAAATCACTTTCCTTTGAAAGTGCCTTAAGCAACTTGCAAGAATTCACAAGAAACTCACATGCGTTTCTCTGAAAGAGAAGCAGTCTGTTCCAACACTTCAATTCACTGTGCGAAGTGAATGGAGTGTTGCTTAACTTTCTAAATGCTGTCCTTTCAGAGAAAATCACTTTCCATTGAAAGTGCCTTAAGCTACTTGCTAGCATTCACAAGAAACACTAATGCGTTTCTATGAAAGAGAAGCAGTCTTTTCCAACACTTCAATTCATTGCGCGAAGGGAATGGAGTGTTGCTTTATTTTCTAAATGCTGTCCTTTCAGAGAAAATCACTTTCCTTTGAAAGAGCCTTAAGCTACTTACAAGCATTCAACAGAAATTCACATGCATTTCTCTGAAAGAGAAGCAGTCTGTTCCAACACTTCAATTCACTGTACAAAGTGAATGGAGTGTTGCTTCACTTTCTAAATGCTGTCCTTTCAGAGAAAATCACTTTCCTTTGAAAGAGCCTTAAGCTACTTACAAGCATTCAACAGAAACTCACATGCATTTCTCTGAAAGAGAAGCAGTCTGTTCCAACACTTCAATTCACTGTGCAAAGTGAATGGAGTGTTGCTTCACTTTCTAAATGCTGTCCTTTCAGAGAAAATCACTTTCCTTTGAAAGTGCATTCAGCTACTTACAAGCATTCACCAGAAACTCACATGCGTTTTTCTGAAAAAGAAGCAGTCTGTTCCAACACTTCAATTCACCGTGCGAAGTGAATGGAGTGTTGCTTCACTTTCTAAATGCTGTCCTTTCAGAGAAAATCACTTTCCTTTGAAAGTGCCTCAAGCTACTTGCAAGCATTAGGAAGAAAGTCACATGCGTTTCTCTGAAAGAGAAGCAGTCTGTTCCAACACTTCAATTCACTGTGCGAAGTGAATGGAGTGTTGCTTCACTTTCTAAATGCTGTCCTTTCAGAGAAAATCACTTTCCTTTGATAGTGCCTTAAGCTACTTGCAAGCATTAGGAAGAAACTCACATGCGTTTCTCTGAAAGAGAAGCAGTCTGTTCCAACACTTCAATTCACTGTGTGAAGTGAATAGAGTGTTGCCTCACTTTCTAAATGCTGTCCTTTCAGAGAAAATCACTTTCCTTTGAAAGTGCCTTAAACTACTTACAAGAATTTAACAGAAACTCACATGCGTTTCTCTGAAAGAGAAGCAGTCTGTTCCAACACTTCAATTCACTGTGCGAAGTGAATGGAGTGTTGCTTCACTTTCTAAATGCTGTTCTTTCAGAGAAAATCACTTTCCTTTGAAAGTGCCTTAAGCTACTTACAAGCATTAGGAAGAAACTCACATGCGTTTCTCTGAAAGAGAAGCAGTCCGTTCCAACACTTCAATTCACTGTGCGAAGTGAATGGAGTGTTGCTTCACTTTCTAAATGCTGTCCTTTCAGAGAAAATCACTTTCCTTTGAAAGTGCCTTAAGCTACTTGCAAGCATTAGGAAGAAACTCACATGCGTTTCTCTGAAAGAGAAGCAGTCTGTTCCAACACTTCAATTCACTGTGTGAAGTGAATGGAGTGTTGCCTCACTTTCTAAATGCTGTCTTTTCAGAGAAAATCACTTTCCTTTGAAAGTGCCTTAAACTACTTTCAAGCATTCATAAAAAACTCACATGCGTTTCTCTGAAAGAGAAGCAGTCTGTTCCAACACTTCAATTCACTGTGCGAAGTGAATGGAGTGTTGCTTCAGTTTCTAAATGCTGTCCTTTCAGAGAAAATCACTTTCCTTTGAAAGTGCCTTAAGAAACTTGCAAGCATTCACAAGAAACTCACATGCGTTTCTCTGAAAGAGAAGCAGTCTGTTCCAACACTTCAATTCACTGTGCGAAGTGAATGGAGTGTTGCTTCACTTTCTAAATTATGTCCTTTCAGAGAAAATCACTTTCCTTTGAAAGTGCCTTAAGCAACTTACAAGCATTCACAAGAAACACTAATGCGTTTCTATGAGAGAGAAGCACTCTGTTCCAACACTTCAATTCACTGCACGAAGGGAATGGAGTGTTGCTTCACTTTCTAAATGCTGTCCTTTCAGAGAAAATCACTTTCCTTTGAAAGTGCCTTAAGCGACTTACGAGCATTCAACAGAAACTCACATGCGTTTCTCTGAAAGAGAAGCAGTCTGTTCCAACACGTCAATTCACTGTGCGAAGTGAATGGAGTGTTGCTTCACTTTCTAAATGCTGTCCTTTCAGAGAAAATCACTTTCCTTTGAAAGTGCCTTAAACTACTTTCAAGCACTCACAAAAAACTCACGTGCGTTTCTCTTAAAGAGAAGCAGTCTGTTCCAACACTTCAATTCACTGTGCGAAGTGAATGGAGTGTTGCTTCACTTTCTAAATGCTGTCCTTTCAGAGAAAATCACTTTCCTTTGAAAGTGCCTTAAGCAACTTGCAAGAATTCACAAAAAACTCACATGCGTTTCTCTGAAAGAGAAGCAGTCTGTTCCAACACTTCAATTCACTGCACGAAGGGAATGGAGTGTTGCTTCACTTTCTAAATGCTGTCCTTTCAGAGAAAATCACTTTCCTTTGAAAGTGCCTTAAGCTACTTACAAGCATTAGGAAAAAACTCACATGTGTTTCTCTGAAAGAGAAGCAGTCTGTTCCAACACTTCAATTAACTGTGCGAAGTGAATGGAGTGTTGCATCACTTTCTAAATTCTGTCCTTTCAGAGAAAATCACTTTCCTTTGAAAGTGCCTTAAACTACATTCAAGCATTCACAAAAAACTCACATGCGTTTCTCTTAAAGAGAAGCAGTCTGCTCCAACACTTCAATTCACTGTGCGAAGTGAATGAAGTGTTGCTTCAGTTTCTAAATGCTGTCCTTTCAGAGAAAATCACTTTCCTTTGAAAGTGCCTTAAGCAACTTGCAAGAATTCAAAAGAAACTCACATGCGTTTCTCTGAAAGAGAAGCAGTCTGTTCCAACACTTCAATTCACTGTGTGAAGTGAATGGAGTGTTGCTTCACTTTCTAAATGCTGTCCTTTCAGAGAAAATCACTTTCCTTTGAAAGTGCCTTAAGCTACTTACAAGCATTGAACAGAAACTCACATGCATTTCTCTGAAAGAGAAGCAGTCTGTTCCAACATTCAATTCACTGTGCAAAGTGAATGGAGTGTTGCTTCACTTTCTAAATGCTGTCCTTTCAGAGAAAATCACTTTCCTTTGAAAGTGCCTTAAGCAACTTGCAAGCATTCACAAGAAACACTAATGCGTTTATATGAAAGAGAGGCACTCTGTTCCAACACTTTAATTCACTGCACGAAGGGAATGGAGTGTTGCTTCACTTTCTAAATGCTGTCCTTTAAGAGAAAATCACTTTCCTTTGAAAGTGCCTTAAGCTACTTACAAGCATTCACCAGAAACTCACATGCGTTTCTCTGAAAGAGAAGCAGTCGGTTCCAACACTTCAATTCACTGTGCGAAGTGAATGGAGTGTTGCTTCACTTTCTAAATGCTGTCCTTTCAGAGAAAATCACTTTCCTTTGAAAGTGCCTTAAGCGACTTACGAGCATTCAACAGAAACTCACATGCGTATCTCTGAAAGAGAAGCAGTCTGTTCCAACACTTAAATTCACTGTGTGAAGTGAATGGAGTGTTGCTTCACTTTCTAAATGCTGGCCTTTCAGAGAAAATCACTTTCCTTTGAAAGTGCCTTAAGCTACTTACAAGCATTCACCAGAAACTCACATGCGTTTCGCTGAAAGAGAAGCAGTCTGTTCCAACACTTCAATTCACTGTGCGAAGTGAATGGAGTGTTACTTCACTTTCTAAATGCTGTTCTTTCAGAGAAAATCACTTTCCTTTGAAAGTGCCTTAAGCTACTTGCAAGCATTAGGAAGAAACTCACATGCGTTTCTCTGAAAGAGAAGCAGTCTGTTCCAACACTTCAATTCACTGTGCGAAGTGAATGGAGTGTTGCCTCACTTTCTAAATGCTGTCCTTTCAGAGAAAATCACTTTCCATTGAAAGTGCCTGAAACTACTTTCAAGCATTCACAAAAAACTCACATGCGTTTCTCTGAAAGAGAAGCAGACTGTTCCAACACTTCAATTCACTGTGCGAAGTGAATGGAGTGTTGCTTCACTTTCTAAATGCTGTCCTTTCAGAGAAAATCCCTTTCCTTTGAATGTGCCTTAAGCTACTTGCAAGCATTTAACAGAAACTCAAATGCGTTTCTCTGAAAGAGAAGCAGTCTGTTCCAACACTTCAATTCACAGTGCGAAGTGAATGGAGTGTTGCCTCACTTTCTAAATGCTGTCCTTTCAGAGAAAATCACTTTCCTTTGAAAGTGCCTTAAACTACTTACAAGAATTTAACAGAAACTCACATGCGTTTCTCTGAAAGAGAAGCAGTCTGTTCCAACACTTCAATTCACTGTGCGAAGTGAATGGAGTGTTGCTTCACTTTCTAAATGCTGTTCTTTCAGAGAAAATCACTTTCCTTTGAAAGTGCCTTTAGCTACTTACAAGCATTAGGAAGAAACTCACATGCGTTTCTCTGAAAGAGAAGCAGTCAGTTTCAACACTTCAATTCACTGTGCGAAGTGAATGGAGTGTTGCTTCACTTTCTAAATGCTGTCCTTTCAGAGAAAATCACTTTCCTTTGAAAGTGCCTTAAGCTACTTGCAAGCATTAGGAAGAAACTCACATGCGTTTCTCTGAAAGAGAAGCAGTCTGTTCCAACACTTCAATTCACTGTACAAAGTGAATGGAGTGTTGCTTCACTTTCTAAATGCTGTCCTTTCAGAGAAAATCACTTTCCTTTGAAAGTGCCTTAAGCTACTTGCAAGCATTAGGAAGAAACTCACATGCGTTTCTCTGAAAGAGAAGCAGTCGGTTCCAACACTTCAATTCACTGTGTGAAGTGAATGGAGTGTTGCCTCACTTTCTAAATGCTGTCTTTTCAGAGAAAATCACTTTCCTTTGAAAGTGCCTTAAACTACTTTCAAGCATTCATAAAAAACTCACATGCGTTTCTCTGAAAGAGAAGCAGTCTGTTCCAACACTTCAATTCACTGTGCGAAGTGAATGGAGTGTTGCTTCAGTTTCTAAATGCTGTCCTTTCAGAGAAAATCACTTTCCTTTGAAAGTGCCTTAAGAAACTTGCAAGCATTCACAAGAAACTCACATGCGTTTCTCTGAAAGAGAAGCAGTCTGTTCCAACACTTCAATTCACTGTGCGAAGTGAATGGAGTGTTGCTTCACTTTCTAAATTATGTCCTTTCAGAGAAAATCACTTTCCTTTGAAAGTGCCTTAAGCAACTTACAAGCATTCACAAGAAACACTAATGCGTTTCTATGAGAGAGAAGCACTCTGTTCCAACACTTCAATTCACTGCACGAAGGGAATGGAGTGTTGCTTCACTTTCTAAATGCTGTCCTTTCAGAGAAAATCACTTTCCTTTGAAAGTGCCTTAAGCTACTTACGAGCATTCAACAGAAACTCACATGCGTTTCTCTGAAAGAGAAGCAGTCTGTTCCAACACTTCAATTCACTGTGCGACGTGAATGGAGTGTTGCTTCACTTTCTAAATGCTGTCCTTTCAGAGAAAATCACTTTCCTTTGAAAGTGCCTTAAACTACTTTCAAGCACTCACAAAAAACTCACGTGCGTTTCTCTTAAAGAGAAGCAGTCTGTTCCAACACTTCAATTCACTGTGCGAAGTGAATGGAGTGTTGCTTCACTTTCTAAATGCTGTCCTTTCAGAGAAAATCACTTTCCTTTGAAAGTGCCTTAAGCAACTTGCAAGAATTCACAAAAAACTCACATGCGTTTCTCTGAAAGAGAAGCAGTCTGTTCCAACACTTCAATTCACTGCACGAAGGGAATGGAGTGTTGCTTCACTTTCTAAATGCTGTCCTTTCAGAGAAAATCACTTTCCTTTGAAAGTGCCTTAAACTACATTCAAGCATTCACAAAAAACTCACATGCGTTTCTCTTAAAGAGAAGCAGTCTGCTCGAACACTTCAATTCACTGTGCGAAGTGAATGGAGTGTTGCTTCAGTTTCTAAATGCTGTCCTTTCAGAGAAAATCACTTTCCTTTGAAAGTGCCTTAAGCAACTTGCAAGAATTCAAAAGAAACTCACATGCGTTTCTCTGAAAGAGAAGCAGTCTGTTCCAACACTTCAATTCACTGTGCGAAGTGAATGGAGTGTTGCTTCACTTTCTAAATGCTGTTCTTTCAGAGAAAATCACTTTCCTTTGAAAGTGCCTTTAGCTACTTACAAGCATTAGGAAGAAACTCACATGCGTTTCTCTGAAAGAGAAGCAGTCAGTTTCAACACTTCAATTCACTGTGCGAAGTGAATGGAGTGTTGCTTCACTTTCTAAATGCTGTCCTTTCAGAGAAAATCACTTTCCTTTGAAAGTGCCTTAAGCTACTTGCAAGCATTAGGAAGAAACTCACATGCGTTTCTCTGAAAGAGAAGCAGTCTGTTCCAACACTTCAATTCACTGTACAAAGTGAATGGAGTGTTGCTTCACTTTCTAAATGCTGTCCTTTCAGAGAAAATCACTTTCCTTTGAAAGTGCCTTAAGCTACTTGCAAGCATTAGGAAGAAACTCACATGCGTTTCTCTGAAAGAGAAGCAGTCGGTTCCAACACTTCAATTCACTGTGTGAAGTGAATGGAGTGTTGCCTCACTTTCTAAATGCTGTCTTTTCAGAGAAAATCACTTTCCTTTGAAAGTGCCTTAAACTACTTTCAAGCATTCATAAAAAACTCACATGCGTTTCTCTGAAAGAGAAGCAGTCTGTTCCAACACTTCAATTCACTGTGCGAAGTGAATGGAGTGTTGCTTCAGTTTCTAAATGCTGTCCTTTCAGAGAAAATCACTTTCCTTTGAAAGTGCCTTAAGAAACTTGCAAGCATTCACAAGAAACTCACATGCGTTTCTCTGAAAGAGAAGCAGTCTGTTCCAACACTTCAATTCACTGTGCGAAGTGAATGGAGTGTTGCTTCACTTTCTAAATTATGTCCTTTCAGAGAAAATCACTTTCCTTTGAAAGTGCCTTAAGCAACTTACAAGCATTCACAAGAAACACTAATGCGTTTCTATGAGAGAGAAGCACTCTGTTCCAACACTTCAATTCACTGCACGAAGGGAATGGAGTGTTGCTTCACTTTCTAAATGCTGTCCTTTCAGAGAAAATCACTTTCCTTTGAAAGTGCCTTAAGCTACTTACGAGCATTCAACAGAAACTCACATGCGTTTCTCTGAAAGAGAAGCAGTCTGTTCCAACACTTCAATTCACTGTGCGACGTGAATGGAGTGTTGCTTCACTTTCTAAATGCTGTCCTTTCAGAGAAAATCACTTTCCTTTGAAAGTGCCTTAAACTACTTTCAAGCACTCACAAAAAACTCACGTGCGTTTCTCTTAAAGAGAAGCAGTCTGTTCCAACACTTCAATTCACTGTGCGAAGTGAATGGAGTGTTGCTTCACTTTCTAAATGCTGTCCTTTCAGAGAAAATCACTTTCCTTTGAAAGTGCCTTAAGCAACTTGCAAGAATTCACAAAAAACTCACATGCGTTTCTCTGAAAGAGAAGCAGTCTGTTCCAACACTTCAATTCACTGCACGAAGGGAATGGAGTGTTGCTTCACTTTCTAAATGCTGTCCTTTCAGAGAAAATCACTTTCCTTTGAAAGTGCCTTAAACTACATTCAAGCATTCACAAAAAACTCACATGCGTTTCTCTTAAAGAGAAGCAGTCTGCTCGAACACTTCAATTCACTGTGCGAAGTGAATGGAGTGTTGCTTCAGTTTCTAAATGCTGTCCTTTCAGAGAAAATCACTTTCCTTTGAAAGTGCCTTAAGCAACTTGCAAGAATTCAAAAGAAACTCACATGCGTTTCTCTGAAAGAGAAGCAGTCTGTTCCAACACTTCAATTCACTGTGTGAAGTGAATGGAGTGTTGCTTCACTTTCTAAATGCTGTCTTTTCAGAGAAAATCACTTTCCTTTGAAAGTGCCTTAAGCTACTTACAAGCATTGAACAGAAACTCACATGCATTTCTCTGAAAGAGAAGCAGTCTGTTCCAACACTTCAATTCACTGTGCAAAGTGAATGGAGTGTTGCTTCACTTTCTAAATGCTGTCCTTTCAGAGAAAATCACTTTCCTTTGAAAGTGCCTTAAGCAACTTGCAAGCATTCACAAGAAACACTAATGCGTTTATATGAAAGAGAGGCACTCTGTTCCAACATTTTAATTCACTGCACGAAGGGAATGGAGTGTTGCTTCACTTTCTAAATGCTGTCCTTTAAGAGAAAATCACTTTCCTTTGAAAGTGCCTTAAGCTACTTACAAGCATTCACCAGAAACTCACATGCGTTTCTCTGAAAGAGAAGCAGTCGGTTCCAACACTTCAATTCACTGTGCGAAGTGAATGGAGTGTTGCATCACTTTCTAAATGCTGTCCTTTCAGAGAAAATCACTTTCCTTTGAAAGTGCCTTTAGCAACTTGCAAGAATTCACAAGAAACTCACATGCGTATCTCTGAAAGAGAAGCAGTCTGTTCCAACACTTAAATTCACTGTGTGAAGTGAATGGAGTGTTGCTTCACTTTCTAAATGCTGTCCTTTCAGAGAAAATCACTTTCCTTTGAATGTGCCTTAAGCTACTTACAAGCATTTAACAGAAACTCACATGCGTTTCTCTGAAAGAGAAGCAGTCTGTTCCAATACTTCAATTCACTGTGTGAAGTGAATGGAGTGTTGCTTCACTTTCTAAATGCTGGCCTTTCAGAGAAAATCACTTTCCTTTGAAAGTGCCTTAAGCTACTTACAAGCATTCACCAGAAACTCACATGCGTTTCGCTGAAAGAGAAGCAGTCTGTTCCAACACTTCAATTCACTGTGCGAAGTGAATGGAGTGTTACTTCACTTTCTAAATGCTGTTCTTTCAGAGAAAATCACTTTCCTTTTAAAGTGCCTTAAGCTACTTGCAAGCATTAGGAAGAAACTCACATGCGTTTCTCTGAAAGAGAAGCAGTCTGTTCCAACACTTCAATTCACTGTGCGAAGTGAATGGAGTGTTGCCTCACTTTCTAAATGCTGTCCTTTCAGAGAAAATCACTTTCCATTGAAAGTGCCTGAAACTACTTTCAAGCATTCACAAAAAACTCACATGCGTTTCTCTGAAAGAGAAGCAGACTGTTCCAACACTTCAATTCACTGTGCGAAGTGAATGGAGTGTTGCTTCACTTTCTAAATGCTGTCCTTTCAGAGAAAATCCCTTTCCTTTGAATGTGCCTTAAGCTAATTGCAAGCATTTAACAGAAACTCAAATGCGTTTCTCTGAAAGAGAAGCAGTCTGTTCCAACACTTCAATTCACTGTGCGAAGTGAATGGAGTGTTGCTTCACTTTCTAAATGCTGTCCAATCAGAGAAAATCACTTTCCTTTGAAAGTGCCTTAAGCTACTTGCAAGCATTAGGAAGAAACTCACATGCGTTTCTCTGAAAGAGAAGCATCTGTTCCAACACTTCAATTCACTGTGCGAAGTGAATGGAGTGTTGCTTCAGTTTCTAAATGCTGTCCTTTCAGAGAAAATCACTTTCCTTTGAAACTGCCTTAAACTACTTTCAAGCATTCACAAAAAAAATCACATGCGTTTCTCTGAAAGAGAAGCAGTCTGTTCCAACACTTCAATTCACTGTGCAAAGTGAATGGAGTGTTGCTTCACTTTCTAAATGCTGTCCTTTCAGAGAAAATCACTTTCCTTTGAAAGTGCCTTAAGCAACTTGCAAGCATTCACAAGAAACACTAATGCGTTTATATGAAAGAGAGGCACTCTGTTCCAACACTTTAATTCACTGCACGAAGGGAATGGAGTGTTGCTTCACTTTCTAAATGCTGTCCTTTAAGAGAAAATCACTTTCCTTTGAAAGTGCCTTAAGCTACTTACAAGCATTCACCAGAAACTCACATGCGTTTCTCTGAAAGAGAAGCAGTCGGTTCCAACACTTCAATTCACTGTGCGAAGTGAATGGAGTGTTGCTTCACTTTCTAAATGCTGTCCTTTCAGAGAAAATCACTTTCCTTTGAAAGTGCCTTTAGCAACTTGCAAGAATTCACAAGAAACTCACATGCGTATCTCTGAAAGAGAAGCAGTCTGTTCCAACACTTAAATTCACTGTGTGAAGTGAATGGAGTGTTGCTTCACTTTCTAAATGCTGTCCTTTCAGAGAAAATCACTTTCCTTTGAATGTGCCTTAAGCTACTTACAAGCATTTAACAGAAACTCACATGCGTTTCTCTGAAAGAGAAGCAGTCTGTTCCAATACTTCAATTCACTGTGTGAAGTGAATGGAGTGTTGCTTCACTTTCTAAATGCTGGCCTTTCAGAGAAAATCACTTTCCTTTGAAAGTGCCTTAAGCTACTTACAAGCATTCACCAGAAACTCACATGCGTTTCGCTGAAAGAGAAGCAGTCTGTTCCAACACTTCAATTCACTGTGCGAAGTGAATGGAGTGTTACTTCACTTTCTAAATGCTGTTCTTTCAGAGAAAATCACTTTCCTTTGAAAGTGCCTTAAGCTACTTGCAAGCATTAGGAAGAAACTCACATGCGTTTCTCTGAAAGAGAAGCAGTCTGTTCCAACACTTCAATTCACTGTGCGAAGTGAATGGAGTGTTGCCTCACTTTCTAAATGCTGTCCTTTCAGAGAAAATCACTTTCCATTGAAAGTGCCTGAAACTACTTTCAAGCATTCACAAAAAACTCACATGCGTTTCTCTGAAAGAGAAGCAGACTGTTCCAACACTTCAATTCACTGTGCGAAGTGAATGGAGTGTTGCTTCACTTTCTAAATGCTGTCCTTTCAGAGAAAATCCCTTTCCTTTGAATGTGCCTTAAGCTAATTGCAAGCATTTAACAGAAACTCAAATGCGTTTCTCTGAAAGAGAAGCAGTCTGTTCCAACACTTCAATTCACTGTGCGAAGTGAATGGAGTGTTGCTTCACTTTCTAAATGCTGTCCAATCAGAGAAAATCACTTTCCTTTGAAAGTGCCTTAAGCTACTTGCAAGCATTAGGAAGAAACTCACATGCGTTTCTCTGAAAGAGAAGCATCTGTTCCAACACTTCAATTCACTGTGCGAAGTGAATGGAGTGTTGCTTCAGTTTCTAAATGCTGTCCTTTCAGAGAAAATCACTTTCCTTTGAAACTGCCTTAAACTACTTTCAAGCATTCACAAAAAAATCACATGCGTTTCTCTGAAAGAGAAGCAGTCTGTTCCAACACTTCAATTCACAGTGCGAAGTGAATGGAGTGTTGCTTCAGTTTCTAAATGCTGTCCTTTCAGACAAAATCACTTTCCTTTGAAAGTGCCTTAAGCAACTTGCAAGAATTCACAAGAAACTCACATGCGTTTCTCTGAAAGAGAAGCAGTGTGTTCCAACACTTCAATTCACTGTGCGAAGTGAATGGAGTGTTGCTTCACTTTCTAAATGCTGTCCTTTCAGAGAAAATCACTTTCCATTGAAAGTGCCTTAAGCTACTTGCTAGCATTCACAAGAAACACTAATGCGTTTCTATGAAAGAGAAGCAGTCTTTTCCAACACTTCAATTCATTGCGCGAAGGGAATGGAGTGTTGCTTTACTTTCTAAATGCTGTCCTTTCAGAGAAAATCACTTTCCTTTGAAAGAGCCTTAAGCTACTTACAAGCATTCAACAGAAATTCACATGCATTTCTCTGAAAGAGAAGCAGTCTGTTCCAACACTTCAATTCACTGTACAAAGTGAATGGAGTGTTGCTTCACTTTCTAAATGCTGTCCTTTCAGAGAAAATCACTTTCCTTTGAAAGTGCCTTAAGCTACTTACAAGCATTCAACAGAAACTCACATGCATTTCTCTGAAAGAGAAGCAGTCTGTTCCAACACTTCAATTCACTGTGCAAAGTGAATGGAGTGTTGCTTCACTTTCTAAATGCTGTCCTTTCAGAGAAAATCACTTTCCTTTGAAAGTGCATTCAGCTACTTACAAGCATTCACCAGAAACTCACATGCGTTTTTCTGAAAAAGAAGCAGTCTGTTCCAACACTTCAATTCACCGTGCGAAGTGAATGGAGTGTTGCTTCACTTTCTAAATGCTGTCCTTTCAGAGAAAATCACTTTCCTTTGAAAGTGCCTCAAGCTACTTGCAAGCATTAGGAAGAAAGTCACATGCGTTTCTCTGAAAGAGAAGCAGTCTGTTCCAACACTTCAATTCACTGTGCGAAGTGAATGGAGTGTTGCTTCACTTTCTAAATGCTGTCCTTTCAGAGAAAATCACTTTCCTTTGATAGTGCCTTAAGCTACTTGCAAGCATTAGGAAGAAACTCACATGCGTTTCTCTGAAAGAGAAGCAGTCTGTTCCAACACTTCAATTCACTGTGTGAAGTGAATAGAGTGTTGCCTCACTTTCTAAATGCTGTCCTTTCAGAGAAAATCACTTTCCTTTGAAAGTGCCTTAAACTACTTACAAGAATTTAACAGAAACTCACATGCGTTTCTCTGAAAGAGAAGCAGTCTGTTCCAACACTTCAATTCACTGTGCGAAGTGAATGGAGTGTTGCTTCACTTTCTAAATGCTGTTCTTTCAGAGAAAATCACTTTCCTTTGAAAGTGCCTTAAGCTACTTACAAGCATTAGGAAGAAACTCACATGCGTTTCTCTGAAAGAGAAGCAGTCCGTTCCAACACTTCAATTCACTGTGCGAAGTGAATGGAGTGTTGCTTCACTTTCTAAAGGCTGTCCTTTCAGAGAAAATCACTTTCCTTTGAAAGTGCCTTAAGCTACTTGCAAGCATTAGGAAGAAACTCACATGCGTTTCTCTGAAAGAGAAGCAGTCTGTTCCAACACTTCAATTCACTGTGTGAAGTGAATGGAGTGTTGCCTCACTTTCTAAATGCTGTCTTTTCAGAGAAAATCACTTTCCTTTGAAAGTGCCTTAAACTACTTTCAAGCATTCATAAAAAACTCACATGCGTTTCTCTGAAAGAGAAGCAGTCTGTTCCAACACTTCAATTCACTGTGCGAAGTGAATGGAGTGTTGCTTCAGTTTCTAAATGCTGTCCTTTCAGAGAAAATCACTTTCCTTTGAAAGTGCCTTAAGAAACTTGCAAGCATTCACAAGAAACTCACATGCGTTTCTCTGAAAGAGAAGCAGTCTGTTCCAACACTTCAATTCACTGTGCGAAGTGAATGGAGTGTTGCTTCACTTTCTAAATTATGTCCTTTCAGAGAAAATCACTTTCCTTTGAAAGTGCCTTAAGCAACTTACAAGCATTCACAAGAAACACTAATTCGTTTCTATGAGAGAGAAGCACTCTGTTCCAACACTTCAATTCACTGCACGAAGGGAATGGAGTGTTGCTTCACTTTCTAAATGCTGTCCTTTCAGAGAAAATCACTTTCCTTTGAAAGTGCCTTAAGCTACTTACGAGCATTCAACAGAAACTCACATGCGTTTCTCTGAAAGACAAGCAGTCTGTTCCAACACTTCAATTCACTGTGCGAAGTGAATGGAGTGTTGCTTCACTTTCTAAATGCTGTCCTTTCAGAGAAAATCACTTTCCTTTGAAAGTGCCTTAAACTACTTTCAAGCACTCACAAAAAACTCACGTGCGTTTCTCTTAAAGAGAAGCAGTCTGTTCCAACACTTCAATTCACTGTGCGAAGTGAATGGAGTGTTGCTTCACTTTCTAAATGCTGTCCTTTCAGAGAAAATCACTTTCCTTTGAAAGTGCCTTAAGCAACTTGCAAGAATTCACAAAAAACTCACATGCGTTTCTCTGAAAGAGAAGCAGTCTGTTCCAACACTTCAATTCACTGCACGAAGGGAATGGAGTGTTGCTTCACTTTCTAAATGCTGTCCTTTCAGAGAAAATCACTTTCCTTTGAAAGTGCCTTAAGCTACTTACAAGCATTAGGAAAAAACTCACATGCGTTTCTCTGAAAGAGAAGCAGTCTGTTCCAACACTTCAATTAACTGTGCGAAGTGAATGGAGTGTTGCATCACTTTCTAAATTCTGTCCTTTCAGAGAAAATCACTTTCCTTTGAAAGTGCCTTAAACTACATTCAAGCATTCACAAAAAACTCACATGCGTTTCTCTTAAAGAGAAGCAGTCTGCTCCAACACTTCAATTCACTGTGCGAAGTGAATGGAGTGTTGCTTCAGTTTCTAAATGCTGTCCTTTCAGAGAAAATCACTTTCCTTTGAAAGTGCCTTAAGCAACTTGCAAGAATTCAAAAGAAACTCACATGCGTTTCTCTGAAAGAGAAGCAGTCTGTTCCAACACTTCAATTCACTGTGTGAAGTGAATGGAGTGTTGCTTCACTTTCTAAATGCTGTCCTTTCAGAGAAAATCACTTTCCTTTGAAAGTGCCTTAAGCTACTTACAAGCATTGAACAGAAACTCACATGCATTTCTCTGAAAGAGAAGCAGTCTGTTCCAACACTTCAATTCACTGTGCAAAGTGAATGGAGTGTTGCTTCACTTTCTAAATGCTGTCCTTTCAGAGAAAATCACTTTCCTTTGAAAGTGCATTCAGTTACTTACAAGCATTCACCAGAAACTCACATGCGTTTTTCTGAAAAAGAAGCAGTCTGTTCCAACACTTCAATTCACCGTGCGAAGTGAATGGAGTGTTGCTTCACTTTCTAAATGCTGTCCTTTCAGAGAAAATCACTTTCCTTTGAAAGTGCCTCAAGCTACTTGCAAGCATTAGGAAGAAAGTCACATGCGTTTCTCTGAAAGAGAAGCAGTCTGTTCCAACACTTCAATTCACTGTGCGAAGTGAATGGAGTGTTGCTTCACTTTCTAAATGCTGTCCTTTCAGAGAAAATCACTTTCCTTTGATAGTGCCTTAAGCTACTTGCAAGCATTAGGAAGAAACTCACATGCGTTTCTCTGAAAGAGAAGCAGTCTGTTCCAACACTTCAATTCACTGTGTGAAGTGAATAGAGTGTTGCCTCACTTTCTAAATGCTGTCCTTTCAGAGAAAATCACTTTCCTTTGAAAGTGCCTTAAACTACTTACAAGCATTTAACAGAAACTCACATGCGTTTCTCTGAAAGAGAAGCAGTCTGTTCCAACACTTCAATTCACTGTGCGAAGTGAATGGAGTGTTGCTTCACTTTCTGAATGCTGTTCTTTGAGAGAAAATCACTTTCCTTTGAAAGTGCCTTAAGCTACTTACAAGCATTAGGAAGAAACTCACATGCGTTTCTCTGAAAGAGAAGCAGTCCGTTCCAACACTTCAATTCACTGTGTGAAGTGAATGGAGTGTTGCTTCACTTTCTAAATGCTGTCCTTTCAGAGAAAATCACTTTCCTTTGAAAGTGCCTTAAGCTACTTGCAAGCATTAGGAAGAAACTCACATGCGTTTCTCTGAAAGAGAAGCAGTCTGTTCCAACACTTCAATTCACTGTGTGAAGTGAATGGAGTGTTGCCTCACTTTCTAAATGCTGTCTTTTCAGAGAAAATCACTTTCCTTTGAAAGTGCCTTAAACTACTTTCAAGCATTCATAAAAAACTCACATGCGTTTCTCTGAAAGAGAAGCAGTCTGTTCCAACACTTCAATTCACTGTGCGAAGTGAATGGAGTGTTGCTTCAGTTTTTAAATGCTGTCCTTTCAGAGAAAATCACTTTCCTTTGAAAGTGCCTTAAGAAACTTGCAAGCAATCACAAGAAACTCACATGCGTTTCTCTGAAAGAGAAGCAGTCTGTTCCAACACTTCAATTCACTGTGCGAAGTGAATGGAGTGTTGCTTCACTTTCTAAATGCTGTTCTTTCAGAGAAAATCACTTTCCTTTGAAAGTGCCTTAAGCTACTTACAAGCATTAGGAAGAAACTCACATGCGTTTCTCTGAAAGAGAAGCAGTCCGTTCCAACACTTCAATTCACTGTGCGTAGTGAATGGAGTGTTGCTTCACTTTCTAAATTATGTCCTTTCAGAGAAAATCACTTTCCTTTGAAAGTGCCTTAAGCAACTTACAAGCATTCACAAGAAACACTAATGCGTTTCTATGAGAGAGAAGCACTCTGTTCCAACACTTCAATTCACTGCACGAAGTGAATGGAGTGTTGCTTCACTTTCTAAATGCTGTCCTTTCAGAGAAAATCACTTTCCTTTGAAAGTGCCTTAAGCTACTTACAAGCATTCACCAGAAACTCACATGCGTTTCTCTGAAAGAGAAGCAGTCTGTTCCAACACTTCAATTCACTGTGCGAAGTGAATGGAGTGTTGCTTCACTTTCTAAATGCTGTCCTTTCAGAGAAAATCACTTTCCTTTGAAAGTGCCTTAAACTACTTTCAAGCACTCACAAAAAACTCACGTGCGTTTCTCTTAAAGAGAAGCAGTCTGTTCCAACACTTCAATTCACTGTGCGAAGTGAATGGAGTGTTGCTTCACTTTCTAAATGCTGTCCTTTCAGAGAAAATCACTTTCCTTTGAAAGTGCCTTAAGCAACTTGCAAGAATTCACAAAAAACTCACATGCGTTTCTCTGAAAGAGAAGCAGTCTGTTCCAACACTTCAATTCACTGCACGAAGGGAATGGAGTGTTGCTTCACTTTCTAAATGCTGTCCTTTCAGAGAAAATCACTTTCCTTTGAAAGTGCCTTAAGCTACTTACAAGCATTAGGAAAAAACTCACATGCGTTTCTCTGAAAGAGAAGCAGTCTGTTCCAACACTTCAATTAACTGTGCGAAGTGAATGGAGTGTTGCATCACTTTCTAAATTCTGTCCTTTCAGAGAAAATCACTTTCCTTTGAAAGTGCCTTAAACTACATTCAAGCATTCACAAAAAACTCACATGCGTTTCTCTTAAAGAGAAGCAGTCAGCTCCAACACTTCAATTCACTGTGCGAAGTGAATGGAGTGTTGCTTCAGTTTCTAAATGCTGTCCTTTCAGAGAAAATCACTTTCCTTTGAAAGTGCCTTAAGCAACTTGCAAGAATTCAAAAGAAACTCACATGCGTTTCTCTGAAAGAGAAGCAGTCTGTTCCAACACTTCAATTCACTGTGTGAAGTGAATGGAGTGTTGCTTCACTTTCTAAATGCTGTCCTTTCAGAGAAAATCACTTTCCTTTGAAAGTGCCTTAAGCTACTTACAAGCATTGAACAGAAACTCACATGCATTTCTCTGAAAGAGAAGCAGTCTGTTCCAACACTTCAATTCACTGTGCAAAGTGAATGGAGTGTTGCTTCACTTTCTAAATGCTGTCCTTTCAGAGAAAATCACTTTCCTTTGAAAGTGCATTCAGTTACTTACAAGCATTCACCAGAAACTCACATGCGTTTTTCTGAAAAAGAAGCAGTCTGTTCCAACACTTCAATTCACCGTGCGAAGTGAATGGAGTGTTGCTTCACTTTCTAAATGCTGTCCTTTCAGAGAAAATCACTTTCCTTTGAAAGTGCCTCAAGCTACTTGCAAGCATTAGGAAGAAAGTCACATGCGTTTCTCTGAAAGAGAAGCAGTCTGTTCCAACACTTCAATTCACTGTGCGAAGTGAATGGAGTGTTGCTTCACTTTCTAAATGCTGTCCTTTCAGAGAAAATCACTTTCCTTTGATAGTGCCTTAAGCTACTTGCAAGCATTAGGAAGAAACTCACATGCGTTTCTCTGAAAGAGAAGCAGTCTGTTCCAACACTTCAATTCACTGTGTGAAGTGAATAGAGTGTTGCCTCACTTTCTAAATGCTGTCCTTTCAGAGAAAATCACTTTCCTTTGAAAGTGCCTTAAACTACTTACAAGCATTTAACAGAAACTCACATGCGTTTCTCTGAAAGAGAAGCAGTCTGTTCCAACACTTCAATTCACTGTGCGAAGTGAATGGAGTGTTGCTTCACTTTCTGAATGCTGTTCTTTGAGAGAAAATCACTTTCCTTTGAAAGTGCCTTAAGCTACTTACAAGCATTAGGAAGAAACTCACATGCGTTTCTCTGAAAGAGAAGCAGTCCGTTCCAACACTTCAATTCACTGTGTGAGTGAATGGAGTGTTGCTTCACTTTCTAAATGCTGTCCTTTCAGAGAAAATCACTTTCCTTTGAAAGTGCCTTAAGCTACTTGCAAGCATTAGGAAGAAACTCACATGCGTTTCTCTGAAAGAGAAGCAGTCTGTTCCAACACTTCAATTCACTGTGTGAAGTGAATGGAGTGTTGCCTCACTTTCTAAATGCTGTCTTTTCAGAGAAAATCACTTTCCTTTGAAAGTGCCTTAAACTACTTTCAAGCATTCATAAAAAACTCACATGCATTTCTCTGAAAGAGAAGCAGTCTGTTCCAACACTTCAATTCACTGTGCGAAGTGAATGGAGTGTTGCTTCACTTTCTAAATTATGTCCTTTCAGAGAAAATCACTTTCCTTTGAAAGTGCCTTAAGCAACTTACAAGCATTCACAAGAAACACTAATGCGTTTCTTTGAGAGAGAAGCACTCTGTTCCAACACTTCAATTCACTGCACGAAGGGAATGGAGTGTTGCTTCACTTTCTAAATGCTGTCCTTTCAGAGAAAATCACTTTCCTTTGAAAGTCCCTTAAGCAACTTACAAGAATTCACAAAAAACTCACATGCGTTTCTCTGAAAGAGAAGCAGTCTGTTCCCACACTTCAATTCACTGCACGAAGGGAATGGAGTGTTGCTTCACTTTCTAAATGCTGTCCTTTCAGAGAAAATCACTTTCCTTTGAAAGTGCCTTAAGCTACTTACAAGCATTAGGAAAAAACTCACATGCGTTTCTCTGAAAGAGAAGCAGTCTGTTCCAACACTTCAATTAACTGTGCGAAGTGAATGGAGTGTTGCATCACTTTCTAAATTCTGTCCTTTCAGAGAAAATCACTTTCCTTTGAAAGTGCCTTAAACTACATTCAAGCATTCACAAAAAACTCACATGCGTTTCTATTAAAGAGAAGCAGTCTGTTCCAACACTTCAATTCACTGTGCGAAGTGAATGGAGTGTTGCTTCAGTTTCTAAATGCTGTCCTTTCAGAGAAAATCACTTTCCTTTGAAAGTGCCTTAAGCAACTTGCAAGAATTCACAAGAAACTCACATGCGTTTCTCTGAAAGAGAAGCAGTCTGTTCCAACACTTCAATTCACTGTGTGAAGTGAATGGAGTGTTGCTTCACTTTCTAAATGCTGTCCTTTCAGAGAAAATCACTTTCCTTTGAAAGTGCCTTAAGCTACTAACAAGCATTCACCAGAAACTCACATGCGTTTCTCTGAAAGAGAAGCAGTCTGTTCCAATACTTCAATTCACTCTGCGAAGTGAATGGAGTGTTGCTTCACTTTCTAAATGCTGTCCTTTCAGAGAAAATCACTTTCCTTTGAAAGTGCCTTAAGCTACTTACAAGCATTCAACAGAAACTCACATGCATTTCTCTGAAAGAGAAGCAGTCTGTTCCAACACTTCAATTCACTGTGCGAAGTGAATGGAGTGTTGCTTCACTTTCTAAATGCTGTCCTTTCAGAGAAAATCACTTTCCTTTGAAAGTGCCTTAAGCTACTTACAAGCATTCACCAGAAACTCACATGCGTTTCTCTGAAAGAGAAGCAGTCTGTTCCAACACTGCAATTCATTGCTCGAAGGGAATGGAGTGTTGCTTTACTTTCTAAATGCTGTCCTTTCAGAGAAAATCACTTTCCTTTGAAAGAGCCTTAAGCTCCTTACAAGCATTCAACAGAAACTCACATGCGTTTCTCTGAAAGAGAAGCAGTCTGTTCCAACACTTCAATTCACTGCACGAAGGGAATGGAGTGTTGCTTCACTTTCTAAATGCTGTCCTTTCAGAGAAAATCACTTTCCTTTGAAAGTGCCTTAAGCTACTTACAAGCATTAGGAAAAAACTCACATGCGTTTCTCTGAAAGAGAAGCAGTCTGTTCCAACACTTCAATTAACTGTGCGAAGTGAATGGAGTGTTGCATCACTTACTAAATTCTGTCCTTTCAGAGAAAATCACTTTCCTTTGAAA
The DNA here is from genome assembly GCF_982192425.1 of Myodes glareolus. NCBI lineage: Eukaryota > Metazoa > Chordata > Mammalia > Rodentia > Cricetidae > Myodes > Myodes glareolus. The sequence goes on from NW_028263212.1 coordinate 1,785,088, forward strand.
GTGCCTTAAACTACATTCAAGCATTCACAAAAAACTCACATGCGTTTCTCTTAAAGAGAAGCAGTCTGTTCCAACACTTCAATTCACTGTGCGAAGTGAATGGAGTGTTGCTTCAGTTTCTAAATGCTGTCCTTTCAGAAAAAATCACTTTCCTTTGAAAGTGCCTTAAGCAACTTGCAAGAATTCACAAGAAACTCACATGCGTTTCTCTGAAAGAGAAGCAGTCTGTTCCAACACTTCAATTCACTGTGTGAAGTGAATGGAGTGTTGCTTCACTTTCTAAATGCTGTCCTTTCAGAGAAAATCACTTTCCTTTGAAAGTGCCTTAAGCTACTTACAAGCATTGAACAGAAACTCACATGCATTTCTCTGAAAGAGAAGCAGTCTGTTCCAACACTTCAATTCACTGTGCAAAGTGAATGGAGTGTTGCTTCACTTTCTAAATGCTGTCCTTTCAGAGAAAATCACTTTCCTTTGAAAGTGCATTCAGCTACTTACAAGCATTCACCAGAAACTCACGTGCGTTTTTCTGAAAAAGAAGCAGTCTGTTCCAACACTTCAATTCACCGTGCGAAGTGAATGGAGTGTTGCTTCACTTTCTAAATGCTGTCCTTTCAGAGAATATCACTTTCCTTTGAAAGTGCCTCAAGCTACTTGCAAGCATTAGGAAGAAAGTCACATGCGTTTCTCTGAAAGAGAAGCAGTCTGTTCCAACACTTCAATTCACTGTGCGAAGTGAATGGAGTGTTGCTTCACTTTCTAAATGCTGTCCTTTCAGAGAAAATCACTTTCCTTTGATAGTGCCTTAAGCTACTTGCAAGCATTAGGAAGAAACTCACATGCGTTTCTCTGAAAGAGAAGCAGTCTGTTCCAACACTTCAATTCACTGTGTGAAGTGAATAGAGTGTTGCCTCACTTTCTAAATGCTGTCCTTTCAGAGAAAATCACTTTCCTTTGAAAGTGCCTTAAACTACTTACAAGCATTTAACAGAAACTCACATGCGTTTCTCTGAAAGAGAAGCAGTCTGTTCCAACACTTCAATTCACTGTGCGAAGTGAATGGAGTGTTGCTTCACTTTCTAAATGCTGTTATTTCAGAGAAAATCACTTTCCTTTGAAAGTGCCTTAAGCTACTTACAAGCATTAGGAAGAAACTCACATGCGTTTCTCTGAAAGAGAAGCAGTCCGTTCCAACACTTCAATTCACTGTGCGAAGTGAATGGAGTGTTGCTTCACTTTCTAAATGCTGTCCTTACAGAGAAAATCACTTTCCTTTGAAAGTGCCTTAAGCTACTTGCAAGCATTAGGAAGAAACTCACATGCGTTTCTCTGAAAGAGAAGCAGTCTGTTCCAACACTTCAATTCACTGTGTGAAGTGAATGGAGTGTTGCCTCACTTTCTAAATGCTGTCTTTTCAGAGAAAATCACTTTCCTTTGAAAGTGCCTTAAACTACTTTCAAGCATTCATAAAAAACTCGCATGCGTTTCTCTGAAAGAGAAGCAGTCTGTTCCAACACTTCAATTCACTGTGCGAAGTGAATGGAGTGTTGCTTCAGTTTCTAAATGCTGTCCTTTCAGAGAAAATCACTTTCCTTTGAAAGTGCCTTAAGAAACTTGCAAGCATTCACAAGAAACTCACATGCGTTTCTCTGAAAGAGAAGCAGTCTGTTCCAACACTTCAATTCACTGTGCGAAGTGAATGGAGTGTTGCTTCACTTTCTAAATTATGTCCTTTCAGAGAAAATCACTTTCCTTTGAAAGTGCCTTAAGCAACTTACAAGCATTCACAAGAAACACTAATGCGTTTCTATGAGAGAGAAGCACTCTGTTCCAACACTTCAATTCACTGCACGAAGGGAATGGAGTGCTGCTTCACTTTCTAAACGCTGTCCTTTCAGAGAAAATCACTTTCCTTTGAAAGTGCCTTAAGCAACTTACAAGAATTCACAAAAAACTCACATGCGTTTCTCTGAAAGAGAAGCAGTCTGTTCCAATACTTCAATTCACTGCACGAAGGGAATGGAGTGTTGCTTCACTTTCTAAATGCCGTCCTTTCAGAGAAAATCACTTTCCTTTGAAAGTGCCTTAAGCTACTTACAAGCATTAGGAAAAAACTCACATGCGTTTCTCTGAAAGAGAAGCAGTCTGTTCCAACACTTCAATTAACTGTGCGAAGTGAATGGAGTGTTGCATCACTTTCTAAATTCTGTCCTTTCAGAGAAAATCACTTTCCTTTGAAAGTGCCTTAAACTACATTCAAGCATTCACAAAAAACTCACATGCGTTTCTCTTAAAGAGAAGCAGTCTGTTCCAACACTTCAATTCACTGTGCGAAGTGAATGGAGTGTTGCTTCAGTTTCTAAATGCTGTCCTTTCAGAGAAAATCACTTTCCTTTGAAAGTGCCTTAAGCAACTTGCAAGAATTCACAAGAAACTCACATGCGTTTCTCTGAAAGAGAAGCAGTCTGTTCCAACACTTCAATTCACTGCGTGAAGTGAATGGAGTGTTGCTTCACTTTCTAAATGCTGTCCTTTCAGAGAAAATCACTTTCCTTTGAAAGTGCCTTAAGCTACTAACAAGCATTCACCAGAAACTCACATGCGTTTCTCTGAAAGAAAAGCAGTCTGTTCCAATACTTCAATTCACTCTGCGAAGTGAATGGAGTGTTGCTTCACTTTCTAAATGCTGTCCTTTCAGAGAAAATCACTTTCCTTTGAAAGTGCCTTAAGCTACTTACAAGCATTCAACAGAAACTCACATGCATTTCTCTGAAAGAGAAGCAGTCTGTTCCAACACTTCAATTCACTGTGCGAAGTGAATGGAGTGTTGCTTCACTTTCTAAATGCTGTCCTTTCAGAGAAAATCACTTTCCTTTGAAAGTGCCTTAAGCTACTTTCAAGCATTCACCAGAAACTCACATGCGTTTCTCTGAAAGAGAAGCAGTCTGTTCCAACACTTCAATTCATTGCGCGAAGGGAATGGAGTGTTGCTTTACTTTCTAAATGCTGTCCTTTCAGAGAAAATCACTTTCCTTTGAAAGAGCCTTAAGCTCCTTACAAGCATTCAACAGAAACTCACATGAATTTCTCTGAAAGAGAAGCAGTCTGTTCCAACACTTCAATTCACTGTACAAAGTGAATGGAGTGTTGCTTCACTTTCTAAATGCTGTCCTTTCAGAGAAAATCACTTTCCTTTGAAAGTGCCTTAAGCAACTTGCAAGCGTTCACAAGAAACACTAATGCGTTTTTATGAAAGAGAAGCACTCTGTTCCAACACTTCAATTAACTGTGCGAAGTGAATGGAGTGTTGCATCACTTTCTAAATTCTGTCCTTTCAGAGAAAATCACTTTCCTTTGAAAGTGCCTTAAACTACATTCAAGCATTCACAAAAAACTCACATGCGTTTCTCTTAAAGAGAAGCAGTCTGTTCCAACACTTCAATTCACTGTGCGAAGTGAATGGAGTGTTGCTTCACTTTCTAAATGCTGTCCTTTCAGAGAAAATCACTTTCCTTTGAAAGTGCATTCAGCTACTTACAAGCATTCACCAGAAACTCACATGCGTTTTTCTGAAAAAGAAGCAGTCTGTTCCAACACTTCAATTCACCGTGCGAAGTGAATTTAGTGTTGCTTCACTTTCTAAATGCTGTCCTTTCAGAGAAAATCACTTTCCTTTGAAAGTGCCTCAAGCTACTTGCAAGCATTAGGAAGAAACTCACATGCGTTTCTCTGAAAGAGAAGCAGTCTGTTCCAACACTTCAATTCACTGTGCGAAGTGAATGGAGTGTTGCTTCACTTTCTAAATGCTGTTCTTTCAGAGAAAATCACTTTCCTTTGAAAGTGCCTTAAGCTACTTACAAGCATTAGGAAGAAACTCACATGCGTTTCTCTGAAAGAGAAGGAGTCCGTTCCAACACTTCAATTCACTGGGCGAAGTGAATGGAGTGTTGCTTCACTTTCTAAATGCTGTCCTTTCAGAGAAAATCACTTTCCTTTGAAAGTGCCTTAAGCTACTTGCAAGCATTAGGAAGAAACTCACATGCGTTTCTCTGAAAGAGAAGCAGTCTGTTCCAACACTTCAATTCACTGTGTGAAGTGAATGGAGTGTTGCCTCACTTTCTAAATGCTGTCTTTTCAGAGAAAATCACTTTCCTTTGAAAGTGCCTTAAACTACTTTCAAGCATTCATAAAAAACTCACATGCGTTTCTCTGAAAGAGAAGCAGTCTGTTCCAACACTTCAATTCACTGTGCGAAGTGAATGGAGTGTTGCTTCAGTTTCTAAATGCTGTCCTTTCAGAGAAAATCACTTTCCTTTGAAAGTGCCTTAAGAAACTTGCAAGCATTCACAAGAAACTCACATGCGTTTCTCTGAAAGAGAAGCAGTCTGTTCCAACACTTCAATTCACTGTGCGAAGTGAATGGAGTGTTGCTTCACTTTCTAAATTATGTCCTTTCAGAGAAAATCACTTTCCTTTGAAAGTGCCTTAAGCAACTTACAAGCATTCACAAGAAACACTAATGCGTTTCTATGAGAGAGAAGCACTCTGTTCCAACACTTCAATTCACTGCACGAAGGGAATGGAGTGTTGCTTCACTTTCTAAATGCTGTCCTTTCAGAGAAAATCACTTTCCTTTGAAAGTGCCTTAAGCAACTTACAAGAATTCACAAAAAACTCACATGCGTTTCTCTGAAAGAGAAGCAGTCTGTTCCAACACTTCAATTCACTGCACGAAGGGAATGGAGTGTTGCTTCACTTTCTAAATGCTGTCCTTTCAGAGAAAATCACTTTCCTTTGAAAGTGCCTTAAGCTACTTACAAGCATTAGGAAAAAACTCACATGCGTTTCTCTGAAAGAGAAGCAGTCTGTTCCAACACTTCAATTAACTGTGCGAAGTGAATGGAGTGTTGCATCACTTTCTAAATTCTGTCCTTTCAGAGAAAATCACTTTCCTTTGAAAGTGCCTTAAACTACATTCAAGCATTCACAAAAAACTCACATGCGTTTCTCTTAAAGAGAAGCAGTCTGTTCCAACACTTCAATTCACTGTGCGAAGTGAATGGAGTGTTGCTTCAGTTTCTAAATGCTGTCCTTTCAGAGAAAATCACTTTCCTTTGAAAGTGCCTTAAGCAACTTGCAAGAATTCACAAGAAACTCACATGCGTTTCTCTGAAAGAGAAGCAGTCTGTTCCAACACTTCAATTCACTGTGTGAAGTGAATGGAGTGTTGCATCACTTTCTAAATGCTGTCCTTTCAGAGAAAATCACTTTCCTTTGAAAGTGCCTTAAGCTACTAACAAGCATTCACCAGAAACTCACATGCGTTTCTCTGAAAGAGAAGCAGTCTGTTCCAATACTTCAATTCACTCTGCGAAGTGAATGGAGTGTTGCTTCACTTTCTAAATGCTGTCCTTTCAGAGAAAATCACTTTCCTTTGAAAGTGCCTTAAGCTACTTACAAGCATTCAACAGAAACACACATGCATTTCTCTGAAAGAGAAGCAGTCTGTTCCAACACTTCAATTCACTGTGCGAAGTGAATGGAGTGTTGCTTCACTTTCTAAATGCTGTCCTTTCAGAGAAAATCACTTTCCTTTGAAAGTGCCTTAAGCTACTTACAAGCATTCACCAGAAACTCACATGCGTTTCTCTGAAAGAGAAGCAGTCTGTTCCAACACTTCAATTCATTGCGCGAAGGGAATGGAGTGTTGCTTTACTTTCTAAATGCTATCCTTTCAGAGAAAATCACTTTCCTTTGAAAGAGCCTTAAGCTCCTTACAAGCATTCAACAGAAACTCACATGAATTTCTCTGAAAGAGAAGCAGTCTGTTCCAACACTTCAATTCACTGTACAAAGTGAATGGAGTGTTGCTTCACTTTCTAAATGCTGTCCTTTCAGAGAAAATCACTTTCCTTTGAAAGTGCCTTAAGCTACTTACAAGCATTAGGAAGAAACTCACATGCGTTTCTCTGAAAGAGAAGCAGTCTGTTCCAACACTTCAATTCACTGTGCGAAGTGAATGGAGTGTTGCATCACTTTCTAAATGCTGTCCTTTCAGAGAAAATCACTTTCCATTGAAAGTGCCTTAAACTACTTTCAAGCATTCACAAGAAACCCTAATGCGTTTCTATGAAAGAGAAGCACTCTGTTCCAACACTTCAATTCACTCCACGAAGTGAATGGAGTGTTGCTTCACTTTATAAATGCTGTCCTTTCAGAGAAAATCACTTTCCTTTGAAAGTGCCTTAAGCAACTTGCAAGAATTCACAAGAAACTCACATGCGTTTCTCTGAAAGAGAAGCAATCTGTTCCAACACTTCAATTCACTGTACAAAGTGAATGGAGTGTTGCTTCACTTTCTAAATTCTGTCCTTTCAGAGAAAATCACTTTCCTTTGAAAGTGCCTTAAGCAACTTGCAAGCATTCACAAGAAACACTAATGCGTTTCTATGAAAGAGAAGCACTCTGTTCCAACACTTCAATTCACTGCACGAAGGGAATGGAGTGTTGTTTCACTTTCTAAATGCTGTCCTTTCAGAGAAAATCACTTTCCTTTGAAAGTGCCTTAAGCTACTTACAAGCATTCAACAGAAACTCACATGCATTACTCTGAAAGAGAAGCAGTCTGTTCCAACACTTCAATTCACTCTGTGAAGTGAATGGAGTGTTGCCTCACTTTCTAAATGCTGTCCTTTGAGAGAAAATCACTTTCCTTTGAAAGTGCCTTAAGCTACTTACAAGCATTCACCAGAAACTCACATGCGTTTCTCTGAAAGAGAAGCAGTCTGTTCCAACACTTCAATTCAATGTGCGAAGTGAATGGAGTGTTGCTTCACTTTCTAAATGCTGTCCTTTCAGAGAAAATCTCTTTCCTTTGAAAGTGCCTTAAGCTACTAACAAGCATTAAACAGAAACTCACATGCATTTCTCTGAAAGAGAAGCAGTCTGTTCCAACACTTCAATTCACTGTGCAAAGTGAATGGAGTGTTGCTTCACTTTCTAAATGCTGTCCTTTCAGAGAAAATCACTTTCCTTTGAAAGTGCCTTAAGCAACTTGCAAGCATTCACAAGAAACACTAATGCGTTTATATGAAAGAGAGGCACTCTGTTCCAACACTTTAATTCACTGCACGAAGGGAATGGAGTGTTGCTTCACTTTCTAAATGCTGTCCTTTAAGAGAAAATCACTTTCCTTTGAAAGTGCCTTAAGCTACTTACAAGCATTCACCAGAAACTCACATGCGTTTCTCTGAAAGAGAAGCAGTCGGTTCCAACACTTCAATTCACTGTGCGAAGTGAATGGAGTGTTGCTTCACTTTCTAAATGCTGTCCTTTCAGAGAAAATCACTTTCCTTTGAAAGTGCCTTTAGCAACTTGCAAGAATTCACAAGAAACTCACATGCGTATCTCTGAAAGAGAAGCAGTCTGTTCCAACACTTCAATTCACTGTGTGAAGTGAATGGAGTGTTGCTTCACTTTCTAAATGCTGTCCTTTCAGAGAAAATCACTTTCCTTTGAATGTGCCTTAAGCTACTTACAAGCATTCACCTGAAACTCACATGCGTTTCTCTGAAAGAGAAGCAGTCTGTTCCAACACTTCAATTCACTGTGCGAAGTGAATGGAGTGTTGCCTCACTTTCTAAATGCTGTCCTCTCAGAGAAAATCGCTTTCCATTGAAAGTGCCTTAAACTACTTTCAAGCATTCACAAAAAACTCACATGCGTTTCTCTGAAAGAGAAGCAGACTGTTCCAACACTTCAATTCACTGTGCGAAGTGAATGGAGTGTTGCTTCACTTTCTAAATGCTGTCCTTTCAGAGAAAATCCCTTTCCTTTGAATGTGCCTTAAGCTACTTGCAAGCATTTAACAGAAACTCAAATGCGTTTCTCTGAAAGAAAAGCAGTCTGTTCCAACACTTCAATTCACTGTGCGAAGTGAATGGAGTGTTGCTTCACTTTCTAAATGCTGTCCTTTCAGAGAAAATCACTTTCCTTTGAAAGTGCCTTAAGATACTTGCAAGCATTAGGAAGAAACTCACATGCGTTTCTCTGAAAGAGAAGCATCTGTTCCAACACTTCAATTCACTGTGCGAAGTGAATGGAGTGTTGCTTCAGTTTCTAAATGCTGTCCTTTCAGAGAAAATCACTTTCCTTTGAAACTGCCTTAAACTACTTTCAAGCATTCACAAAAAAATCACATGCGTTTCTCTGAAAGAGAAGCAGTCTGTTCCAACACTTCAATTCACAGTGCGAAGTGAATGGAGTGTTGCTTCAGTTTCTAAATGCTGTCCTTTCAGACAAAATCACTTTCCTTTGAAAGTGCCTTAAGCAACTTGCAAGAATTCACAAGAAACTCACATGCATTTCTCTGAAAGAGAAGCAGTCTGTTCCAACACTTCAATTCACTGTGCGAAGTGAATGGAGTGTTGCTTCACTTTCTAAATGCTGTCCTTTCAGAGAAAATCACTTTCCATTGAAAGTGCCTTAAGCTACTTGCTAGCATTCACAAGAAACACTAATGCGTTTCTATGAAAGAGAAGCAGTCTTTTCCAACACTTCAATTCATTGTGCGAAGGGAATGGAGTGTTGCTTTACTTTCTAAATGCTGTCCTTTCAGAGAAAATCACTTTCCTTTGAAAGAGCCTTAAGCTACTTACAAGCATTCAACAGAAATTCACATGCATTTCTCTGAAAGAGAAGCAGTCTGTTCCAACACTTCAATTCACTGTACAAAGTGAATGGAGTGTTGCTTCACTTTCTAATTGCTGTCCTTTCAGAGAAAATCACTTTCCTTTGAAAGTGCCTTAAGCTACTTACAAGCATTCAACAGAAACTCACATGCATTTCTCTGAAAGAGAAGCAGTCTGTTCCAACACTTCAATTCACTGTGCAAAGTGAATGGAGTGTTGCTTCACTTTCTAAATGCTGTCCTTTCAGAGAAAATCACTTTCCTTTGAAAGTGCATTCAGCTACTTACAAGCATTCACCAGAAACTCACATGCGTTTTTCTGAAAAAGAAGCAGTCTGTTCCAACACTTCAATTCACCGTGCAAAGTGAATGGAGTGTTGCTTCACTTTCTAAATGCTGTCCTTTCAGAGAAAATCACTTTCCTTTGAAAGTGCCTCAAGCTACTTGCAAGCATTAGGAAGAAAGTCACATGCGTTTCTCTGAAAGAGAAGCAGTCTGTTCCAACACTTCAATTCACTGTGCGAAGTGAATGGAGTGTTGCTTCACTTTCTAAATGCTGTCCTTTCAGAGAAAATCACTTTCCTTTGATAGTGCCTTAAGCTACTTGCAAGCATTAGGAAGAAACTCACATGCGTTTCTCTGAAAGAGAAGCAGTCTGTTCCAACACTTCAATTCACTGTGTGAAGTGAATAGAGTGTTGCCTCACTTTCTAAATGCTGTCCTTTCAGAGAAAATCACTTTCCTTTGAAAGTGCCTTAAACTACTTACAAGCATTTAACAGAAACTCACATGCGTTTCTCTGAAAGAGAAGCAGTCTGTTCCAACACTTCAATTCACTGTGCGAAGTGAATGGAATGTTGCTTCACTTTCTAAATGCTGTTCTTTCAGAGAAAATCACTTTCCTTTGAAAGTGCCTTAAGCTACTTACAAGCATTAGGAAGAAACTCACATGCGTTTCTCTGAAAGAGAAGCAGTCCGTTCCAACACTTCAATTCACTGTGCGAAGTGAATGGAATGTTGCTTCACTTTCTAAATGCTGTCCTTTCAGAGAAAATCACTTTCCTTTGAAAGTGCCTTAAGCTACTTGCAAGCATTAGGAAGAAACTCACATGCGTTTCTCTGAAAGAGAAGCAGTCTGTTCCAACACTTCAATTCACTGTGTGAAGTGAATGGAGTGTTGCCTCACTTTCTAAATGCTGTCTTTTCAGAGAAAATCACTTTCCTTTGAAAGTGCCTTAAACTACTTTCAAGCATTCATAAAAAACTCACATGCGTTTCTCTGAAAGAGAAGCAGTCTGTTCCAACACTTCAATTCACTGTGCGAAGTGAATGGAGTGTTGCTTCAGTTTCTAAATGCTGTCCTTTCAGAGAAAATCACTTTCCTTTGAAAGTGCCTTAAGAAACTTGCAAGCATTCACAAGAAACTCACATGCGTTTCTCTGAAAGAGAAGCAGTCTGTTCCAACACTTCAATTCACTGTGCGAAGTGAATGGAGTGTTGCTTCACTTTCTAAATTATGTCCTTTCAGAGAAAATCACTTTCCTTTGAAAGTGCCTTAAGCAACTTACAAGCATTCACAAGAAACACTAATGCGTTTCTATGAGAGAGAAGCACTCTGTTCCAACACTTCAATTCACTGCACGAAGGGAATGGAGTGTTGCTTCACTTTCTAAATGCTGTCCTTTCAGAGAAAATCACTTTCCTTTGAAAGTGCCTTAAGCTACTTACGAGCATTCAACAGAAACTCACATGCGTTTCTCTGAAAGAGAAGCAGTCTGTTCCAACACTTCAATTCACTGTGCGAAGTGAATGGAGTGTTGCTTCACTTTCTAAATGCTGTCCTTTCAGAGAAAATCACTTTCCTTTGAAAGTGCCTTAAACTACTTTCAAGCACTCACAAAAAACTCACATGCGTTTCTCTGAAAGAGAAGCAGTCTGTTCCAACACTTCAATTCACTGTGCGAAGTGAATGGAGTGTTGCTTCACTTTCTAAATGCTGTCCTTTCAGAGAAAATCACTTTCCTTTGAAAGTGCCTTAAGCAACTTGCAAGAATTCACAAAAAACTCACATGCGTTTCTCTGAAAGAGAAGCAGTCTGTTCCAACACTTCAATTCACTGCACGAAGGGTGTGGAGTGTTGCTTCACTTTCTAAATGCTGTCCTTTCAGAGAAAATCACTTTCCTTTGAAAGTGCCTTAAGCTACTTACAAGCATTAGGAAAAAACTCACATGCGTTTCTCTGAAAGAGAAGCAGTCTGTTCCAACACTTCAATTAACTGTGCGAAGTGAATGGAGTGTTGCATCACTTTCTAAATTCTGTCCTTTCAGAGAAAATCACTTTCCTTTGAAAGTGCCTTAAACTACATTCAAGCATTCACAAAAAACTCACATGCGTTTCTCTTAAAGAGAAGCAGTCTGTTCCAACACTTCAATTCACTGTGCGAAGTGAATGGAGTGTTGCTTCAGTTTCTAAATGCTGTCCTTTCAGAAAAAATCACTTTCCTTTGAAAGTGCCTTAAGCAACTTGCAAGCATTCACCAGAAACTCACATGCGTTTCTCTGAAAGAGAAGCAGTCTGTTCCAATACTTCAATTCACTCTGCGAAGTGAATGGAGTGTTGCTTCACTTTCTAAATGCTGTCCTTTCAGAGAAAATCACTTTCCTTTGAAAGTGCCTTAAGCTACTTACAAGCATTCAACAGAAACTCACATGCATTTCTCTGAAAGAGAAGCAGTCTGTTCCAACACTTCAATTCACTGTGCGAAGTGAATGGAGTGGTGCTTCACTTTCTAAATGCTGTCCTTTCAGAGAAAATCACTTTCCTTTGAAAGTGCCTTAAGCTACTTACAAGCATTCACCAGAAACTCACATGCGTTTCTCTGAAACAGAAGCAGTCTGTTCCAACACTTCAATTCACTGTGCAAAGTGAATGGAGTGTTGCTTCACTTTCTAAATGCTGTCCTTTCAGAAAAAATCACTTTCCTTTGAAAGTGCCTTAAGCTACTTACAAGCATTCACCAGAAACTCACATGCGTTTCTCTGAAAAAGAAGCAGTCTGTTCCAATACTTCAATTCACTGTGCGAAGTGAATGGAGTGTTGCTTCACTTTCTAAATGCTGTCGTTTCAGAGAAAATCACTTTCCATTGAAAGTAACTTAAGCTACTTACACGCAAACATCAGAAACTCACATGCATTTCTCTGAAAGAGAAGCAGTCTGTTCCAACAGTCAATTCACTGTGCAAAGTGAATGGAGTGTTGCTTCACTTTCTAAATGCTGTCCTTTCAGAGAAAATCACTTTCCTTTGAAAGTGCCTTAAGCTACTTGCAAGCATTAGGAAGAAACTCACATGCGTTTCTCTGAAAGAGAAGCAGACTGTTCCAACACTTCAATCACTGTGCGAAGTGAATGGAGTGTTGCATCACTTTCTAAATGCTGTCCTTTCAGAAAAAATCACTTTCCTTTGAAAGTGCCTTAAGCTACATTCTAGCATCACAGGAAACACACATGCGTTTCTCTGAAAGAGAAGCACTCTGTTCCAACACTTCAATTCACTGTGTGAAGTGAATGGAGTGTTGCCTCACTTTCTAAATGCTGTCCTTTCAGAGAAAATCACTTTCCTTTGAAAGTGCCTTAAGCAACTTACAAGCATTCACAAGAAACACTAATGCGTTTCTATGAGAGAGAAGCACTCTGTTCCAACACTTCAATTCACTGCACGAAGGGAATGGAGTGTTGCTTCACTTTCTAAATGCTGTCCTTTCAGAGAAAATCACTTTCCTTTGAAAGTGCCTTAAGCTACTTACGAGCATTCAACAGAAACTCACATGCGTTTCTCTGAAAGAGAAGCAGTCTGTTCCAACACTTCAATTCACTGTGCGAAGTGAATGGAGTGTTGCTTCACTTTCTAAATGCTGTCCTTTCAGAGAAAATCACTTTCCTTTGAAAGTGCCTTAAACTACTTTCAAGCACTCACAAAAAACTCACATGCGTTTCTCTGAAAGAGAAGCAGTCTGTTCCAACACTTCAATTCACTGTGCGAAGTGAATGGAGTGTTGCTTCACTTTCTAAATGCTGTCCTTTCAGAGAAAATCACTTTCCTTTGAAAGTGCCTTAAGCAACTTGCAAGAATTCACAAAAAACTCACATGCGTTTCTCTGAAAGAGAAGCAGTCTGTTCCAACACTTCAATTCACTGCACGAAGGGTGTGGAGTGTTGCTTCACTTTCTAAATGCTGTCCTTTCAGAGAAAATCACTTTCCTTTGAAAGTGCCTTAAGCTACTTACAAGCATTAGGAAAAAACTCACATGCGTTTCTCTGAAAGAGAAGCAGTCTGTTCCAACACTTCAATTAACTGTGCGAAGTGAATGGAGTGTTGCATCACTTTCTAAATTCTGTCCTTTCAGAGAAAATCACTTTCCTTTGAAAGTGCCTTAAACTACATTCAAGCATTCACAAAAAACTCACATGCGTTTCTCTTAAAGAGAAGCAGTCTGTTCCAACACTTCAATTCACTGTGCGAAGTGAATGGAGTGTTGCTTCAGTTTCTAAATGCTGTCCTTTCAGAAAAAATCACTTTCCTTTGAAAGTGCCTTAAGCAACTTGCAAGCATTCACCAGAAACTCACATGCGTTTCTCTGAAAGAGAAGCAGTCTGTTCCAATACTTCAATTCACTCTGCGAAGTGAATGGAGTGTTGCTTCACTTTCTAAATGCTGTCCTTTCAGAGAAAATCACTTTCCTTTGAAAGTGCCTTAAGCTACTTACAAGCATTCAACAGAAACTCACATGCATTTCTCTGAAAGAGAAGCAGTCTGTTCCAACACTTCAATTCACTGTGCGAAGTGAATGGAGTGGTGCTTCACTTTCTAAATGCTGTCCTTTCAGAGAAAATCACTTTCCTTTGAAAGTGCCTTAAGCTACTTACAAGCATTCACCAGAAACTCACATGCGTTTCTCTGAAACAGAAGCAGTCTGTTCCAACACTTCAATTCACTGTGCAAAGTGAATGGAGTGTTGCTTCACTTTCTAAATGCTGTCCTTTCAGAAAAAATCACTTTCCTTTGAAAGTGCCTTAAGCTACTTACAAGCATTCACCAGAAACTCACATGCGTTTCTCTGAAAAAGAAGCAGTCTGTTCCAATACTTCAATTCACTGTGCGAAGTGAATGGAGTGTTGCTTCACTTTCTAAATGCTGTCGTTTCAGAGAAAATCACTTTCCATTGAAAGTAACTTAAGCTACTTACACGCAAACATCAGAAACTCACATGCATTTCTCTGAAAGAGAAGCAGTCTGTTCCAACAGTCAATTCACTGTGCAAAGTGAATGGAGTGTTGCTTCACTTTCTAAATGCTGTCCTTTCAGAGAAAATCACTTTCCTTTGAAAGTGCCTTAAGCTACTTGCAAGCATTAGGAAGAAACTCACATGCGTTTCTCTGAAAGAGAAGCAGACTGTTCCAACACTTCAATCACTGTGCGAAGTGAATGGAGTGTTGCATCACTTTCTAAATGCTGTCCTTTCAGAAAAAATCACTTTCCTTTGAAAGTGCCTTAAGCTACATTCTAGCATCACAGGAAACACACATGCGTTTCTCTGAAAGAGAAGCACTCTGTTCCAACACTTCAATTCACTGTGTGAAGTGAATGGAGTGTTGCCTCACTTTCTAAATGCTGTCTTTTCAGAGAAAATCACTTTCCTTTGAAAGTGCCTTAAACTACTTTCAAGCATTCATAAAAAACTCACATGCGTTTCTCTGAAAGAGAAGCAGTCTGTTCCAACACTTCAATTCACTGTGCGAAGTGAATGGAGTGTTGCTTCAGTTTCTAAATGCTGTCCTTTCAGAGAAAATCACTTTCCTTTGAAAGTGCCTTAAGAAACTTGCAAGCATTCACAAGAAACTCACATGCGTTTCTCTGAAAGAGAAGCAGTCTGTTCCAACACTTCAATTCACTGTGCGAAGTGAATGGAGTGTTGCTTCACTTTCTAAATTATGTCCTTTCAGAGAAAATCACTTTCCTTTGAAAGTGCCTTAAGCAACTTACAAGCATTCACAAGAAACACTAATGCGTTTCTATGAGAGAGAAGCACTCTGTTCCAACACTTCAATTCACTGCACGAAGGGAATGGAGTGTTGCTTCACTTTCTAAATGCTGTCCTTTCAGAGAAAATCACTTTCCTTTGAAAGTGCCTTAAGCTACTTACGAGCATTCAACAGAAACTCACATGCGTTTCTCTGAAAGAGAAGCAGTCTGTTCCAACACTTCAATTCACTGTGCGAAGTGAATGGAGTGTTGCTTCACTTTCTAAATGCTGTCCTTTCAGAGAAAATCACTTTCCTTTGAAAGTGCCTTAAACTACTTTCAAGCACTCACAAAAAACTCACATGCGTTTCTCTGAAAGAGAAGCAGTCTGTTCCAACACTTCAATTCACTGTGCGAAGTGAATGGAGTGTTGCTTCACTTTCTAAATGCTGTCCTTTCAGAGAAAATCACTTTCCTTTGAAAGTGCCTTAAGCAACTTGCAAGAATTCACAAAAAACTCACATGCGTTTCTCTGAAAGAGAAGCAGTCTGTTCCAACACTTCAATTCACTGCACGAAGGGTGTGGAGTGTTGCTTCACTTTCTAAATGCTGTCCTTTCAGAGAAAATCACTTTCCTTTGAAAGTGCCTTAAGCTACTTACAAGCATTAGGAAAAAACTCACATGCGTTTCTCTGAAAGAGAAGCAGTCTGTTCCAACACTTCAATTAACTGTGCGAAGTGAATGGAGTGTTGCATCACTTTCTAAATTCTGTCCTTTCAGAGAAAATCACTTTCCTTTGAAAGTGCCTTAAACTACATTCAAGCATTCACAAAAAACTCACATGCGTTTCTCTTAAAGAGAAGCAGTCTGTTCCAACACTTCAATTCACTGTGCGAAGTGAATGGAGTGTTGCTTCAGTTTCTAAATGCTGTCCTTTCAGAAAAAATCACTTTCCTTTGAAAGTGCCTTAAGCAACTTGCAAGCATTCACCAGAAACTCACATGCGTTTCTCTGAAAGAGAAGCAGTCTGTTCCAATACTTCAATTCACTCTGCGAAGTGAATGGAGTGTTGCTTCACTTTCTAAATGCTGTCCTTTCAGAGAAAATCACTTTCCTTTGAAAGTGCCTTAAGCTACTTACAAGCATTCAACAGAAACTCACATGCATTTCTCTGAAAGAGAAGCAGTCTGTTCCAACACTTCAATTCACTGTGCGAAGTGAATGGAGTGGTGCTTCACTTTCTAAATGCTGTCCTTTCAGAGAAAATCACTTTCCTTTGAAAGTGCCTTAAGCTACTTACAAGCATTCACCAGAAACTCACATGCGTTTCTCTGAAACAGAAGCAGTCTGTTCCAACACTTCAATTCACTGTGCAAAGTGAATGGAGTGTTGCTTCACTTTCTAAATGCTGTCCTTTCAGAAAAAATCACTTTCCTTTGAAAGTGCCTTAAGCTACTTACAAGCATTCACCAGAAACTCACATGCGTTTCTCTGAAAAAGAAGCAGTCTGTTCCAATACTTCAATTCACTGTGCGAAGTGAATGGAGTGTTGCTTCACTTTCTAAATGCTGTCGTTTCAGAGAAAATCACTTTCCATTGAAAGTAACTTAAGCTACTTACACGCAAACATCAGAAACTCACATGCATTTCTCTGAAAGAGAAGCAGTCTGTTCCAACAGTCAATTCACTGTGCAAAGTGAATGGAGTGTTGCTTCACTTTCTAAATGCTGTCCTTTCAGAGAAAATCACTTTCCTTTGAAAGTGCCTTAAGCTACTTGCAAGCATTAGGAAGAAACTCACATGCGTTTCTCTGAAAGAGAAGCAGACTGTTCCAACACTTCAATCACTGTGCGAAGTGAATGGAGTGTTGCATCACTTTCTAAATGCTGTCCTTTCAGAAAAAATCACTTTCCTTTGAAAGTGCCTTAAGCTACATTCTAGCATCACAGGAAACACACATGCGTTTCTCTGAAAGAGAAGCACTCTGTTCCAACACTTCAATTCACTGTGTGAAGTGAATGGAGTGTTGCCTCACTTTCTAAATGCTGTCCTTTCAGAGAAAATCACTTTCCTTTGAAAGTGCCTTAAGCAACTTACAAGCATTCACAAGAAACACTAATGCGTTTCTATGAGAGAGAAGCACTCTGTTCCAACACTTCAATTCACTGCACGAAGGGAATGGAGTGTTGCTTCACTTTCTAAATGCTGTCCTTTCAGAGAAAATCACTTTCCTTTGAAAGTGCCTTAAGCTACTTACGAGCATTCAACAGAAACTCACATGCGTTTCTCTGAAAGAGAAGCAGTCTGTTCCAACACTTCAATTCACTGTGCGAAGTGAATGGAGTGTTGCTTCACTTTCTAAATGCTGTCCTTTCAGAGAAAATCACTTTCCTTTGAAAGTGCCTTAAACTACTTTCAAGCACTCACAAAAAACTCACATGCGTTTCTCTGAAAGAGAAGCAGTCTGTTCCAACACTTCAATTCACTGTGCGAAGTGAATGGAGTGTTGCTTCACTTTCTAAATGCTGTCCTTTCAGAGAAAATCACTTTCCTTTGAAAGTGCCTTAAGCAACTTGCAAGAATTCACAAAAAACTCACATGCGTTTCTCTGAAAGAGAAGCAGTCTGTTCCAACACTTCAATTCACTGCACGAAGGGTGTGGAGTGTTGCTTCACTTTCTAAATGCTGTCCTTTCAGAGAAAATCACTTTCCTTTGAAAGTGCCTTAAGCTACTTACAAGCATTAGGAAAAAACTCACATGCGTTTCTCTGAAAGAGAAGCAGTCTGTTCCAACACTTCAATTCACTGTGCGAAGTGAATGGAGTGTTGCATCACTTTCTAAATTTTGTCCTTTAAGAGAAAATCACTTTCCTTTGAAAGTGCCTTAAACTACATTCAAGCATTCACAAAAAACTCACATGCGTTTCTCTTAAAGAGAAGCAGTCTGTTCCAACACTTCAATTCACTGTGCGAAGTGAATGGAGTGTTGCTTCAGTTTCTAAATGCTGTCCTTTCAGAGAAAATCACTTTCCTTTGAAAGTGCCTTAAGCAACTTGCAAGCATTCACCAGAAACTCACATGCGTTTCTCTGAAAGAGAAGCAGTCTGTTCCAATACTTCAATTCACTCTGCGAAGTGAATGGAGTGTTGCTTCACTTTCTAAATGCTGTCCTTTCAGAGAAAATCACTTTCCTATGAAAGTGCCTTAAGCTACTTACAAGCATTCAACAGAAACTCACATGCATTTCTCTGAAAGAGAAGCAGTCTGTTCCAACACTTCAATTCACTGTGCGAAGTGAATGGAGTGGTGCTTCACTTTCTAAATGCTGTCCTTTCAGAGAAAATCACTTTCCTTTGAAAGTGCCTTAAGCTACTTACAAGCATTCACCAGAAACTCACATGCGTTTCTCTGAAACAGAAGCAGTCTGTTCCAACACTTCAATTCACTGTGCAAAGTGAATGGAGTGTTGCTTCACTTTCTAAATGCTGTCCTTTCAGAAAAAATCACTTTCCTTTGAAAGTGCCTTAAGCTACTTACAAGCATTCACCAGAAACTCACATGCGTTTCTCTGAAAAAGAAGCAGTCTGTTCCAATACTTCAATTCACTGTGCGAAGTGAATGGAGTGTTGCTTCACTTTCTAAATGCTGTCGTTTCAGAGAAAATCACTTTCCATTGAAAGTAACTTAAGCTACTTACACGCAAACATCAGAAACTCACATGCATTTCTCTGAAAGAGAAGCAGTCTGTTCCAACAGTCAATTCACTGTGCAAAGTGAATGGAGTGTTGCTTCACTTTCTAAATGCTGTCCTTTCAGAGAAAATCACTTTCCTTTGAAAGTGCCTTAAGCTACTTGCAAGCATTAGGAAGAAACTCACATGCGTTTCTCTGAAAGAGAAGCAGACTGTTCCAACACTTCAATCACTGTGCGAAGTGAATGGAGTGTTGCATCACTTTCTAAATGCTGTCCTTTCAGAAAAAATCACTTTCCTTTGAAAGTGCCTTAAGCTACATTCTAGCATCACAGGAAACACACATGCGTTTCTCTGAAAGAGAAGCACTCTGTTCCAACACTTCAATTCACTGTGTGAAGTGAATGGAGTGTTGCCTCACTTTCTAAATGCTGTCCTTTCAGAGAAAATCACTTTCCTTTGAAAGTGCCTTAAGCTACTTACAAGCATTCACCAGAAACTCACATGCGTTTCTCTGAAAGAGAAGCAGTCTGTTCCAACACTTCAATTCAATGTGCGAAGTGAATGGAGTGTTGCTTCACTTTCTAAATGCTGTCCTTTCAGAGAAAATCACTTTCCTTTGAAAGTGCCTTAAGCTACTTAGAAGCATTCAACAGAAACTCACATGCATTTCTCTGAAAGAGAAGCAGTCTGTTCCAACACTTCAATTCACTGTGCGAAGTGAATGGAGTATTGCTTCACTTTCTAAATTATGTCCTTTCAGAGAAAATCACTTTCCTTTGAAAGTGCCTTAAGCAACTTGCAAGCATTCACAAGAAACACTAATGAGTTTATATGAAAGAGAAGCACTCTGTTCCAACACTTCAATTCATTGCACGAAGGGAATGGAGTGTTGCTTCACTTTCTAAATGCTGTCCTTTCAGAGAAAATCACTTTCCTTTGAAAGTGCCTTAAGCTACTTACAAGCATTCACCAGAAACTCACATGCGTTTCTCTAAAAGAGAAGCAGTCGGTTCCAACACTTCAATTCACTGTGCGAAGTGAATGGAGTGTTGCTTCACTTTCTAAATGCTGTCCTTTCAGAGAAAATCACTTTCCTTTGAAAGTGCCTTAAGCAACTTGCAAGCATTAGGAAGAAACTCACATGCGTTTCTCTGAAAGAGAAGCAGTCTGTTCCAACACTTCAATTCACTGTGCGAAGTGAATGGAGTGTTGCCTCACTTTCTAAATGCTGTCTTTTCAGAGAAAATCACTTTCCTTTGAAAGTGCCTTAAACTACTTTCAAGCATTCATAAAAAACTCAGATGCGTTTCTCTGAAAGAGAAGCAGTCTGTTCCAACACTTCAATTCACTGTGCGAAGTGAATGGAGTGTTGCTTCACTTTCTAAATGCTGTCCTTTCAGAGAAAATCACTTTCCTTTGAAAGTGCCTTAAGAAACTTGCAAGCATTCACAAGAAACTCACATGCGTTTCTCTGAAAGAGAAGCAGTCTGTTCCAACACTTCAATTCACTGTGCGAAGTGAATGGAGTGTTGCTTCACTTTCTAAATTATGTCCTTTCAGAGAAAATCACTTTCCTTTGAAAGTGCCTTAAGCAACTTACAAGCATTCACAAGAAACACTAATGCGTTTCTATGAGAGAGAAGCACTCTGTTCCAACACTTCAATTCACTGTGTGAAGTGAATGGAGTGTTGCCTCACTTTCTAAATGCTGTCCTTTCAGAGAAAATCACTTTCCTTTGAAAGTGCCTTAAGCTACTTACAAGCATTCACCAGAAACTCACATGCGTTTCTCTGAAAGAGAAGCAGTCTGTTCCAACACTTCAATTCAATGTGCGAAGTGAATGGAGTGTTGCTTCACTTTCTAAATGCTGTCCTTTCAGAGAAAATCACTTTCCTTTGAAAGTGCCTTAAGCTACTTAGAAGCATTCAACAGAAACTCACATGCATTTCTCTGAAAGAGAAGCAGTCTGTTCCAACACTTCAATTCACTGTGCGAAGTGAATGAAGTATTGCTTCACTTTCTAAATTATGTCCTTTCAGAGAAAATCACTTTCCTTTGAAAGTGCCTTAAGCAACTTGCAAGCATTCACAAGAAACACTAATGAGTTTATATGAAAGAGAAGCACTCTGTTCCAACACTTCAATTCATTGCACGAAGGGAATGGAGTGTTGCTTCACTTTCTAAATGCTGTCCTTTCAGAGAAAATCACTTTCCTTTGAAAGTGCCTTAAGCTACTTACAAGCATTCACCAGAAACTCACATGCGTTTCTCTAAAAGAGAAGCAGTCGGTTCCAACACTTCAATTCACTGTGCGAAGTGAATGGAGTGTTGCTTCACTTTCTAAATGCTGTCCTTTCAGAGAAAATCACTTTCCTTTGAAAGTGCCTTAAGCAACTTGCAAGCATTAGGAAGAAACTCACATGCGTTTCTCTGAAAGAGAAGCAGTCTGTTCCAACACTTCAATTCACTGTGCGAAGTGAATGGAGTGTTGCCTCACTTTCTAAATGCTGTCTTTTCAGAGAAAATCACTTTCCTTTGAAAGTGCCTTAAACTACTTTCAAGCATTCATAAAAAACTCAGATGCGTTTCTCTGAAAGAGAAGCAGTCTGTTCCAACACTTCAATTCACTGTGCGAAGTGAATGGAGTGTTGCTTCACTTTCTAAATGCTGTCCTTTCAGAGAAAATCACTTTCCTTTGAAAGTGCCTTAAGAAACTTGCAAGCATTCACAAGAAACTCACATGCGTTTCTCTGAAAGAGAAGCAGTCTGTTCCAACACTTCAATTCACTGTGCGAAGTGAATGGAGTGTTGCTTCACTTTCTAAATTATGTCCTTTCAGAGAAAATCACTTTCCTTTGAAAGTGCCTTAAGCTACTTACAAGCATTCACCAGAAACTCACATGCGTTTCTCTGAAAAAGAAGCAGTCTGATCCAATACTTCAATTCACTGTGCGAAGTGAATGGAGTGTTGCTTCACTTTCTAAATGCTGTCGTTTCAGAGAAAATCACTTTCCATTGAAAGTAACTTAAGCTACTTACACGCAAACATCAGAAACTCACATGCATTTCTCTGAAAGAGAAGCAGTCTGTTCCAACAGTCAATTCACTGTGCAAAGTGAATGGAGTGTTGCTTCACTTTCTAAATGCTGTCCTTTCAGAGAAAATCACTTTCCTTTGAAAGTGCCTTAAGCTACTTGCAAGCATTAGGAAGAAACTCACATGCGTTTCTCTGAAAGAGAAGCAGACTGTTCCAACACTTCAATCACTGTGCGAAGTGAATGGAGTGTTGCATCACTTTCTAAATGCTGTCCTTTCAGAGAAAATCACTTTCCTTTGAAAGTGCCTTAAGCTACATTCTAGCATCACAGGAAACACACATGCGTTTCTCTGAAAGAGAAGCACTCTGTTCCAACACTTCAATTCACTGTGTGAAGTGAATGGAGTGTTGCCTCACTTTCTAAATGCTGTCCTTTCAGAGAAAATCACTTTCCTTTGAAAGTGCCTTAAGCTACTTACAAGCATTCACCAGAAACTCACATGCGTTTCTCTGAAAGAGAAGCAGTCTGTTCCAACACTTCAATTCAATGTGCGAAGTGAATGGAGTGTTGCTTCACTTTCTAAATGCTGTCCTTTCAGAGAAAATCACTTTCCTTTGAAAGTGCCTTAAGCTACTTAGAAGCATTCAACAGAAACTCACATGCATTTCTCTGAAAGAGAAGCAGTCTGTTCCAACACTTCAATTCACTGTGCGAAGTGAATGGAGTATTGCTTCACTTTCTAAATTATGTCCTTTCAGAGAAAATCACTTTCCTTTGAAAGTGCCTTAAGCAACTTGCAAGCATTCACAAGAAACACTAATGAGTTTATATGAAAGAGAAGCACTCTGTTCCAACACTTCAATTCATTGCACGAAGGGAATGGAGTGTTGCTTCACTTTCTAAATGCTGTCCTTTCAGAGAAAATCACTTTCCTTTGAAAGTGCCTTAAGCTACTTACAAGCATTCACCAGAAACTCACATGCGTTTCTCTAAAAGAGAAGCAGTCGGTTCCAACACTTCAATTCACTGTGCGAAGTGAATGGAGTGTTGCTTCACTTTCTAAATGCTGTCCTTTCAGAGAAAATCACTTTCCTTTGAAAGTGCCTTAAGCAACTTGCAAGCATTAGGAAGAAACTCACATGCGTTTCTCTGAAAGAGAAGCAGTCTGTTCCAACACTTCAATTCACTGTGCGAAGTGAATGGAGTGTTGCCTCACTTTCTAAATGCTGTCTTTTCAGAGAAAATCACTTTCCTTTGAAAGTGCCTTAAACTACTTTCAAGCATTCATAAAAAACTCAGATGCGTTTCTCTGAAAGAGAAGCAGTCTGTTCCAACACTTCAATTCACTGTGCGAAGTGAATGGAGTGTTGCTTCAGTTTCTAAATGCTGTCCTTTCAGAGAAAATCACTTTCCTTTGAAAGTGCCTTAAGAAACTTGCAAGCATTCACAAGAAACTCACATGCGTTTCTCTGAAAGAGAAGCAGTCTGTTCCAACACTTCAATTCACTGTGCGAAGTGAATGGAGTGTTGCTTCACTTTCTAAATTATGTCCTTTCAGAGAAAATCACTTTCCTTTGAAAGTGCCTTAAGCTACTTACAAGCATTCACCAGAAACTCACATGCGTTTCTCTGAAAAAGAAGCAGTCTGATCCAATACTTCAATTCACTGTGCGAAGTGAATGGAGTGTTGCTTCACTTTCTAAATGCTGTCGTTTCAGAGAAAATCACTTTCCATTGAAAGTAACTTAAGCTACTTACACGCAAACATCAGAAACTCACATGCATTTCTCTGAAAGAGAAGCAGTCTGTTCCAACAGTCAATTCACTGTGCAAAGTGAATGGAGTGTTGCTTCACTTTCTAAATGCTGTCCTTTCAGAGAAAATCACTTTCCTTTGAAAGTGCCTTAAGCTACTTGCAAGCATTAGGAAGAAACTCACATGCGTTTCTCTGAAAGAGAAGCAGACTGTTCCAACACTTCAATCACTGTGCGAAGTGAATGGAGTGTTGCATCACTTTCTAAATGCTGTCCTTTCAGAGAAAATCACTTTCCTTTGAAAGTGCCTTAAGCTACATTCTAGCATCACAGGAAACACACATGCGTTTCTCTGAAAGAGAAGCACTCTGTTCCAACACTTCAATTCACTGTGTGAAGTGAATGGAGTGTTGCCTCACTTTCTAAATGCTGTCCTTTCAGAGAAAATCACTTTCCTTTGAAAGTGCCTTAAGCTACTTACAAGCATTCACCAGAAACTCACATGCGTTTCTCTGAAAGAGAAGCAGTCTGTTCCAACACTTCAATTCAATGTGCGAAGTGAATGGAGTGTTGCTTCACTTTCTAAATGCTGTCCTTTCAGAGAAAATCACTTTCCTTTGAAAGTGCCTTAAGCTACTTAGAAGCATTCAACAGAAACTCACATGCATTTCTCTGAAAGAGAAGCAGTCTGTTCCAACACTTCAATTCACTGTGCGAAGTGAATGGAGTATTGCTTCACTTTCTAAATTATGTCCTTTCAGAGAAAATCACTTTCCTTTGAAAGTGCCTTAAGCAACTTGCAAGCATTCACAAGAAACACTAATGAGTTTATATGAAAGAGAAGCACTCTGTTCCAACACTTCAATTCATTGCACGAAGGGAATGGAGTGTTGCTTCACTTTCTAAATGCTGTCCTTTCAGAGAAAATCACTTTCCTTTGAAAGTGCCTTAAGCTACTTACAAGCATTCACCAGAAACTCACATGCGTTTCTCTAAAAGAGAAGCAGTCGGTTCCAACACTTCAATTCACTGTGCGAAGTGAATGGAGTGTTGCTTCACTTTCTAAATGCTGTCCTTTCAGAGAAAATCACTTTCCTTTGAAAGTGCCTTAAGCAACTTGCAAGCATTAGGAAGAAACTCACATGCGTTTCTCTGAAAGAGAAGCAGTCTGTTCCAACACTTCAATTCACTGTGCGAAGTGAATGGAGTGTTGCCTCACTTTCTAAATGCTGTCTTTTCAGAGAAAATCACTTTCCTTTGGAAGTGCCTTAAACTACTTTCAAGCATTCATAAAAAACTCAGATGCGTTTCTCTGAAAGAGAAGCAGTCTGTTCCAACACTTCAATTCACTGTGCGAAGTGAATGGAGTGTTGCTTCACTTTCTAAATGCTGTCCTTTCAGAGAAAATCACTTTCCTTTGAAAGTGCCTTAAGAAACTTGCAAGCATTCACAAGAAACTCACATGCGTTTCTCTGAAAGAGAAGCAGTCTGTTCCAACACTTCAATTCACTGTGCGAAGTGAATGGAGTGTTGCTTCACTTTCTAAATTATGTCCTTTCAGAGAAAATCACTTTCCTTTGAAAGTGCCTTAATCAACTTACAAGCATTCACAAGAAACACTAATGCGTTTCTATGAGAGAGAAGCACTCTGTTCCAACACTTCAATTCACTGTGTGAAGTGAATGGAGTGTTGCCTCACTTTCTAAATGCTGTCCTTTCAGAGAAAATCACTTTCCTTTGAAAGTGCCTTAAGCTACTTACAAGCATTCACCAGAAACTCACATGCGTTTCTCTGAAAGAGAAGCAGTCTGTTCCAACACTTCAATTCAATGTGCGAAGTGAATGGAGTGTTGCTTCACTTTCTAAATGCTGTCCTTTCAGAGAAAATCACTTTCCTTTGAAAGTGCCTTAAGCTACTTAGAAGCATTCAACAGAAACTCACATGCATTTCTCTGAAAGAGAAGCAGTCTGTTCCAACACTTCAATTCACTGTGCGAAGTGAATGGAGTATTGCTTCACTTTCTAAATTATGTCCTTTCAGAGAAAATCACTTTCCTTTGAAAGTGCCTTAAGCAACTTGCAAGCATTCACAAGAAACACTAATGAGTTTATATGAAAGAGAAGCACTCTGTTCCAACACTTCAATTCATTGCACGAAGGGAATGGAGTGTTGCTTCACTTTCTAAATGCTGTCCTTTCAGAGAAAATCACTTTCCTTTGAAAGTGCCTTAAACTACTTACAAGCATTCACCAGAAACTCACATGCGTTTCTCTAAAAGAGAAGCAGTCGGTTCCAACACTTCAATTCACTGTGCGAAGTGAATGGAGTGTTGCTTCACTTTCTAAATGCTGTCCTTTCAGAGAAAATCACTTTCCTTTGAAAGTGCCTTAAGCAACTTGCAAGCATTAGGAAGAAACTCACATGCGTTTCTCTGAAAGAGAAGCAGTCTGTTCCAACACTTCAATTCACTGTGCGAAGTGAATGGAGTGTTGCCTCACTTTCTAAATGCTGTCTTTTCAGAGAAAATCACTTTCCTTTGAAAGTGCCTTAAACTACTTTCAAGCATTCATAAAAAACTCAGATGCGTTTCTCTGAAAGAGAAGCAGTCTGTTCCAACACTTCA